>NC_089588.1:98234826-98538173 GCF_019320115.1 Miscanthus floridulus | reverse complement strand
CGCGGCCCAGTTTCGCTGGCCAGCCACAAGCCACGCACGCACGCCTTCCTCCGCCCGCTGATAGCCCTGGCCCACAGGTCAGGGGCTTCTCCTTCCTCTCGCCGTAGCAAAGCCGGACTCCGTTCCGCACCCGAGCCAAAGTTCGACGCTGCCACGAATCTCGTAATGGCCTGCCGCTCAAGTATCCTTCCCCATAAATAGCGCCCGTGCCCTCCTCTGTCTCCTATCCCATCTGGCGCCCGTTTTCTTCGCCAAGCAGCCGTAGCCGATCTTCGCTCCAGCGCTGCCGCCGACCACCGCTGTCCACCAAGCGTCGAGCCACCGTCGCTGCTTCCCGCTTGCGTTTTCCAGTTCGGGTGAGATCCCCATCCCTTCCTGTCTCTCCCGGTACCTTTCTTTGGTCGAATAGTGCACTGGAGGTCGTGAACCGAGTGCTCCAGAGGCCGGCCATGGCGCCGCCGTTGTCCAAGCCACCGTCGGCACTGTTCCAGCGCCCCTCTCTCTCTCTATTCCCGCCAGATCGGATCTCAACTGCCCAAATCTAATCCAACGGCCTCAATCGGAGGATACCCCTTCGCGTGGCCGTTTTACTTAAGAGTCCCTGTATTTTGCAAAAATAGAACCCGCCATCCTTTGTGCGTTTCACAGTTTATGTTTCTTTCTTTCGAAAGCGTATTTTCGTTCGGTTGGACTGAAATACGTTTTCAATTATTTACAGTTTTGCCATTCAACTTGTTTTAGCCATAACTTCTTCGTTTTAACTCCGATTTGATCCGTTCAAGTTGCGTTAGGTTCATAATTATGTGATCTACATGTTTATGTTACTGTAAAGTAGATTTCCAACTATTAAAATTCGAGCTTAGATTTAATCTATTATTTTCCTATAGGAAATCTTGTTTAAATCATAATTTTTCCGTTTTAGATCCGATTTTCGTGATCTTCGCGCCTGTGTGTTCGTAGCGAGACGTAGATTCGTTTTCCAAACTTTTCATCTTGATTCTTTGCTATTGGTGTACTGTTCTAATCTATAGCCTTGTTTGCTTTGCATGATTGCTCCTGGATGCTTGTATGTTGCTGTGGTTATCGAGTATAGACGGTGAGCAGTTCGTGGGAGATCAAGGGTACGACTTTGACGAGCTGGACCAGCAGGAGTACTTTGCTCAAGGCAAGTATAGCATGTGATCATCCTTGTTTCCTATTCACTTTAATTCATTAAATTCATGTTGTATGTGTCATCTTGATAAGGATTTCCTAAAATTGAACTATTACCTTGTCACCTAAGGGTTATGCATTTGGGTAGCTTTGCTAGTGCTCAATTAAACCATGATCGTGTAACTTGACTAATGGTATATGCAATAAACATTAAAACATGACTTTTAGCAACATGGAAACAGGGGGCTGCAGTGTTTAGCTACTTTCTAAATGCTTCAGATTCCTCTTCCTAAGGACTTATCTGTAAGTGATCATCCGGGACTTACAGTACAGCTGTGAGGGTTACATGGCTCTGGCTTTAGCTCAGTATGAGGACCTTTTCTAGCTTGTTAGTGGTTACCTTTATGGCGCAAGAGGGGTGTGTTCCGGGTTGGATATAGTGCGGCCTCTGTCCGTCAGTGTATAGGCTACGCGTCATTGTGCCTGTCGGAAGGGGAGCTCTACATTCGTAGGCCATAGAAACCTAGCGGCCCTAACTTGTTAGACGAACCTTTGAAAGGCTTCATAGTGACCCCTGCCTGCTCACCTTGGAAGTGTTTTGGGAGTTATAAACCCGGGCATATGGGTATCACGACTCACAGTGAAAGTGTACAACCTCTGCAGAGTGTAAAACTGGTATATCAGCTGTGCTCACGGTCACGAGCGGCCTTGGAACCCTTATGGAATAGATGATCACTAAGTATTACTTGTTTATGCTATTCATTATTCATGTTTACATTTGATCA
Source organism: Miscanthus floridulus (assembly GCF_019320115.1). Lineage (NCBI taxonomy): Eukaryota > Viridiplantae > Streptophyta > Magnoliopsida > Poales > Poaceae > Miscanthus > Miscanthus floridulus. Next base: position 98,536,236 of record NC_089588.1, on the reverse strand, counting down.
TGTGTTTTGAAATAGGAATTGAAACAACTTGATGCTACTCATAAGCTAAAATTGGGACAACTAAAAGCTGAACGCTGCTAAACCTGTGTCTAGCTTTTTGAGCCTCATGAACCCCGTGTTACACTTGTTGAGTAAGACATGTGCTTACACTTGTTTATTTTCATTATTTGGATAAAAATCCCGGATGGGTAACAGATGACTTTGGGTATGATGATTTTCCTGAGGACTACTAGACTTGTGGTCAACCAGTCGACGTCCCTGTGAAATGGAGCTTCCGCGAGAGATCTTTTTATTACATTTGCTATAATTATGTAATAACTCTGTTTTATTCGTGATGTAATAAACATTGGTGATGATACCATTCATAATTTGTCGGCTTATGTGTGTGACTGATCTCTGGGGGCACATAAGGTTTTGCACCCCATTTTATCCTTAAAATTGGGTGTGACATCGGTAAAGTGCTTAGCCGGAGATTTTGAACATTAGGCTGCAGGCACGTACCCGGTGGGGGGCCGGGCGAGGCCGCCGAGAGGGAGGTCGGCAGCCACAAGGCGGTGGCCGTCGTGGGCGTGATGGGCCCTGATGTTGGTGCTGGCGTCCACTCCAACTCCGGCGGGGAACTTGCGGCGCACCTGGAAGACGCCGGCAGCCGTGTTGCGGGGGCCACCAGCAGCAGCCGCGCAGGGAGGAGGAGGGCGGCAAGCGTGTCGGGTGTCCGAGATTGACAGACGGCGTCCATCCTGAATCCAACGGGAGAGGAGCCGATTGAGCGAGGGCTGGCGCAGTGGGTCGCAGTGCTGCGTGTAGTGCACTGTTGCGGGCCGGCGGCACAGGAGATCCAAGGGGCCGGCGGCGAGTTGCTTCCAGCTTCCAAAGACGGCGTGGGGACACAGAGAGTGGGTGGAGCATGTGCGCGTGCGTGGATGGAAGGGATGGGCAGCTTCGTTTCGTCTCCTCCCTCCTTTGCCCTGATGCGACGGGAAAGAACGAAAGAGGCAGAAGAGACCGAACAGCGAGATTGCTCCGTGAACGGGGAGGTTAGTCAGGCCTGGCCCAGGAACGGATGCCGGGGAAGCTGGCGGGCGGGCGGGCGCGGTGCGTGCTCGGCGTGGCAGGGCGGGGCGTGCATGTCTTGGCACGCCATCGGCCGGCCGGAGTGCCAAACGGCAAGTGCCCACCACTACTTTTGCTTGGGTTCATGTCATGCAGCCGTATGCGTTTCCACGGCTTTCCTTTCCTAAAGCCGCTTTAACTACAGATGCAAAGCTAGATCGCGGATGAACTTCACCAAAATCCGAGTAGCAACTAGCTAATGTGAAAACACTGCACCACTCTCCGGATTTATTTGCCATAATACGACGATGATATTTCGTACGCGCAAACCCACAATAAAAAATCTACATAGAAATAGATCGCTCATGCTTGCAGCCACTTCACATGCTGGCAATTGAAAACAGAATCTAAGAGGGAAAACAGAATCAGACGTAGCAAATTGAAGAAACAAATCCATATGCATAAGGTTGGGTTTAGATTCGCCAAAAGATTAACCTTTGGAAACATCACGCAGCAAGGAGTCCCATCTGTATCACTACTAGAGAACAGACTTTAGAACGATGTCCCAATTTGGCATTAGCCTCGGCATTTTTTTGCCCCCGGGACTAAAGGTTCCTACCCAACGGTCGTCCGCGGGGCAAGGATCTTTAGTCCCGGCTTTTAGTCCTGGTTTGGCCCCCTAACCGGGACTAATTATCCCGGCCTATAGACCAGCTCATTTCTTCCTCCCCGAGCCCGAGCCATTCCATTCAAACTCACTGTCTCTGTTCTTCAGCTTGCTGTTGTTCTTGCTCTCTCCCCCTCCATTGGTGTTGCTCTTCGATTTTGGAGGTAACAAACTTAATCCTCTTATGTTTTATCAGTAGCTTATCTCATTTTGCGATGTAGATGCATGTGTAACTTTATATGTTGGACTTTATTATGATTTTATGTCATTTTTAGCTCAAAATCACATGATGATTTGCATATATGTTTGGATAAACAAAAGTTAAATTAGTTCATCAAAATCACTTGATAGTTTAGTATTGCTAGTATATGTAGTACATTTCATGGTTTAGTTAGATAAATAAATATTTTTATTTATTTTTTAATATATTACTTTAGAAATGAGAAATTTACAATAGTTTGCAAAAATAAGTATAGAAAGTAACTTGATATGGTGGATTTGATTATGATTTCTATGTCATTTTTAGCTCAAAATCACATGATGATTTGCAATAGTAAAATCACTTGATAGTTTGGTATTTTACTATTATACATAGTACATATTTCATGGTTTAGTTAGATAAATAAATAATTTTAGTTTTGTTTAAATATATTATTTTAGAAAATGTGAAATTTACACTAGTTTGCAAAAATAAGTATAGAAAGTAGATGACAACTGGTACCGGATCCTCGGTCTCGTTCGGTTGCGAAACGATTGAGGCCAGAACTCCCTCTCATTATCTGCGGCAAGTGTAAGCAGAAGATTGTGATGGAGTACCGAGTCAAGAGACAGGGACCCAACAAGGGTCGTGTTTTCTACAAGTGCTCGGATCGCGATGTGAGTTTCTTACGCATTTGATTATTATGGCTAATTGACCTGCTTTTCTTGAATATTTTTGACTAAATATTTTTTGGCTTTAATTTCAGTGGGAGGGCAATGGATGCGATGGTTGGTACTGGGAGGAAGATTATGCTACATACGTGCAGAATTCGGGTGCGCTTGAGGTAGCGGCTGCTGATGATGAGGTAGTGAGCCAGCAGGAGAAGCTTATTGATATTCAACAGACGAATGATTTATCTGTTTTAGTTGCGTACGGTCATGAAATAATTATGTTACTAAAGTGCATTGTAGTTTTAGTTTGTTTAGTGATAGTTGGGATTGCTTATGTTGTAGCCAGGCTTAGTTAATTAATCAACCGTGTGTGTGTCATCTATGTTGTGTAATAAAATACTTAATTATGTTTAAGGTTTTCATAATTTGTCGTGTAATGCAGATTATGTCACGCCATTGGATGTACAATGCCGATCGTCGCTCCCAAGACTTTATTGAGGGCGTGCACTATTTCTTAGGTGTGGCTGAGGCAAATAAGCGAGATGGTTTCATGTGCTGTCCATGTGTCCTATGTAAGAATTTAAAGGAATATTCAAGCTCAATGAGTCTTCATTCACATTTGCTTAAGTCAGGTTTCATGTCAAACTATATATGTTGGACTAAGCATGGAGAAAGCGGGGTCATGATGGAAGAAGGTGAAGGAGAAGATTTAGACATTGATGACATTATTGCTCAGTATGGTGCCTTTGATGATACTACAATGGGGGGAGATGAAGAAGAGGTAGCGGCAGAAGATGATCTCGGTGATGCTCTTGGCGATGCCATTCGTGATGCACAACAAGAATGCGAAAGTGAAAAAGAGAAAGTTAAGTTCGAGCGCATGCTTGAGGATCATAGGAAGTTGCTATACCCGACGGCCGAAGAGGGGCAAAAAAAGTTGGGTACAACACTGGAATTGCTACAGTGGAAGGCAAAGAATGGTGTATCCAACAAGGCATTTGGGAATTTATTGAACCTCATAAAGAAGATGCTTCCGAAGCCAAATGAATTGCCCACCACTACGTACGAAGCAAAAAGGTTGTCTGCCCTTTGGGATTAAAAATCTAGAAGATACATGCATGTCCTAATGACTACATCCTCTACCATGGCAATGAATACGAGAATTTGGATGAATGCCCGGTATGTAAAGCATCGCGGTATAAGATCAGGCGCGATGATCCTGGTGACGTCGAGGGTGAACAACGTCCTAGAAAGAAAATCCCTGCCAAGGTTATGTGGTATGCTCCTATAATACCACGCTTAAAACGTTTGTTCAGAAATAAAGACCATGTAAAGTTGTTGCGGTGGCATAAAGAAGACCGTAAGGTAGACAATATGCTGAGACACCCAGCTGATGGGTCCCAGTGGAGAGTGATAGACAGGGAATTTCCAGAGTTCGCAAATGAGGCTAGAAACTTAAGGTTCGCCTTAAGTACAGATGGTATGAATCCTTTTGGGGAGCAGAGCACTAGTCATAGCACTTGGTCAGTTACTCTATGTATCTACAACCTTCCTCCATGGTTATGCATGAAGCGGAAGTTCATTATGATGTCGATCCTCATCCAAGGTCCGAGGCAACCTGGCAACGACATTGATGTCTATCTGAAGCCATTAGTTGAAGAACTTCTAGTTTTATGGAACAAACCAGGTGTACGTGTCTGGGATGAGTACAAACAAGAACACTTTGACCTACGAGCAATGTTGTTCGTAACAATCAATGATTGGCCTACTTTAAGTAATCTTTCAGGTCAGACAAACAAAGGATATAATGCATGCACACATTGTTTTGATGACCTTGACAGTATATATTTGAAAAGATGTCAAAAGGTCATGTACCTTGGCCATCGCCGATTCCTTCCTTTGAATCACCAAGTAAGAAAGAAAGGGAAGCATTTTAAAGGTAAGCCAGACCACCGGAAGAAGCCTCATAACCGAACCGGGGAAGATGTACTCGCAATGGTCAAGGATGTGAAAGTAGTATTTGGAAAGGGACAAGGCAGCGAATCTGTTCCCAAAGATGCTAAGTGTAAGGAAAATGGACCCTAGGCTCATTTACTTTGGATTTTGGTGTTTGATTGGACTAATGAATTTGCAAGTGTTATGTTTTGTAGTTCAATAGGGTGCAAGACGTGACTTGGACAAAGGTGACGTGATGATCCGATGATCAACACCATAAGCAAGACCTTAGGAGCACAAGAAAAGACACAAGATATCAAGCAAAGTCCAAGCACGAAGATAGAAACCAAGCCGGACGCAAGATCATGAAGAAACAAGCTCACAAAGGGCACATGACGCTGCACAGGACGCTGCACAGGATGCTGCACCAGACGCTGCACAGGACGCTCCGATGCACAGGACGCTGCACCGGATGCTGCATAGGACGCTGCACAGGATGCTCCGATCAAGCAACAGCAGAGTCAATAGCAGCGACCAGACGCTGCACAGGACGCTGCACCAGACGCTCCGATGCACAGGACGCTGCATAGGACGCTGAGTGCTAGAGTCCGGTCAACATCAGTAAGGTTCCAGAGAGCCGTTTTCGTGACCGGACGCGTCCGGTCAGTACTGACAGGACGAAGGTCAGAGTCCGGTCAGTAGCAGAAAAGCGGGATTTTGTCCCCAACGGCTACTTTTTCAGTGGGGCTTATAAATAGACCCCCCAACCGGCCATTTGGTGTGAGTGGAGCTGAGGAAACATACCAAGGGTGTTGATACACCATTTTAGTGATCTCCACATGCATAGTGCTTAGTGTTTTATTAGGTGATTAGCATAAGTTCTTTGCGAAGTGGTTAGGTTGATTAGACCACCGCTTATGCGCTTGCTCTAGGTGTATGCCTAGTGTTTAGTGAGGTTTGCATACCTCTTGCCATCCTGTGCTTGCGAGCACAAGTGTTGTACATTGGAGGGGCTTGAAGTCTTGCGAGATCACACCAACTGCGTTTGTGGTGTGGCCGCCACCGTGTACCATAGGGAACAAGGCCCGCGGCATTTCGGCCGGAAGCATGATAGTGAAGATGGCGGGGAGCATCCAGGAGAGGCTTGCCGAGAGGCACATCGGAGACCCACTTGCGCGTGGGGAAGGCCCGAGGCTATCCACGGAGGTACCCGACTGGGAGCTTAGCCCTTGTGAGGGATTCCTTGCGAGGGGCTCCAACGAGGACTAGGGGGAACCTTGCGCGCTTCTCGATACCTCGGTAAAAATACCGGAGTCATCGATGGGAGTTTGCATATCTCTACCTTGCTCTTTAGCTTCCACATTTACATTGATTACTTTACTACATTTACGGTAGAGATAGCAACACACTAGCAAAACCATAATTGCACATCTAGATAGCTTATCTATTGCATAGGTTTTGCTAGGGTTAGAAAAAGATGCCATAGTTTAGAGTTAGAATTTTAAGTTGCCTAATTCACCCCCCCTCTTAGGCATCACAGTCCCTTCACTAAGGGACACGCACCCATATGGAAGAAGAAGTCCATCTTTTGGGAGCTACCCTATTGGCAAGTCCTAGAGGTCGGCAACGCAATCAACGTGATGCACCTGACAAAGAATCTTTGTGTGAACCTGTTAGGATTCATGGGTGTGTACGGGAAGCCAAAGGATTCACTTGAAGCACGCTAGGACTTGCAGGGCATGAAAGAACGAGACAACCTTCATCCAGAGAAGACAGATGATGGACGTCATTACTTAAGTCCTGCTAGCTACACGCTTAGCAAAGAAGAGAGGGACAACATGTTCGAATGTCTAAGCAGCATCAAGGTCCCATCGGGATTCTCCTCCAATATAAAGGGTATAATAAATGTGCCAGAGAAGAAATTCCAAAACTTAAAGTCCCATGACTGCCACGTGCTTATGCAGCAATTGCTTCCAGTTGCTTTAAGAGGAATTCTACCTCCACATGTACGTCTAGCCACCGTGAAGCTATGTGCATTCCTCAATGCAATTTCTCAGAAGGCAATCAATCCAGTGGAACTAGCTACTCTACAGAATGATGTGGTTCAATGTCTTGTCAGCTTTGAGTTGGTGTTCCCTCCATCCTTCTTTAATATCATGACACACCTCCTAGTTCATTTCGTGAAGGAGATTAGTATTCTTGGACCTGTATTCTTACATAACATGTTCCCCTTCGAGAGGTTTATGGGAGTCTTGAAGAAATATGTGAAAGTCCGTTCTAAGCCTGAAGAAAGCATCGCCTAGGGCTATGGAATAGAGGAGGTCATTGAGTTCTGTGTTGACTTTATTCCTGACCTTGCCCCGATTGGCGTTCCCGAATCGCGACATGAGGGGAGACTCAGTGGTAAAGGAACTTTAGGGAAGAAAAAATATATCGGCATGGAAGACAATTATTTCAATAAAGCACACTACACAGTTCTTCAGAACTCATCATTGGTGCATCCGTACATCGAGATACATAAGGAGTTCTTACGATCCAAGTTTCCAAGGAAGACTGAAGCTTGGATTAGGCGTCAGCACATGGAAAGTTTTAGTGGTTGGTTGCGAAAAGAATGTCAAGGCGATGACAATATTGATGAGCAACTGTATTTGTTAGCTAGGCAACCATCGTGGCATATCCTCACGTACCAAGGGTACAAGATAAATGGGAATACATTTTACACAGTTGCCCAAGATAAAAGGAGCACCAATCAAAATAGTGGTGTTCGCATAGATGGCACAGATCCAAATGGGAATATACAAACATATTATGGCCGCATAGAAGAGATATGGGAACTAGACTACACACCTAATTTTAAAGTCCCTTTGTTCCGGTGCCAATGGGTGAAGCTGACCGGAGGAGGGGTAACAGTCGACAAAGAGTATGGAATGACAACAGTGGACCTCAACAATATTGGGTACAAAGACGAACCATTCATCCTTGCTGCCGATGTGAGTCAGGTGTTCTATGTGAAAGACATGTCTACAAAATCAAAGAGAGGAAAAAACGAAGACATCAACTCAATGATCAATGAGCCAAAGCGCCACATAGTTCTTTCTGGGAAAATAAATATAGTGGGAATTGAAGACAAGTCAGACATGTCAGAAGATTATGAAAGAAATGTCTGAATTCCACCCTTCATAGTGAAGAAAGATCCAAGCATCATGTTAAATGATGAAGACACTCCATGGTTACGACAAGATCATAACCAAGGGTCATACGTCAAGAAGAAATTCACTGTTGTGCCCGCATGATACAACGATGCATGTTTAATATATTATGTTTTAGAGATGGATATTATGTAAAATGTTATGACTTCACATTGTAATATGTTTAATATATGTTTCAAATTTCACAAGTGTGTGACATAGTTTCAGAAAGTCTATATGAGATTCAAGAATTTGTGACTAGTGTTTGATAAAACTTTATCAAATGGGAAAATGAGCTATGTAACAATTGTAGATCTTGCTGAGATGATCAAACTTAGTATTCAGAGTTTTTTCATCTGAGGTCATTTAGTGCCTCATTTGACCAAGTTTGACCAAATCAAATTTGGTCAAATGAAAAAACAACACTTTGACTCTAGTATTATGAACTCTAAATGACTTCAAATTGAAAAGTTTGGAATACCAAGTTTGTTAAACTCATCAAGATCTACAATTGTTGTTTTGGTCAACTTTTCATTTGAGAAAGTTTGGACAGTTCGAATTTGTGACTTTTTAATTTCGACGCCTACAAACTAGTTTTCGGAACCCTAGATTGTCTCAAATTGAAAAGTTTTGAATACCAAGTTTGTTCAGCTCATCAACATCTACAATCCTTATATAGGCCATTTTTTCATTTGAGAAAGTTTAAATAAAATGTAGTTCAAATTTTCACAAGTGTGTGACATAGTTTTAGAAAGTCTATAAAGATTCAAGAATTTGTGACTAGTGTTTGATAAATCTTTCTCAAATGGGAAAATGAGCTATGTAACAATTGTAGATATTGCTGAGATGATCAAACTTGGTATTCAGAGATTTTTCATCTGAGGTCATTTAGTGTCTCATTTGAGCAAGTTTGACCAAGTCAAATTTGGTCAAATGAAAAACAACACTTTGACTCTAGTATTATGAACTCTAAATGACTTCAAATTGAAAAGTTTTGAATACCAAGTTTGTTAAACTCATCAAGATCTACAATTGATGTTTTGGTCAACTTTCCATTTGAGAAAATTTGGATGGTTCAAATTTGTGATTTTTAAATTTTGACGCCTACAAACTAGTTTTTGGAACCCTAGATTGTCTCCAATTGAAAAGTTTTGAATACCAAGTTTGTTCAGCTCATTAAGATATACAATTGTTGTTTTGGTCAACTTTCCATTTGAGAAAGTTTAGATGGTTCAAATTTGTGATTTTTAAATTTCGATGCTTACAAACTAGTTTTCGGAACCCTAGATTGTCTCAAATTGAAAAGTTTTGAATATTAAGTTTGTTTAACTCATCAAGATCTACAATCCTTATATAGGTCATTTTTACATTTGAAAAAGTTGTAGAACAAAAATACTATATTTTCTTTATTTTTATAGGTTCAACAAAAATTTTCTGTCAATTTTGGTCAAAAACCGAGAAAAAATTGAAACATTGACGTTACAATAATGTGATAATAAATTTCCTATCAAATAATATTGGTTTTATTAATTTTAAGTTACAAATATAATTTTGGATTAACAAAATACTTAGTATTAGTAACATTTATATTCTATATTCATAAAAGAAATTAAAAACTTTAGGTTACAAAATTTTCCTATTTACAATAAATAATTAGTTAATCAATAGTATTTTTTAAAATAAATATTATAAAGTATTGAAGTTGCTATAGAATTAATTGATTAACCTAGTATTAAATAAGGAGAACAAAATTAAAATCCCAGGCCTTTCCAGTTACTCTGGCGGGCTGCCAAAATTTTCAGGCCTTCAGTCCCGGCCCAGGCCAGGAACCGGGACTAAAGGGTGGGTGGCAATTTCGGCCAAAAATACCTTTAGTCCCGGCTAGTAACACCAACCGGGACTAAAGCTCCTTTAGTACCGACTGGTAAGCCGAGCCGAGACTAAAGGGTTGGACCTTTAGTCCCGGTTCGGCTTACTAGCCGGGACTAAATGGCGTTTAGTCCCGGCTGGTATTACCAGCCGGGACTAAAGGGTCTCGGCCTATATATATCGAACGGTTCCAGTTCTGTTCATCTTCTACTTTTCGAGCTCGTCTCTACCGCACCGCCGTCGTCGTCTACCCCCGATCGGCCGCGCCATCCGCCCAGCCCGCATCGCGTGTCGTCTCTCCGCCGCATCCCGTCTCCGCCGCCGCACCCGAGCCCACCCTCCGTCGCCGACCGCTTCCCGCCCGGCCTCGTCGTCGAGCCCCGCCCGGCGGCCGTCGAGCTCGTCTGCCGCGCCGCATCGTCATCGTCCCTCGCCCGGCCGCGCCAATCCGCCCGCATTGATCTCGCCGTCTCCGCCGTACGCTGTCCTCGCGCGAGGTGCTCAGCTCGGCCCCATGGCCGGCCAGCACGCCCTGCCTGGCCCACCATCCGCCCCAGCTAGCCTGCTAGCTAGCTGCTCTTGGCCATATTTTTTTACAAAGTTTCTAGTTTTTTAGATTGTTTTGGATATATATGTTAGATTAAAATGTATGTTAAATTTAATTACTAGTTTATTTAGATAGTTTTTTTAGACAGTTTTTGATATATATGTTAGATTAAAATGTATTAAAATTTAATTAGTAGTTTATTGTTAGTTTTTTAGTTAGTTTTTTAGATAGTTTTTGATATATGTTAGATTTAAATGTATTAAAATTTAATTAGTACTTTATTTAGATAGTTTTTTTAGATAGTTTTTTATTATAGTTTTTGATATATGTTAGATTAAAATGTATTATCTATTACTAGTTTATCTAATTTCATGTTAGATTTATTTAATTGGATTTAGTAATTATATATTTTATTTCTCTATATATATGTTAATTAGATTTAATTTTGATTTAGTAATTCTATCTATGTATATATGTTTATTATATTTAATTGGATTTAGTAATTATTATTCTATCTCTCTCTATATATGTGTTAGATTTAGTAATTCTATCTATGTATATATGTTAGGTTTAATTAGATTTAGTAATTAATTCTATCTAGATATATGTGTGTTATTATATTTAATTGAATTTAGTAATTATATTCTATCTCTCTCTATATATGTTAGATTTAATTTTGTTTTAGTAATTGACACATGCATATTTTATTAGTAATTCTATCTCTATATCACATGCATATTTTATTTTAGTAATTCTATCTATATATCACTTGGATATTTTAATAGTAATTCTATCTATATCACATGCATATCTAGAGAGAGATTCTATATGTATACATATGTACTTAATTATTTCTATGTGTATATATACATGTACTTATTTCCATGTGTTGAGAGAGAGAGAAAATTGTATCTAGAGAGACATTCTATGTGTTATCACATACATATCTAGAGATATATACATATGCACTTATTTCTATGTGTTGAGAGAGAGAGAGAGAAAATTGTATCATTCTATGTGTATATATACATGTACTTATTTCCATGTTTTTGGATCGAAAGTGTTTTTGATTCGATTCCAAAGCCTATACCTTATTATTGTTTATCCTTATGAAATATTATGTGTTATTATATTTAATTGGATTTAGTAATTCTATATGTGTTATCACATGTACTTATGTTATGTGTCATAGTAATTCTATCTATGTGTTATCTTGAAGATACAAATGGCTGCTCTGGATGATAACTTGAATGATGACATAATGGCGGATATTATCAATGCCGGCACCAATGCGGATGTAGATGACACGAGTCAGTACTTTGCTGATTATGAGGATATCCTGAATATCCCGGTGGTTGAAGATCAATAAATTGTCGTGCAAGAAAATACTGGCGAGGTATATTCGATTATCTATCATCTCTTATAGATACATGCGTACATATATTTGTTGTTAATCGTTGTGTTTCTACTCATGTAGCCGGTCTCTGGATCTACATCAACCACCGGCAAGAGTAGGAAAGTCTGAGGGCCAAAAAAGCCATTAGAGGGCCGTTTCATAATATCAAAATTCGACACCGACACCGGCAAACCATTGGGACCACATGCTCAGACATATGTCAATCAATGTGGGTTCATTGTAAGGGATAGGATCCCAGTTAGTGCTCATGAATGGAAGCAGAAGATATCCGCTCCTAATGTTAGTTTTGTATCGGATCGTGATAAGAACCTAGCTTGGAGAGATATCACTCAGCATTTCACATTACAAGCAGATGATGATTTGAAGGAGCTAGTGAGGGATTGGACAATGAAGAAGATGGCAACATTGTTCCAGAGTTGAAAGAAGACATTGTATAAAAAGTTTATCTTAAAGAATGATACGCTGGATTTCAATGCTAAGGCATTTGTCAAGTTGGAGTCCCATTGGGATGACTTCGTAGAATACAAGACATCTCAAGAGAGTGAGGAACGTGTGATGAGGAATCAGCAGAATGCCCGACAGAAGCAATACCATCATCGCATGGGATCAGGTGGTTATAGGAGTGCTATTCCCAAGTGGCAGAACCTAGAAGCAGAGATTATTACCAAGGGAATCATACCTGAAACAATAGAGAAGAACTGGCCTCAACGCGCGAAGAATTGGTTCTGCGCTCATGGGGGAAGCCTAGACCCAGACACTGGCAAGCTAATTTTTGGCCAAAAAATTGAGAGAGCAACACAGAGACTAGCTCGTGCTAGGAAAGAAGCTGATAGTGGTGTTTTCAAGCCCAACAGAGAGAAGGATGAATTGACATATGCCCTAGAGAATCCCGAACATGGTGGTCGAACAAGAGGCTATGGGGTGGTTCCGTGGCTACAAGCATTCCCAGCAGACAAGGATACCTACAGAAGTCGCCAGAGAAAGAAGGATGAGGAGGCAGACCGAATCCGTGTATTGGAGCAATTTGTTAATGAGTCACGACAAGCATTGCTTGAATCACATGAACGAGAAAAATCTCTTGAGGCAAGAATGCAGGAGGAGATCAAGAGGCAAGTGCAGCTAGCAATGAGTCAAATGCAATCGCAATCAACGCCGGGAGTCACCATTTGCCCCGTTGGTCAGATGAAAAGCAGTTGTGCTTCCACAGAGCTGCCAGTTATTCAAGATGACGCTGGGTTGTGCTTCCCTATTGATGACATTACTGAGCCTCTAACAACATGTGAGCTGCACATTCCAGATGGTAATAATGCATCAATCATGGTGGCTATCGGGGTTATATCTCCAATAGACCGAACGAAGACACCAAGAATCCATGGGTCAGTTATTCAACCTGGATATGCTAGCGTCTCGGTCGATAGAGTGCTCAAAGGTTACAACAATGTTCCTCTTGACATTGAAGGCGGTGATGGGGAGAAGACACTAGGAGAAGCAGAGAAGACATTTATTCAATGGCGCAAACGCTTCATCATCATTCCTAGGGCGCCACCGCTTCCCCTACCTCACCCTAGGTACGAATAAAAGTGAATGAAATATTATTTTCCATTAATTTTCTATTGGCTTCAAAAATAATTGACTCACAACTTGTTTTTGTAGCAGGGTCTCCCCCCAGCCTAGCCCAATCATTCATTCCCCATCTCATCACAGCGTCGCAGGGGGTGAGACGACTTCATCCCCACGGTGATCTCCAACTCCTACACCGGCCCCATCGCCTCCACAATGATCTCCAACTCCTACACCAGCCCCACCGCCTCCACAACGATCTCCAATGCCTCCACGCCGGTCTCCAACACCGGCCTCATCGCCTCCACGCCGGTCTCCAACACCGCCCCACCCCCTCCACAGCGATGCACTACAGAGACGTCTAAGGTCCCGGCGGCAAAGAAGACCCCAAAAAAAAGAGTTATTTCTCAGGAAATACTTCCTAAAAAGACTGATGAGCAAATAGCAGCTGAAGAAGACAAAAAAGTGAAAGATTTTTTTATAGATATCGAAAAGCAGAGACAAGCGAAGCTTAAGGTGAAGCCGTACTTTTACATACCACAAGATCTGCTGAGGTAGAAGGTCGAAGCTCACAAGAAAAAGATGCTTGAACTTCGTAAGCCTCCGCCACTATCAGACTATGACCGATCCCCCATGAAGTCACATGATGCAGATAAGAAAAGGAAAAGAGCATCAGGGAAGGATGTCCCACAGCTCGGACAACAGAAGCAACCAATGCAAAATCTTGTTGTTGCTAATGAATATGGTTCCAACATAGAAGTCTATCGACCAGACAACTCTGGAGAAGTGTCGGTTCAAGACCTTAATGCTTTTTTTGAAGATACTAGTTTAACCTTGGATCAATTGACGAGCAAAGCTCCAATCCAGAACCTGAAAGTTGATACCTGGAAGACTTATAAATTTGGCAAAAGTCTGTACAACCCTGCGGCTCTGAATGAATTGGGTACGCAAATGTACTTGCTCAACAAGTGGTACATGCAGGCATGTGGCAGGGGTGAGGTGTGGATCTTTGTCAGATTTAGAGACCATCATTACTTCCATGGCGATGACATCTTACATATTAGTTTCGAAGAATTGCATCAACTATACCACATGGACGCTCTGGACAAATCAATCATTAGCTGCTTTTGTTTGTAAGTAATTCTTACTTTTATTTAATAAACTCACTTCCATGCGTACGTGTATATAATTATCCTCACATGTAACTTATATTTATATACAGATTCCAGATGTCAGAGCTCCAAAGAATACAAGACACCAGTGTTGGCTTCATTGATCCTTATATCGTATTCAAAACTGATATTATTGCCAAGGAGCAGTGGGTATCTGAAGCATAGAAGAATATCATGAGGTTCTTCATGAAGCAGCACGACAAGACAACAATACTTTTCTCGTACAACTTTGAGTAAGTGTTAATAATAATGTAGTCTACACATTTTATGTAATATCAATACAACTTATATGCATGTACGTGTGTGTATAAACCAATGCAGGTTTCACTGGATACTCATTGTCATTGAGTTAAACTCAAGTCGGTTAGTAATCTTGGACTTGTTGAGAAAAGAGCGGGCACTATACCAAGATATGATAGACATTATCCAGGGGTAATTTCGATCTCTCGCGCACAACTATTATTGAATAGACTTTGCCATAATTTATTAATGATCATACATTATTGGTCGCACAGGGTTTGGAAAGAGTTTATTCGGCAACACCGCAAGGATTGCAAGGCACCACTTAATGTAGTTGAAATACCAGTAAGTTGTACTATATATACTTCCCCACGTGTTCAAATACTATATCGTACTTCAATTTACGTGTGAGATGATGAGAATAATCTTCTTCTCGTACAGTGGTGTTTGCGGCAGCAACCAGGTAATAACTTGTGTGGATACTACGTTTGTGAATTTATCACTGCACACATAAGAAGAACTCCTGAAGATGTCCTCAGAGTATATATATATCAATTATTTATTTATTTTTAAATGAATATATATATATATGTATTAATACTTTTCCTTTTATTTCAAATGCAATACTGAATGGTTGAAACAAAGGGTCATGCAAAAAGACCATCTGAAAGCAGTTCAAGAGTCAATAGCAGGATTTCTTCTAGAAAAAGTGCTAAATCCCAACGGCGAGTTCTACTTTGATCCTAAGGAATAAATGATGTAAATTAAATGTTTATTGATATCGTTATTTTCGAGAACAAGATTATGAAAGTGTTGTATATATACATATATATCTATAATATATATAGTTTCATACTTTATTCGAATATAATAATGCTCGAGATGAGAATTAGATGTAATTATATGCGTGCGTGTATTTATATTAGCAGTGTAGAATACGTACATAAAAACATATTATATATTAAACAAATATGTGTAACTGAACTGAAAACAAATTAAACAAAAAAAAGAAAAAGAAAAGGAACCTTTAGTCCCGGTTGGGCTTACCAACCGGGACTAATGGGTGTGGCCACATTTGCTCGGCTGGAGGGCCTTTAGTCCCGGTTGGTAACACCAACCAGGACTAAAGGTCCCTCTTTAATCCCGGCTCGATGACCCAGGACTGAAGGTTCCACCTTTAGTCCCGGGATCGTTGTCCCGGCGCGGTAACCGGGACTAAAGGCCATTACCGCCTGGGACAACAAGGCCATCCTGTAGTAGTGTATCCATATACTCCTAGGGTGGCACGGAGGAACCAATCTGCCGCCACTGCCTAGGGCCCCCTCGGGCCGCCCTTTCGGCCGCCACTGCTTCTCCCTCCGGCGAGTGGCAGCGGAAGCCCACGGTGGGTGCTCAACAAGGCAACCTGCCATGGCTCCCTCTCACATTCCTGCTTCCTCTCCTCCCCTCACTCTCCCCAACCTACCCCATAACCGGCGGCGTCCGTAAGTCGGCGGTGGCAACGGATCTGGTCATCGGTCCGGTGGATCTGTGTTGGCGAAGTTGAACAATAAAATCCGACAGCCATCTAAGGTACAAAAATAAGAGAAATTGACAATCTTAAACACATATGCATTTTATTGTTGACCTAGTTCCACATGTATTTGGAGAATATTGTTTTGCAGGACCTAAACACAAATGCATGAAAAATTTCACCGAAAGACGTTTTCTGACGCTGATTTGCGCAAAGGAATAATGAAGACGCCCAGCAACTCAACTCATCTGGGAAAAATACCCACCGAGGAGGAGCCCACAGCTCAGCACGTGGAGGCGGTGGCGAGAGGTCTTGGTCAGGGGGCAGCCAACCAGCCCACGTGGCCTAGCAAGCAAGCCCAAGCCATAGGCCCACTCCTTCTTAGTCGGCCGAAGCCGCACTCGCGGGCGTTCCTCCATCTCTCTCTGGTTGACAGCCGACCCCGCCTCTTCTCTCGCCGCCAAGTGGGACCTACCTGTCAGTTTCATCCCTTAGCTCGAGCTCGTAACCGTCACGGAGTCCATCGACCATGTCCGTGTCCGCCCCGTCCACGTCGCTCGATGGCGTGCGCCCTAAGCCACCCTGCGTCATAAATATCGAGCTCTGTGCCTATGCCATCCCCCACCGAGGCCTAGGACCACCAAGCCGTGGCGCTAGGAATCCTAGTGCCGCCGTCCATGTTCCGCCGTGAAGAAGCCATCACCGCTGGGTCATCCCACCATCCCTCCATCGCGGTAAGCACGTCCTAGAGCTTCTAGCCAAGCTCTCTAATCCGTACAACCCATTTTCTTCTTCTTTTTCCCTCTGTGCTGCCCTGTGCCATGTAGCCATCGCTCCGCCGCCGCCATAGCCCATAGTCCGCCTTCTTTGCTCTGCAATAGCCGCTGCAAGTCACATAATCGAGTTCGCCATGTTCCTATCCATCTCCCTGTGCCAAATCTGAGTCGAATTAGAGCCCCTAGGCACTTTGTCCAATAGCTCCGGTGAGCAATCGATCATCGCCGGCCAAATCACTGCGGTCGGCCACTGTTCCAGCCATTTTTTCCCCAATCCCTCTCTCTGTTCTAATCTCAGCCGACCAATCTGGATCCTACAGCCTCCATCAACTGATACCCCTTCGCCGGTCAACATTGCAAAAGAGCCCCTCCAGTTTTCTATTTTCAAACCCACGGTCCAAAGCGCAATCACAGATTACGTTTTCTTCTTTGGAAAGCGTAGTTTCTTCGGTTTAGATCCAAAATACGTTTTCACTTATTTACAGATTTGCAACTGATTTTGTTTTAGCCATAACCTCTCCGTCTTAACTCGGATTTGACCCGTTCAACTTGCGTTAGGTTCGTAATTTCATAATCTACATGTTTATACCACTTTTAGATATGTTTTAAAGTTTTGAAATACGAGGTTAGATTTAATCTATTATTTTAATAAAGGAAATCTTGTTTATTTCATATCTTCTGTGTTTTAGCTCCGTTTGGACCCATTCAAGTTGCGTTAGATTCATAGCGATGAGATCTACGTGTTAGTAACAGTGTTTATCATGTCACTAATACTATAATTTCATGGTTTGAGTCATATCTTAAATAACAATTATGCCACTGGATTTTATTAATAAAATATGATTTGTTTCACTTTAGTTTTATAATTCAAATCTAAATTTGACTTAAACTATAATCTCTATAAAATATCTTATATCTGTTTTTATACCATTAAAACACATGAAGCTAATAGTTTAATGAGTAGATCTCTCGATAGTTGTATCTTTTCAACCGTAGCTCCGATTAGCATGCTCTTCGCGTCTGTGTGTTCGTAGCGAGACGTAGATTCGTTTTACAAACTTTTCATCTTGATTTTTTGTTTGGTGTACTATTCTAATTTAGATCTATTGTTTGCTTCATGTATGATTGCATGGATGCTTGTGTGGTGCTTTATGATCTTGTCCAGTTGGTGAGTTATATGTGGTGAATCAAGAAGCAGATCTTTGAAGTTTTGGACTTGAAGAAGGATATAAGTTTCGGGCAAGTATAGCATGGCATCATCCTTATTACCTATTCACCTTTAATCACTTAATTCATATTGCATGTGTCTACCTCGTTGCCAATAAGGATATCCTAGATATTTGATATCTTGTGCCTTGATACCTTTGGGGTATTGCATTGGGTAGTATGATGCTAGTGCTCAACTATAGCCATAATCTTGTAACTTGACTAATGGTATATGCAATAAACATTAAAAGATGTTTTTAGCAATATGGAACAAGGGGGCTAGAGCATTGGGGCTATTTTTATGGTGCTTTAGATTCCTATCCCTAAGGACTTATCTGTAAGTGATCATCCGGGACTTACAGTACAGCTGTGAGGGCTACATGGCTCTGGCTTTAGCTTAGTATGAGGACCTTTTCTAGCTTGTTAATGGTTACCTTTATTGGCGTAAGAATGGCTTGACGAATCGGGTATAGTGTGGCCTCTGTCCCCTTGAGTATATGCTGCGCGTCATTGTGCCATCGGGAAGGGGGGCTCTATATCTGTTTGCCGAGTGAATCTAATGGCCCTAACTTGTTAGACGTACCTTTGAAAGGCTTCATAGTGAACCCTGCCGACCTTCCTTGGTAGTGGGTCAAGAGGCTCACGACCTTAGGCGAAAGGGTAAATCACGACTCACAGTGAAAGTGTACAACCTCTGCAGAGTGTAAAACTGGTATATCAGTCGTGCTCACGGTCATGAGCGGCCTTGGAACATTTGTGGAATAGATGATCACTAATGGTTAATGATGATGAACACTAATGATATGGATGATGAAGATGCTCACTGATTATTACTGTTTATGCTATTCATTATTCATGTTTACCTGATCATGTGTTTATATGGGCTTATGATGAACTTGTTGCTACTCAATTGCTAAATTGTGACATTTAAAAGCTAATTACAGTTAAACCAGTGTCAGCCTTTTGAGCCTCATGAACCCCATGTTATATTTGTTGAGTATGACATGTACTTACGCTTGCTTCACTTTTCAAATATTTAGATGAAAATCCCGGATGGGTACCAAATTACTAGAGTTTGGACGAATTAGGCTTATGATCAACCAGTCAGTTGTGCCTGTGGATTTGAAGTACTCGCCTGAAGATCAGAGTTGTCTTTCCACTGTCTATACTATGAGGTTATAATCTTTATACTAATACTCTATGTATTTAAGCATTGTCTTTTGATATTACCCTTATTTGTAGCTATATGTGAGATTTGACTTTCTGGGCTCACATATGGTGTGTATCTGGTTTTGTTCTTAAAACCGGGTGCTACAAAGTGGTATCAGAGCAATGCTGACTATAGGACGCAAGCCTGGTTAGAAATTGGACGTCTTAAGTTTATGAAATTGCTATAAAATCCTTGTTCTATAAATCTTGATATTTTCTTCTCTACTATATATCTATCCTTGATATTTATCTCCTCCATGATGCATATTTTAAATTCTTTGTTCTCATCTTCAACCCTTGATTTGATATGCTTTTAGAACTGTTCCTCACCACCTTCTTGCGTAATCTGAAGATAAGTCTTAGGATTGTTACCCCTAGCATAATGAGGACGATAGTATCGCAAGTTGAGTCAATGATTGAATTATGCATCTTTATTGCTTGTTGAATTGTCATTATGCTTATGATTGTTTTGAATCTTTTGTAAGGATTGCAATGATCTTGTTGGGTGTTCCCACAATTTTATTTAGTTTATAGGCCTAAGGTATAAGGATCAGTGCAATACATAGTTGGGTTTTGGTTTTCTTCTGTTCTCCCTATCCTGTCGTTTCGGAGCACTCTTCGGCTTATATCTCTAATCTTAGATGACCAAAAATCATAAGAAAATTCTGGACAATAGTAGACTTCAATATCTTTCTTCAAGCGCAAGAATCAGCTTGATAGCTATTTTGGTTATGGAGATACGAAAATCACAAGACGATGCATCTGTGCTGTTTGGAATCTAGAGTAGTTTTTGTTGTGCACTGTTTTAGACCAAGTGAGCTACAGGATTTGGGAAAGTGTTCTATAAGGAAGTTGTGGATAATTTGATAAGATTTCCAACAGTATAAGATACAATATAATTGGATTAATATAATGAGAGTTACAGCCATTTTACTGCGCTGTTGTTTTTCTGCTTGCGAGGAATTCCAGATTTCTTGTTTTTGCCTATACACGAGAGTAACGTTGGGATGTCAGAATATCTTGATATTAGTTAGCTCCTCTAGAAGGAAGATGCAAGCTACCTTTTTGTGTCCCCAAGTTTATCCTTTGTTAAGGGGGTAGCCAAGTTGAAGAATTTGTAAGCTGAAGTATCCTACGTTCTAGTTTGCGCAGCGGAAGCGTGGTGGTACCCAAAGATGTGAGAGAAACTCAGAGTGTCAATGAGGTTTGATTAAAGGTTCAAAGGAGGTTTAACCAAGATCATCAAGATATTGATAAGGCTACTGGAAGAGGTTTTAAGTTAGTTTAGATCAAGAAACTTCAGGTAAGTGTTTGAGGGAATCCAAGAAGAGGTTGGAGTAAAACAAAAGTATTAGCTTTGCCAGATCCGAACAAGAGCTTCATATCTACAATGATGCACCTTGTCAAGGTGTGGGATGTGTCCTTATGCATGAAGAAAAATATAGTACCTTGTTCATTAAGTCAACTAAGGAAGCGTGAGTTGAACTACCTAACACGCATCTGGAGTTATCCATTATGGAGCATGGAAGTAATATCTTCTTGGAAGTAAAAGTGACATATAGGAGGATAATAAGAGTCTACAGGACATCTTCCCTAAGTTAGTCTTGAGCTTGTGATATCCTCGTTGGAATGAGATTGATTATGACTAGAAAAGTGCTAACACCTGGAGAAGTAGAAGTCGTAGCCGATGCCCTTAGCAACGGAGAATCATGCTAAGAAGGTTCGGGTGACACCAAGGACTAAGAATTGTATTCCAAGTTCGAGCAACTTGACCGGAATCATTAATGTTTTGAAGATTGGTAGTAGAATTTCTTCCTGACCAAGAGATTCGTCAGGCTTCGTTGGAAGGTGGATATTTTAAGAAAGAGATTTGGTATTATTGGAAAAGCGGCCTAGTGATTGGAGTTACCTGAGAATTGTTCAAGGTATCTGTCAGAATCTTGGAATTAGGTTGGTAAGTTATTTGGAGTAAGGTTAACAGGTATCCAAAGTAAAGCGGTATCCTTATTAAGACGATGGAACCACGCGAGGAAGTAAAGAAGAGTCTAAAGACGGAGTATCCCTATCTCTTAGTTGACGTCTTCCGAATCTCAAGGACAAGATTCATTTTAAGGGGGGTAGAATTGTACACCCTAAAATTCGCCACTTTTAAAAATAGGTTTAAAAGGATTTATTTTTGAATTTTTTTGTGCTCATGAAAACATAGGAAAATATTTTTTTATTAAATTAAAATTTATCATAAGGTAGAAACATGTTTGAGCATACATGCCTTTGCATTTGATGTATTTGATTGAGTGGTTTTGATTGAAAATTTAAAATGGTTTAAATTGCTTTTGCAAATGAAATTAAAAATGACTTTGAAGTAAAAAAAAGAAAGAAAAGAGAATTAGAAAATAAAAGAATTTAAAAAGTTGTAAAAATTTATTCTTGAAAATTACCAAAATTTTTTGATTTTATTTGAGTTGAAAAGTATACTTGAAACTACATCGGAATTCGATTTGGTTCATGTTTTAAATTTGGTTTGAATTATGAAAGGGAAATAGAAAGGTATTTGGTAAAAGGAAACTCCATTCTCCCTGTTGGCCTAGTCGCTGGCCCAGTCCACCCACGTGTCTAGCTTCCCGCGTGGCCTGCTCATCCCGTGCCCGTGGCCCATTCCCGCCCGCGTGGCCTGGCAAGCAAGCCCAAGCCGTAGGCCCACTCCTTCTTAGCCGGCCGAAGCCGCACTCGCGGGTGTTCCTCCATCTCTCTCTGGTTGACAGCCGACCCCTCCTCTTCTCTCGCCACCAAGTGGGACCTACCTGTTAGTTTCATCCCTCAGCTCGAGCTCGTAACCGGCACAGAGTCCATCGACCGCGTCCATGTCCGCCCCGTCCACGCCGCTCGATGGTGTGCGCCCTAAGCCACCCTAAGTCATAAATATCGAGCTCCGTGCCTATGCCGTCCCCCACCGAGGCCTAGGACCACCAAGCCGCACCGCCAGGAATCCTAGTGCCACCGTCCATGTTCCGCCAAGAAGAAGCCATCACCGCTGGGTCATCCCGCCGTCCCTCCATCGCGGTAAGCACATCCTAGAGCTTCTAGCCAAGCTCTCTAACCCGTACAACCCCTTTTCTTCTTCTTTTTCCCTTTGTGCTGCCCTGCGTCGCGTAGCCGTCGCTCCGCCGCCGCCATAGCCCATAGCCCGCCTTCTCTGCTCTGCAATAGCCGCTGCAAGTCACATAATCGAGTTTGCCATGTTCCAATCCATCTCCCTGTGCCAAATCCGAGTCGAATTAGAGCCCCTAGGCGCTTTGTCCAATAGCTCCGGTGAGCAATCAATCACCGCCGGCCAAATCACTACCGTCGGCCACTGTTCCGGCCATTTTTTTCCCAATCCCTCTCTCTGTTCTAATCTCAGCCGACCAATCTGGATCCTACGGCCTCCATCAACTGATACCCCTTTGTCGGTCAACATTGCAAAAGAGCACCTCCAGTTTTCTATTTTCAAACCCGCGGTCCAAAGCGCAATCACAGATTATGTTTTCTTCTTTGGAAAGCGTAGTTTCTTCGGTTTAGATCCAAAATACGTTTTCACTTATTTACAGATTTGCCACTGATTTTGTTTTAGCCATAACTTCTCTGTTTTAACTCGGATTTGACCCGTTCAACTTGCGTTAGGTTCGTAATTTCATAATCTACATGTTTATACCACTTTTAGATAAGTTTTAAACTTTTAAAATACCAGGTTAGATTTAATCTATTATTTTAATATAGGAAATCTTGTTTATTTCATATCTTCTGCGTTTTAGCTCCGTTTGGACCCATTCAAGTTGCGTTAGATTCATAGCAACGAGATGTACGCGTTAGTAACAGTGTTTATCATGTCACTAATACTAGAATTTCATGGTTTGAATCATATATTAAATAACAATTATGCAACTGGATTTTATAAATAAAATATGATTTGTTTCACTTTAGTTTTATAATTCAAATCTAAATTTCACTGAAATTATAATCTCTATAAAATATCTTATATCTATTTTTATACCATTAAAACACATGAAGCTAATAGTTTAATGAGTAGATCTCTCGGTAGTTGTATCTTTTCAACCGTAGCTCCGATTAGCGTGCTTATTGTGCCATCGGGAAGGGGGGGCTCTATATCTATTTGTCGAGTGAATCTAATGGCCCTAACTTTTTAGACGAACCTTGGCTTCATAGTGAACCCTGCTGACCTTCCTTGGTAGTGGGTCAAGAGGCTCGTGACCTCAGGCGAAAGGGTACAACCTCTGCAGAGTGTAAAACTGGTATATTAGTCGTGCTCACGGTCACGAGCTGCCTTGGAACATTTACGGAATAGGTGATCACTACTGGTTAATGATGATGAACACTCATGATATGGATGATGAAGATGCTCACTAATTATTACTGTTTATGCTATTCATTATTCATGTTTACCTAATCATGTGTTTATATGGGCTTGTGATGAACTTGTTGCTACTCAATTGCTAAATCGTGACAATTAAAAGCTAATCATAGTTAAACCAGTGTCAGCCTTTTGAGCCTCATGAACCCCATGTTATATTTGTTGAGTACGACATGTACTTACGCTTGCTTTACTTTTCAAATATTTGGATGAAAATCCCAGATGGGTACCAGATTGCTAGAGTTTGGAGGAATTAGGCTTGTGATCAACCAGTCAGTTGTCCCTGTGGATTTGGAGTACTCGCCTGAAGATCGAACTTGTCTTTCCGCTGTCTATACTCTGAGGTTATAATCTTTATACTAATATGCTATGTATTTAAGCATTGTCTTTTGATATTACCCTTATTTGTAGCTATATGTGAGATTTGACTTCCTGGGTTCACATATGTTGTGTATCTGGTTTTGTTCTTAAAACCAGGTGCTACACTTTCAATAATGATCAAGATTCTCTAGTGATCATAAGTGATAAACTCTCTCAGGAAGAAACCCTCCGCTTGATAACTGTCTTAGAAAAGCATCGCTCTACTTTTGGCTACTCACTCTAAGACCTTAAGGGAATTAGCCCTGCTCTTTGCACCCATCTCATCCCTACAGATCCTGATT
Organism: Miscanthus floridulus; assembly: GCF_019320115.1. Lineage (NCBI taxonomy): Eukaryota > Viridiplantae > Streptophyta > Magnoliopsida > Poales > Poaceae > Miscanthus > Miscanthus floridulus. The sequence goes on along the minus strand of NC_089588.1, from coordinate 98,511,944 downwards.
CTACACCTTCTAGGGAGCTACAACATAGGCTTAATAACATGATGAGAGAGGTTGTTAAGAAAAAGGTTTTGAAACTCTTGCATGCCGGGATCATCTATCCCATTCTATATAGTGAGTGGGTTAGCCCTATTCAAGTTGTGCCTAAAAAGAGAGGCATGACTGTTGTTAAAAATAAAAAGAATGAATTAATCCCCCAAAGAACCGTCACTGGAAGGTGGATGTGTATTGATTATCAAAAACTTAACAAGGCAACAAAGAAAGATCATTTTCTGTTGCCCTTCATTGATGAAATGTTGGAGCGACTGGCAAATCACTCTTTCTTCTGTTTCCTTGATGGGTATTCAGGTTATCACCAGATACCGATCCATCTAGATGACTAAAGCAAAACCACCTTTATATGTCCATAAGGAACTTATGCTTATCATAGAATGTCTTTTTGACAATGTAATGCCCCAGCTTCTTTTCAAAGATGCAAGATGTCTATATTTTCTGATATGATTGAAGAAACGATGGAAGTTTTCATCGATGAATTTTCTATTTATGGAAATACTTTTGATGATTGTCTTCAAAATTTAGACAAGGTTTTGCAAAGATGTGAAGAAAAGCACTTAGTCCTTAATTGGGAAAATTTCATTTCATGGTTAGAGAAGGCATAGTGCTTGGACAAGTGGTGTCCAAATGAGGGATTGAGGTAGATAGAACTAAAATTGAAGTAATTGAACAGTTACCTCCTCCCTTAAATATCAGAGGGATCCGTAGTTTTCTTGGTCATGCGGGGTTTTACCGCCACTTCATAAAATATTTTTCACATATTGCTAGACCTCTCACAAATCTTTTGGCCAAGGATGTTCCCTTTGAATTTGATGATGCATGCTTAAAAGCTTTTGAAATTCTTAAGAAAGCCCTCATCTCTACACCAATCATTCAACCCCCTAATTGGTCGCTACCTTTTGAAATTATGTGTAATGCTAGTGATTATGCCATGGGGGTAGTTTTAGGACAAACAAAATATAAGAAGCATCATGCAATTGCTTATGCTAGCAAAACTTTGATAGGACCTCAACTTAATTATGCAACAACTGAAAAAGAACTAATGGCTATTGTTTTTGCTATTGATAAGTTTAGATCTTACTTAGTAGGAGCCAATGTGATTGTTTATACTGATCATGCTGCTTTGAAATACCTGCTCACTAAGAAAGATGCTAAACCTCAACTTATAAGATGGATTTTGCTATTGATAGGGAGTAGAAAATTCTATTGCCGATCACTTGTCCAGAATGCAGTTTGAAAATCAGTAGAAATTGCCCATCAACGATTTGCTTTGGGATGACATGCTCTTCAAGATCACAAAATTCGACCCTTGGTATGCGAATATTGTCAATTTTATGGTTGCAGGATATGTACCACTTGGGGAGAACAAAAGGAAACTCATCTATGAAAGTCATATCCACATATGGGATGAGTCGTACTGTAATACCCTAGGTGTTAAGCATGCATTTAGCCTTGGCATTGCATGAGCACAAAGCATCATTGATCCTTTATGAGCATGAGCATCTCAAATATTATCTCTATGTTGCTTATATTGCATGTGTTGTCACTAAAATGTCTTACATATGCTATGGTTTTCATGTAACCAATGTACAAATGTTTGTGGAACCCTAGGAGTACCTTAAACATGTGTTAGAATACCACATGGAACAACTTTGGTATTCATGACTAAGGCTAGTTTCGTCCCTAAGTCAGTTATAGTAAGTTACCAATTTCAAGTTGTATGTTTGACCTAAGTTGAACTATAGCCTAAAATGTTTGCATGGTAGTGCACCCTTAAGCAAAGTTGTAGTACTTGATTAGAGTAACAACTTTTATTTTTGGGTCATGAGCTAATTCAGTGCTTAACTTGGTCAATTAGAGCTCACAAAAATCAACAATGTACTGTTTTTGGAACTTAGAAAATTTTCTAAGTCAAATTTAGTTTACAATTTCGATGTGCCTGACTTTGTGATGATGCAACTTGCTAACCATTGCGAATTAGACCTAGATCACTTAAGTAAAGTTGGAGCTGGTATGTAGATCTACAACTTTTATTAATAGAGTTTTCGCTAACTCGCCGTGGTTTAGGAGTTTGGAGGGTTTGTTTTGGCGCTGTCAAACAAAGGAATGACGCTCTAATGGCCAACTCGGCCTGGCCATCGTGGTCGACTGAGGGTAGAGCCTGGCGGCCATGTGGCCACTGCTGGCTGACGTTGGGCCCCCATCGCAGCAGGTTGGCGTGCGATAAGGGCGACGTCGCACTGCTCAATTCACTTTCTCATTCACGCTCTCACCCTCTCTGCTGCTCCCTCTCACGCACGCAGCGGAACTGCTCTCGCCGACGCGCCACCGCTTAGCTCCACCGTCGCCTAGCTCCCTCGTCGTAGCACCATTGTCACCTCTAGCTAGCCGTCAGCTGCGCATTCTTCCTCTCTACCTCCTTATCACAACTGTAGGGCCACACAAGCCACGGCGAGGGTGAATTCGCCATTCTTGCCCTCACTGGAATCACGGTTTCCATGGCCGCCTTCACGGCGAGCTCACTGCTACTCGGCTCCCTTGTTATTCCTTGCTTATTATTCTTCTTAGCACTAGATAATAGTGTAGCATAGCTTCAGGTGCAACCCTATGGCGAACCGTAGCCTCATCGGTGTGGAACACGACGGCCAGCGCCGCCGCACCACCACGCATGTGGACGGACCTCATCGGCATGTCCCACCTAACCTATGTAGCCTCGGTAGGTTCACATAGTTACCACAGAGCCTGTGCCCTTCTCGCCGTGCCTTGCCATGGCTAGTAACGGCCGACGCACCTCCGCGCAGTATCGCCATGCCGCCATGGCTGGTGACGAGCATGCTCTAGTGCGTCCACGCCTCCACAACCTGTACCGGTCGACGCAGGTGATTGAGTAGAACATGATGGTGGGGTTGGTTTCGCCAGAAAGCTCACCGTCGGCGAGCTAGCGCCGGTTGTTAGGGACCTAATACCAGGGTACCCAATGAGGTGGAACTAATAACCATCGAGCGTTGACGCTTCCGGTCAGACAAGAACGCTACTACGCTTCTTGCTCGAATGATGGAAGATTGGTTCCGCCTCACCCAACCCCTGAGGGATAGACTCTGCCTCGCCCGATGTCCAAGGGGCCCTACCTCACCCGACGTCTAAGGACAGGCTCCGCCACTCCCGACGTTCAAGGGTGGGCTTCGCCTCGCCCGACGGCTGAGGGCAGGCTCCGCCTCGCCCGACGACTGAGGGTCGGCTCTACCTCCTCCAACGTCTGAGGGCTGGTTCTGCCCCACTCGATGTCCGAGGGTGGGCTCCGCCTCGCCCGACGACTAGGGGCTAGCTCCGCCTCGTCCGATGATTGCACTCTGCTCCTTCATGCTGATAAGCACAGGGTACGATAGGACATTTGAGTCAACCACAGTATCAAGGACCAAGCCCTGCACGCCCACAGGAAGGTACCGTCAGGATACGATGGGACGGGCGCTTTAAGCCCTTTCCGACCTAACAGTGCTCGAATAGTGTTGTAGGCGCCGACTTTTGTCCCACAGTGTTGTAGACGCCGCAATCAGCCCTCGGGCGTGGATACTAACACAGGCATACGACAACCGCTACAATCCAAGGAAGAACTCACATCATCTACAGTGACAGGCATATAGTCATTTCCCCATCTACTCCCCGCAGAGTCATGGCTCGGCGCCCTGATGCACCACACCGCACCTTTTGTCGGGGGAGGATGGGACATGACCACTCACTGAAACGAAGTCAGAGCCTGGCCCTATCAGGATCGGTGGAACATGCTATCCCTGGCATGGTCTACCATGTCAGCAGGGCAGGCTCAGGGGTAAAGGAAGACCCGGCGCCCTCAAAGGACTTTCTCTGCCTTTGGTTTTTTCCTCTTTCTCCCATCTGTAACCCCTGCTCCCCCCTTGGTCTATAAAAGGGAGGGCAGGGCACCCCGCTAAAGGGACCGACTTTTGACGGATCAATTCAACACAACACACAGCCAAGCAGCAACCGAGCTCTCGGCATCGTTTCGACCATTCCATCAGAGACTTGGGACTTGTCCCACTCTCGACCATTTGTGTCCCCTACTACGAACCTTTTTCAGTACTAATAACACGAGCAGCAGTAGACTGGACGTGGGGACATTCAGCCTGAACTAGTATAAACCTTGTGTCCTTTAGTGCACCATCCGGGCCTAACGCGCAACAATTATAAATTTACATGCCGGTGTTTGTTTGAAACACCGACACCGGTCAACCACCATGCCCTATTTCGGTTCACTGACAAGCGGGGTCTGCTGACCCATGGGTCCCATGCGTCAGCGGCTGCAGTTAGCGTTTTGGTTTGATTCTTTTCTAGAATTTTGTGCTAATTTTGGAAAACCATATCTAGAGCTAGGAGTGTCCAATTTTGGTGAACCAATTTTTTTTGGATTTCTCATGAAGTGTAGTACTTTATAAAAATATGAAATGCACAATTTCTAGTATTTTTCATGGTGAATAAAATGTAGCTAGACAACTGCTTTTTAAATGTTTATAATCTTGTAAAATGGATAACTTGAGCTAGGAAAGTGATAAAATTGTGATTCCAATTTTTTTGATCTTGTGTTGACATGCTCTAGCTAGGAAAAATAATAATCTTCCAGTAAACTTGATTGGAATAGGGTCTTTCTATTTATCTATTAATAAATGGTGTTTTCTAAGGAAATTTGTTGGGATAAAAATAAGTAACATATTGACATGCAAATTTTTGTACAGTATTATGGCACTAGGATGAAGCTAAGAAAAATATAAAATATGTTGTTTGACACTTTTCTATAGGGTTAACTATTTTCACTAAAATAGACCTTGCTAGCTTGTCATTTTTGTAGAGGATGTTATACATGTTCGAATGGTATGCAATTTTTACAGTAGCCTATTGGGAGCACTCGCAAGCCACTGTAATTTTCTGAGAATTTATTGTACACCTTTGGTATATGTTTGTTATTTCACAGAATTATCTAATTAAATTAATAAAGGCATTTAAATAAATAAATTGGGCTTGACCATTATGTTTTCTTGAGTGTATTTGATAGTCCTGAACTGTTGGTATACTTGGTGATGTTCAATTTTGAATGTTTATATGCAGTAAAAATATTATTGCTCTATAATTGAATTTAGAGTGTTTTTGGATAGATTCTGTTGTTGGGTATTTTGCTTAGTCAAAATGAAGTTTTCTGTAAAAATGATTAATAAAAAAGCTGTAGATAACTTCTTCATCTATCTTGTGTCAAAATTTTAGGGCAATAGGCCAAATGGTTTAGGAGTTATAGCTGTTTATAGTTGGTTTCCTGAAATGCTTGTTCTCTAGAATTTCTGGACAGAGCTGGAAAGATTGTCTGTTTTGGTTAGGATAGAATTTGAATTAGCTTTTGGTGATTAAATAAGAGTTGTAACCAATTTTATAAGATTTCCAGAAAGTCCAAGATCATAGTATTTGGAAAGGTAGAACTACAGTTATGTTGTAAACTTGTAATTGCCATGTGTAGCTTAGAAATTGTCTTGTGAAGAATATTGGAAGTGGATACAGAAGAGATATGCACCTACTCAGTAAACAAGGAGTTAACATTGTTATCATTGTGCATCTTAACCTCATAATCGCAGCATGTACATTCCCAGCTCACATCATCCATGATCCTTCTTATGCATTCATGGAACTTACTTATGCATATGCATGCAATAGGTGCAGCCGGGGAGATCACGTTGGTGGAACTCGATGCCGATCCACAAGAGGAGAGCCAAGAGGTGCAGCACCAGGAGATTCTAGGAGAAGGAGAGCCTGAAGCTGATCATCTTCCCAAGTGCCCGGATCATCAACCTGCCACGTTCGTAAAAGGCAAGCCCCAGAGCATTATAAGTCTCCCTATTTTTATTAATGTCACCTAAGTTACTCGTATTGATGCATTAAATGATAGGAGTTGTTTGGAAACACTTGCTGCATATTACCTTTCCTTGTCCAGAAATATCTACCTTGAATCCTATTTAAGTCCAGGAACGCTCGTTATGCTTAGCTATGCCTAGACCGGTAGAAGTCAGGTAATTTCCTGTCACCTGCGAGCTATATGCGATCACTTGATCACGGTTGGCTATACTGTGCTATCGTGGAGCATAACCTGGTGATGTTGAACAATTGGAGACTGGGCGGAGTCTTATGTTGTGGTAATCATAGTGATTCCGACTATGTCATTTAAGGACCGGTCGTTGGAGGCCATCTTGTCATTTTGAACGCATGCCTCTCACATAGTTGGCTGGATAAGTTATTCCGACCACGATGCTGAGTAGCTCAACTCAGGCCGGGGACATGAGCAGTTAAAGTGCGCACCCTAGAGGCAGCAAGGATGTGTAGAGAGCCAATGGTGTAAGCCCAAGGGCGGGTTGGAGTCCCAAGCCTCCTAACAGATTGGTTGTATCTTTGAGGGTGCGACGCTGGTCTTACCCGCAATTGAACTTGAGTTGTACCAAAGGTGACCTAATGTGACTCCAACGGGGGAAGTATGGGTGTGTCTTAGGAATAATTCCCCAGCTAGGTAGGAATCGATTCGAATTACCGTCTCTTCCAGATAGTGAGAACTTGATAGGAGTACACTTCATCGTAGTAATTGATGGAAGTGTTGGTTATGAGATTATGAAAGAACTCAACTAGATATGGTTATTATTGTGTTGATTTAATGGTACCAACATGTTTGGCATAGGATAGTTGCTAATTTAGTATGAGATAGGATTAATAACTGGTGGTTCACAATTTAAGAGATATTGGACAACTAATGCTTTTTATGCAAATAATGTCTACCAGCTCTACTTATAAAGCCTTGCTTACTCCTTGGTGTCTTAGTATTTTAGTTGAGGACAGGTAAGTCTAGCTAAGTACCTTCTCATACTCAGGGTTTTATTCCCATTGTTACAGATAATGTTATGTACCACGGCTACTGCAAGAACTGCTTTGCTCTTGTAGTGGATGAGGAATAGGACCATGGGCATGGTCATTCTGTATATCATCTCACCCTTGTGCTTTTGGTTGGAGATGACTATGAAACTGGCTCTGTATCTAAAGTACTATTGATGTCATTCTAAACTATATTGCTTCCGCTACTTTTAAACGTGGTTTGTAATAACTAGGTGAACTCCGATGTATGAGAATTAATTGTGAACTATGATGTAACATGTGACTGGCTATGTTGAATCATGTATGATCTTGGCTTGTATGTTGGTTGAATCGAGATACTTCGTGATACTCGATGGACTACCGGATTTATATGGGCTCAAGTGTGATGGTTTGACTGCCTTGGTGGTTGCTATTGTACTTGTGCTCTTATAAATTGGACGGTTCTATGACAGCTGGCATCAGAGCAAGGTTCAACATTAAACTTGTCATATGTGTATTGAAAACAAAGGTTTTATGTTATAAAAAAATCTAAAGTGTGGTAGTGGTCATCTCCTTTATGCCCAGTTAAGGACTTTTAGTTGGCTATTTAAGTACTAACATGGGGGTTTTTACTTTCGTTGTCCATACTGCGTGCTATTGTATGGATGCCATTCACTTGAGTGATAATGTATGGATCAAATGCCTCTACGCCAAGGTAAGAAGGTAAGTTGATGAGTGACATGACCGCAAGAAGTGAGCGTGTGGTCGGGGAGAGCTAGTTTTATACGTCTATATATGCATGCTTGCATGTGTGTATGGTGTGTATTTAATTGTGGGTAATAAATTATCATCAGGTAGCTTTGATACGGAAGTATATGTAAGGGTGTACATATATGGAAGTATTTAGTTGCAACCTAGAGCCTAGATTTACATTTTTGTATATATAATTGTTGGGTTGGGCTGAAATAAAAATGTTTGTAGGTACACTAACAACGAAACGTGTAGCTCGTTTAGCTACGATTATATCAAGAAAACATATGTTTGCCACCACATATGTTGTTAGGATTTATTTCTCTAAGTTTGTGAGGACGTACAGAACGAGCATGCAACATGATACATCATTCATGTTATTGCATTGTTTCCCCCCTTGCATGATCTTATTGTTAAGTACTCGTTTCTATAATCGCGTTGTCTCACTTAATTGTAACCTTTCGCTATAGATGGCAGCCCCAGGAGCCCCCATTGCTAGCGACACCTTTTTGGCATTATTTGGGACTCCCACCTTACTGTGGAGGGTACTGAACTCTGTCGGGTATGCTAAACCGCCTCACTACTTTTGGAGCGAAGTGGTAACTGAGGGCAAAGGTGGTACGTCGTGCGGGTCACTATCGTAGCCCATGTGGACAATCCTCAGTGGCAAGGATGGAGTGTCAAGTCAGATGGACAGACCCCTTGGGAAGGTGCCCAAGTGGTTGCTTTTTAGGTTCTCAGCGAAATCTGTCAGGAATTCGGTGATGAGCTTGTCAATGGGCACGTTGGATCTTTCCCCCAAGTGGATGTATCATAGACCGCTTGGACCTAGCCAGGTGGTAATGCTCTTGTAAGAGACCGGGATGAAAGAGCTAGAAGTAGTAATGCTGCAATGAGTGCCATGTATGCAGTCATGAAGATGTTTTACTCTCACCAAGATAGCTACATCAGTTTAATGCAAGAGCTCCAAAGAGCATAGGCTGCACAATGCAGGATGTGAGGATGCGTGCACAGGCACCAAAGGGCAGTTAGAGCAGCCTAGAATGAAATAGGTAATTTTATGATAGCCTTAGAAGCTCATTGGGGGCAGTTTGTCCATGCTGTTGCAGAAAGAGATGCAGCTAGGGCTGAATTACAGGACGTCCATGCTGAGAGGGATGATGTCATTTGCCCTATTGAAACTAGGGAGGCAGCTAGGATCAGGACTGTGTTTTAGGCTGCTAGGTAGGCAACGGAGTTTAATCGCGGAGAGCAAGAACTCATACGTCAGATTGAGGAGCTTTAGATTGATGTTCATCATCTCAACAACATGGTGAACCCAAATCTTCCTCCAGCTCCAGTGGTGGAAGAAGGTCCTAATGTGTTGATTGCTGAGGACGATGGCATGGAGATGGATGCTGAGGAGGAGCCTAAGGATGAAGAGGTGGTGCCTTTTGAGGATGACCACCGTGATGGTGTGTCCGACATCGATAGTGACCACCCCGAGGAGTAGCTTAGATATAGTAGCTAGCTAGATGTATTAGCTCTTTATCTTCAATTCTTATGTAATGAACTCGTAATGTAGGTCTCGATTTCATGATGTATCCCTTTCGATGTTCTTGGAACTATGCATGTACTACATGTGGTGATGGTACTTTTTAATGAATTTCTAGTTGTTTTTGGCATGAAAAATTTGGCATGTATGGAATGTGTTGCGAGTACGATAAGTGATCCATTTGGTGATGTTATGTTGTGGAAATGAATTATTGTGCCTCTATGTTATTGTATGAATTTACGATTCTCTCCAGTCATTACAGTATGGCATGATATACAATTCTTTTGCAATCTCTTGACATCATCCAATAATCACTTGTTGCAACTTTGCAGATGACTCGCACTCACGGAGGGGCTGGTACCAGTTGGAATGGTGATGATGATCTCCCACCACCACCGCACCCCACTCCAGCGGAGATGATGGCCAAACTCATGGAGACCCAACGTTTCATGGGAGAAGTGATGCACGGTCTCGCGCAGAATGCTAGCCGTGGATGAGAAAGGGACCAGCACCAAGGACCTGAACCTAACCAGTTTAGCACTTTCAAGGACTTTCTTGACACCAAGCCTCCTATTTTTAAGGAAGCAGAAGAGCCATTGCAGGCAGATGAATGGCTGAATACAATCGAGCAGAAGTTCCATCTCTTAAGGCTCACTGAGCACCTAAAGACAGAATATGCATCGCACCAGTTACATGGACCTGCATGTATTTGGTGGAGTCATCATCGATCCACTTTGCCTGAGGATGCTCAAATCACCTGGAACCAATTTAAGGCTGCACTTAGCGGACATTATATTCCCCCAGGTCTGATGAGTATGAAGCATACAAAATTCATGAGGCTGACGTAGGGTACCAAGAGTCTAACTGAGTATCTACATGCCTTTAACAACTTGTCAAGGTATACCACAGAGTTTGTGGATACTGATGCAAAGAAGATTGCTCATTTCAAGAGGGGGCTTAGTTCGAAGCTGATGAAGACACTAGCTAACAGCAAATGTGCTACTTTCAATGAGTTTGTTAGTGATGCTTTATCTCAAGAGAATCATAATAATATCTATGCTGCATCCAAGAGCAGCAAGAGGGCCTTTGAAGCCAGTGCATCTCAGCAGAGAGCTCCAGTGCTGGCAAGAACCCAATACCGCCCACTTGCTCCAAAATACCAGCCACCTCAGAATAAAGGGTATCATCGGGCATACTCCATTGCTTTACTGCCTAAGGGTAGCACTAGACAAGGAAGCTCCAACATTTCACCTACCAGTATGCCATGCTGGAACTGCAACAAGACTGGCCATTGGTCAAGAAATTGCCCCTATCCCAAGAAGAAGAACAACCAGAAGTAGGGTAATTCCAATGGACATCAAGGACACGTGCACTATACCACCGTGGAAGAGATTCCCTCTAGTGAGGTTGCCACAGCTAGTATGTTTCTTGTGAATCATCATCCTGTAGTTGTTTTGTTTGATTCTGGAGTTTCGCATTCATTCATGAGTCCAACATTTGCATCCAAGTATGATTAGAAAATATTTGTAGTAGACAAGGGTGGTTATTGTATAAGTGCTGTCGGGAGTAACATTTCTACTAATTAGATAGTTAAATATGTATGTATCCAAATAAGTGAACGAGAGTATACTGCAAATTTAGTGATATTACTGGGATTGGGTATAGATGTGATCTTGGGTATGAATTGGATGAAGAACCATGGTGTCCTTATCGATACATCAACTAGAACCATTATGTTGAGAGATCCCAAGAATAACAATGCTTTTCTAGTACCCCTTCCTAGGGAGTTTGATCTCCAAAATGTGGCCAATGCTATCCAGCCTGTGGCCCTTGTTGATGTTCTAGTAGTATGTGAGTTTCTGGATGTCTTTCCTGATGAATTGCCAGGGGTTACCACCGGACACAGAGATAGAGTTCAAGATAGAATTGTTACTGGGTACCGCACCCATTTCCCGAAGACCATATAGAATGCCACCTAATGAGTTAGCAGAATTGAAGATCCAATTGCAAGAAGTCATAGAAAAGGGTCTCATTCGCCCTAGTTCGTCACCATGGGGTTGTCTAGCCATATTTGTGAAAAAGAAGGGCAAGTCTTTGTGGATGTGTGTAGACTATCGACCACTCAATGCTGTTACTATCAAGAACAAATATCCTTTGCCTCGCATTGATATGTTATTTGATCAATTGGCGATAGTAAAAGTGTTCTCTAAGATTCATTTTAGGTCAGGTTATCACCAAATCAAGATTAGGCCTAAAGACATACCTAAGACAACATTTTCCACTAGGTATGGCCTTTATGAGTATTTAGTCATGTCCTTTGGATTGACCAATGCTCCAGTCTATTTCGTGTATTTGATGAACTCGGTGTTTATGCCCGAACTTGACAAGTTCGTGGTTGTGTTCATCGATGATATTTTGATTCATTCAGAGACGGCAGAAGAGTAGGAAGAGCACATGAGAGTGGTGTTTTTGAGACTAAGAGAGCATAAGTTGTATACAAAATTTAGTAAATGTGAGTTTTGGTTGAAGAAAGTACATTTCCTAGGTCACGTATTATCTGAAGATTGACTTTCTGTAGACCCATCCAAAGTGCAACAAGTGATGAATTGGAAAGCCCCAACCTTCGTGCATGAAGTTCAAAGTTTTCTTGGTCTGCTGGATATTATCATCAGTTTATCCTAGGTTTCTCCAAGATATCCAAGCCTATGATGAGGCTACTTCAGAAACATGAAAAGTTTGTTTGGACACCAGAGTGTGAAGCACCTTTTCACACTTTGCGGACTTTGCTAACTACTGCTCCTGTTTTAGCACAGCCTAACATTGAGAAATCATTTGATGTATTTTGTGATGCCTCAAGTACCGGTTTAGGGTGTGTTTTAATGCAAGAAGGCCGAGTCATTGCTTATGCCTCGTGCTAATTGAGAAAGCATGAAGTCAATTAGCCAACACATGATTTAGAGCTTGCAGCAGTTGTCTATGCTCTAAAAATTTGGAGACATTACCTACTTGGTAATGTTTGCCACATCTACACTGATCACGAAAAGCCTTAAGTACATTTTCACTCAACCTAAGTTGAACATGAGGCAGCGCAGATGGTTAGAATTGATCAAGGATTACAACCTAGTAGTGCATTATCATCCGAGAAAGGCCAATGTGGTTGCCGATGCCTTAAGTTGGAAGTATCATGGTAGTTCTTTGTTGGAAGATGGTTTTAACTTATTGCATCTGGCAGTCCTACACAATATCACTATTAGTTGCTCTCTAGAGTCAAAAATCATCGAGCTCCAAAAGACTAATGTTGGTATATTCCATATCAAAAGAAAGATGAAAGAAGAAGAAAGTAAGCATTTTCGATTGGATGAGAATGGTGTTCTATGGTTTAAAGATCGACTTGTAGTGTCGAAAGATAGGGAGTTGAGAAACCAAATTCTAGAGGAAGCTCATTCTTCCAAGCTATCCATTCACCCGGGTAGCAACAAGATGTACCAAGACTTGAAGACTCAATTTTGGTGGAGAAAAATGAAGAAAGAAATTGCGGCATACGTTGCTAGATGTGATAATTGTTGCCAAGTTAAGGCCATTCATATGAAACCAGCAAGGTTACTTCAACCACTGTCTATTCCAAGTTAGAAATGGGAGGACATTAGTACGGATTTTGTTGTCGGACTTCCAAACACCCAAAAGGGTCATGTTTCTATATGGGTAATTGTTGACCATCTCACCAAGTCTACACATTTTATTCCTATCAATGTCAAGTATTGACCTCATCAATATGCAAAGTTATACATTGAACAAATTGTAAGATTGCATGGAGTACCTAAGAGTATTGTATCAGATTGAGGGCCCCAATTTTTTAATCATTTTTGGGGACACCTACACAAGTACTTAGGTACCAAATTGATTCACAGCTCTACTTATCACCCTAGACAGCAAGTCAAACTGAACATGTGAATCAGATCTTGGAAGATATGTTGAGAGCATGTGTGATTTCTTTCAAGGGTTCATGGGAGGATTGGTTACCTTTGGTTGAATTCTCCTACAATAATAACTATCAAGGGAGTGTTAAGATGGCTCCGTTTGAAGTTTTATATGGTCGCAAGTGTAGGACCCCTCTGAATTGGATTGACCCTAGTGAAAGAAGATATTATGGAATTGACTTTGTCAAAGAAGCTAAAGAACCAGTTCAAATCATTCAACAACATATAGAAGCAGCCCAATCAAGACAAAAGAGTTATGCAAATAAAGGAGAAGTCCTATTGTGTTCCAAATTGGAGATAATCTATATCTAAAGGTATCCCAATGAAGAAAGTACAAAGGTTTGGAGTGAAACAAAAACTTGCTCCTATGTATATCGGTCCATATCAAATCATTACACAAAAAGGGCCAGTAGCCTACAAACTCTAGTTACCTCCGGAAATGAAAGCTATATTCAATGTTTTCCATGTCTCCCAACTCAAGAAATGTCTTCGTGTGCCCGAAGAAGCTATTGAACCCGCTAGTGTCAAGATTGAGTCAGATTTGACCTATGAAGAGAGACCTATTCGAGTGCTTGATGAAATGGAAAGAGTGACCCGTAGCAAAGTCATTAAGTTCTACAAGGTGATTTGGAATAATCACAGTGAGCAAGACACTATGTGGGAGTGTGAGGATTATCTTCGTGAGGTTTATCCGGTTCTCTACAAGGGATGGTAGGTCGTACAAATCCTAGGACGAGATTTCCTTAAGGGGGAAGGGCTATAACACCCTAGGTGTTAAGCATGCATTTAGCCTTGGCATTGAATGAGCATAAGCATCATTTATTCTTTATGAGCATGAGAATCTCAAATATTATCTCTATGTTGCTTATATTGCATGTGTTGTCACTAAAATGTCTTACATATGCTAGGGTTTGCATGTAACCAATGTATAAATGTTTGTGGAACCCTAGGAGTACCTTAAACATGTTTAGAATATCACATGGAAGAACTTTGGTATTCATGACTAAGGCTAGTTTGGTCCCTAAGTCAGTTATAGTGTAAGTTACCAATTTCAAGTTGTATGTTTGACCTAAGTGGAACTATAAACTAGATTGTTTGCATGGTAGTGCACCCTTAAGCAAAGTTGTAGTACTTGATTAGAGTAACAACTTTTATTTTTGGGTCATGAGCTAATTCAGTGCTTAACTTGGTCAATTAGAGCTCACAAAAATCAACAATGTACTATTTTTGGAACTTAGAAAATTTTCGAAGTCAAATTTAGTTTACAGTTTCGATGTGCTTGACTTTGTGATGATGCAACTTGCTAACCTTTGTGAATTAGACCTAGATCACTTAAGCAAAGTTGGAGCTGATATGTAGATCTACAACTTTTATTAATAGAGTTTTTGCTAACTCGTCGTGGTTTAGGAGTTGGCAGGTTTGTTTTGGCGTTGTCAGACAAAGGAATGGCGCTCTGATGGCCAACTGGGCCTGACCATCGTGGCTGACCGAGGGCAGAGCCTAGCCACCATGTGGCCACCGCTTGCTGACGTTGGGCCCCCGTCGTGATAGGTTGGCGTGTGATAAGGGTGACGTCGCGCTGCTGAATTCACTTTCTCATTCATGCTCTCGCCCTCTCTGCTGCTCCATCACGCGCGCGCAACGGAACTGCTCTCAACGACATGCCACTGCTTAGCTCCGCCATTGCCTAGATCCATCACCACAGCACCATTGTCGCCTCTAGCTAGCCATGAGCTATGTAGTCTTCCTCTCTACCTCCTCCTCACAGCTGTAGGGCTAGACAAGCCACGGTGAGGGCGAATTCGCCGTTCTTGCCCTCGCCGGAATCACGGCTTCCATGGCCGCCTTCACGGTGAGCTCACCGCTACTTGGATCCCTTGCACTTCCTTGATTCTTATTCACGTTACCACAATATAAGAGTGTAGCATAGCTTTAGGTGTGACCCTACGGCGAACCGTAGCCTCGCCAGCGTGGAACACGATGGACAGAGCCGCCACGCTCTCACCGCCGCACCACCGTGCATGTGGACGGACCTCATCGGCGTGTCCCAACCTAGGTAGCCTCGGTAGGTTCGCATGGTCACTGTGGAGCCTATGCACTTCTTCCCGGGCCTTGCTGTGGCTAGTAATGGCTAGTGCACCTCCACGCAGCGCCGCCGTGCTGCCATGGCCGGCGACGAGCACGCTCCGATGCGTCCGCGCCTCCACCACCTATACCGGTCGACGCGGGTGATTGAGTAGAACACGATGGTGGGGTTGGTTTCGCCGGAAAGCTCACCATCGGTGAGCTAGCGCCGATCAACCACCATGCCCTGTTTTGGTTCACTAACAAGTGGGGTCCGCTGACCCATGGGTCCCATGCGTCAACAACTGCAGTTAGGGTTTTGGTTTGATTCTTTTCTAGAATTTTGTGCTAACTTTGGAAAATCGTATCTAGAGCTAGGAGTGTCCAATTTTGGTGAACCAAATTTTGTTGGATTCCCCATGAAGTGTAGTATTTTATAAAAATATGAAATGCACTGTTTCTATTATTTTTCATGGTGAATAAAATGTAGCTAGATAAGTGCTTTTTAAATGTTTATAATCTTGTAAAATGGATAACTTGAACTAGGAAAGTGATAAAATTGTGATTTCAATTTTGTTGATCTTGTGTTGACATGCTCTAGATAGGAAAAATACTAAACTTGCAGTAAACTAGATTGGAGTAGGGTCTTTCTATTTATCTATTAATAAATGGTGTTTTCTGAGGAAATTTGTAGGGATAAAAATAAGTAACATATTGACATGCAAATTTTTGTACAATATTATGGCACTAGGATGAAGCTAAGAAAAATATAAAATCTGTTGTTTGACACTTTTCTATAGGGTTAACTATTTTCACTAAAATAAACCTTGCTAGCTTATCATTTTTGTAGAGGATGTTATACATATTCAAATGGTATGAAATTTTTACAGTAGCCTATTGGGAGCACTTGGAAGCCACTGTAATTTTCTGCGAATTTATTATACAACTTTTTTATATGTTTGTTATTTCACCTAATTATTTAATTAAATTAATAAAGGCATTTAAATAAATAAATTGGGCTTGACCATTATGTTTTCTTGAGTGTATTTGATATTTCTAAACTGTTGGTGTACTTGGTGATGTCCAATTCTGAATGCTTATATGCAGTAAAAATATTATTGCTCTATAATTCAATTTAGAGTGTGTTTGGACAGATTCTGTTGTTGGGTATTTTGCTTAGTCAAAATGAAGTTTTCTGTAACAATGGTTAATAACAAAGTTGTATAGAACTTCTTCATCTATCTTGTGTCAAAATTTTAGGGCAATAGGCCAAATGGTTTAGGAGTTATAGCTGTTTAGAGTTGGTTTCCCGAAATGCTTGTTCTCTAGAATTTCTGGATAGAGCTGGAAAGATTGCCTATTTGGGTTAGGATAGAGTTAGAATTAGCTTTTGGTGATTAAATAAGAGTTGTAACCTATTTTATAAGCTTTCCAGAAAGTCCAAGATCACAGTATTTGGATAGGTAGAACTATAGTTATGATGTAAATTTGTAACTGCCATGTGTAGCTTAGATATTGTCTTATGAAGAATATTGGAAGTGGATAGAGAAGAGATATGCACCTACTCAGTAAACAAGGAGTTAGCATTGTTATCATTGTGCAGCTTAACCTCATTATCACAGCATGTACATTTCCAGGTCACATCATCCATGATCCTTCTTATGCATTCATGGAACTTACTTATGCATATGCATGCAATAGGTGCAGCCGAGGAGATCACGTTGGTGGAACTAAACGCCGATCCACAAGAGGAGAGCCAAGAGGTGCAGCACTAGGAGATTCCAAGAGAAGGAGAGCCTAAAGCTGATCATCTTCCTAAGTGCCCGGATCATCAACCTACCACGTTCGTGAAAGGCAAGCCCCGGAGCATTATAAGACTCCCTATTTTATTAATGTCACCTAGGTTACTCGTATTGATGCATTACGTGATAGGAGTTGTTTGGAAACACTTGCTACATATTACCTTTCCTTGTCCAGAAATATCTACCTTGAATCCTATTTATGTCCAGGAACGCTCCTTATGCTTAGCTATGCCTAGACCGGTAGAAGTCGGGTGATTTCCTATCACCTATGAGCTATAAGCGATAACTTGATCACGGTTGGTTATACTGTGCTATCGTGGAACATAACCTGGTGATGTTGAACAATTGGAGACTGGGTGGAGTCTTATGTTGTGGTAATCATAGTGATTCTATCTATGTCATTTAAGGACCGGTCGTTGGAGGTCATCTTGTCATGTTGAACGCATGCCTCTCACATAGTTGGCCGGATAAGTCGTTCCGATCGCGAAGCCGAGTAGCTCAACTCAGGCCGGGGACACGAGTAGTTAAAGTGCACACCCTAGAGGAAGTAAGGATGTGTGGAGAGCCAATGACATAAGCCTAAGGGAGGGTTAGAGTCCTGAGCCTCCTGGTAGATTGTTTGTATCTTTGAGGGTGCGGCGCTGGTCTTACCCGTGATTGAACTTGAGTAGTACCAAAGGTGACCTAATGCGACCCCGACGGGGGAAGTATGGGTGTGTTAGGAATAATTCCCCAGCTGGGTAGGAATCGATTCGAATCGCCGTCTCTCTCGGATAGTGAGAACTTGACAGGAGTACACTTCATCGTAGTAATTGATGGAAGTGTTGGTTATGAGATGAAAGGATCAAGATGCCCAAGAGGGGGGGGGGTGAATTGGGCTAATTCTAAATTTCTTTGCAATAATTAAATCCTATGGTTAGCCCAATTAACCCCTTGTGCCTAGCAAGTGTTTCTATTGATCTAACGCACAAAAGTTTAGCAACCTAAGTTCCAATCCTACTCAAGCATGGCAATTCTATGAATGTAAATGACAAGAATTGAATTGCTCAAAGTAAATGCTTAAAGTAAAGAGAGAAGGAGGAACGCGGTGATGTTTTGCCAAGTTATCAGAGAGTCACCACTTCCCGCTAGTCCTCATTGGAGCACCCACGCAAGGGTGTAGCTCCCCCTTGATCCATGCAAGGATCAAGTGCTCTCTACGGGTTGATTCTTTGACACTCCGTCGTGGTGAATCACCCACAACCGCTCACAACTTGAGTTGGGTCATCCACAAGCTCTCCGGATGATCACCAAGCTCCCAATCAACACCAAGCCGTCTAGGTGATGGTGATCACCAAGAGTAACAAGCACGAACTCTCACTTGACCACGACAAGCCTAATGAGATGGGTGGATGCACACTTTGCTACTCTTGATCTCACTAATGAGGGCTCTCTTTGGGATTCTCAAATCTCAATCACCTCACTAGGACCTTGCTCTTCTTGGCACTCTCTAAGGTCTTTCTCAGCTGTTGGAATGAGCAAAAGTACCCCCACACATGAATGGAGGAAGTATTTATAACACCGGCTGAAAAATAAACCGTTATGTGCCTCTGTGGGGTGACCGGACGCTACGGTCATGTTGACCGAACGCTCCGGTCAGTTCTCCCCGAACTCCAGTGTTTAAAGTGTGACCAGACGTTGGCCAGCGTCTGGTCAGCACTGACTGAATGCATCCGGCCATGATTTTCCCTCTCTGGAACCTTACTGGAGTCGACCGGACGCTGGCCCTCAGCGTCCGGTTGCTTCACCTCTCAGCGTCTGGTCGCGCCAGACGATTTCACCTTGATAAAATGAACTGACCGGACTCTGCGCCAGTGTCCGGTCACACCGAAGCCAGCGTCCAGTCAGTATTTGACCCTCCATTCACTTCCAACTCTCGATCATATGTGAATGAAGTTTGCTCCATTGGATCTAAGGGCTATTTTGGAGCTACCTAGTGCTAGATTTAGCAAGTGTGCACCACACCTAACTCACTAGACTCACCTAGGTCAAGCTACCCGTCCATACCCCCCTTAATAGTACGGCCAAAGGAAAAACAAAGTCCTAAACTACTCTAAGTGCCTCTTCAACACCAAACGACACTTAGAACTAGTCCATCCTTAACCTTGTCGTCCATCCTATGAAAGCTGAAATGATTTCCATCATAGGGGCATGACCACCATGATTGCCCAATCGATCTCTATTACCATGACCTAACTTAATTGCCTCTACAAAACACACGTTAGTCATAGTAATCATGTATTGTCATTAATCACTGAAACCCAACTAGGGGCCTAGATGCTTTCATGAGATTATGAAAGAACTCAACTGGATATGGTTATTATTGTGTTGACTTAATAGTACCAACATGTTTGGCATAGGATAATTGCTAATTTAGTATGAGATAGGATTAATAACTGGTGGTTCACAATTTAAGAGATATTGGACAACTAATGCTTTTTATGCAAATAATGTCTACCAGCTCTACTTATAAAGCCTTGCATACTCCTTAGTGTCTTAGTATTTTAGTTGAGGACGGGTAAGTCTAGCTGACTACCTTCTCATACTTAGGGTTTTATTCCTATTGTTGCAGATAATTTTATGTGCCATGGCTACTGCAAGAACTGCTTTGCTCCTGCAGTGGATAAGGAATAGGACCATGGGCATGGTCACTCTGTATATCATCTCACACTTGTGCTTTTGGTTGGAGATGACTATGAAATTGGCTCTATATCTGAACTACTGTTGATGTCGTTCTAAACTATATTGCTTCTGCTACTTTTATACGTGGTTTGTAATAACTATGTGAACTCCGATGTATGAGAATTAATTATGAACTGTGATGTAACATGTGACTAGTTATGTTCAATCATGTATGATCTTGGCTTGTATGTTGGTTGAATTGAGATCCTTCATGATACTTGACGGATTACCGGATTTATATGGGCTCAAGTATGATGGTTTGACTACCTTGGTGGTTGCTATTGTACTTGTGCTCTTATAAATTGTATGGTTCTGTGACACGTACCTCTTTAGAGTCGGCTCTGATGGCCTGCTCAGGAGATGTGTACCAATCGAAGAAGGCATCAAGAGCATCGAACGATGCCACTCATCACCATATAGAGGGCATTATGGTGCATTCCGCATTCATTCAAAGATCTGGTGTCACGTGTGGAACACACTGCAACATCTTCAGGATCTTTTTATGGTCGAGTGACACGGAACACCCCATGTGGCAAACCAAAACATATAACATCCAACATCATGCCCAACTAACAAAGTTATTATGCTTACAAGAAATTATAGAATTCACATAATGTATATAATCATTGTTATCCCTCCTAGGCTCGGCAATTCGATGTGTCGCTTGAATTCTTATCGGAGTTAACTTGTAGCTCATATCGGGTTCGCCTGATCCAAGGTCTACTATGCAGCGGTGAATAGAGTGCTACCTCACATCCACTAGGCAACAACACCTGCAGAACAATTTAATGGCTGCACCATGAGTACATTGCGTACTCACAGGACTTAATTCCAACATATAAGATTTGGTGGATGCATAGGGTAATTATCAGGCATTTGTATGGTTTCGGAAAGCATTGATATTCATTAAGAGTATGGCATGCTATGTTCAACGTTAGAATTACAGTACTTATCATTATAACAATAGTGCTCACGATCCATCATTCATGCTACCATGGGTATAGAAAGAAAGAACAACTGAATAGTTCCATCCCGAAGGACTCTAGGCTTTCAAGACTCTGTAGAGGTGTACAACTGTACCCACATGGAAGGATGGGACTAACCACCATACCTCATGCACAAGGTAAGGGTTGCCTCATGTCTTCCAACCTTTCCCTAATCCAGCCCGAGTGACACATGAAACGTTTGACTAGGTTCCCGGTCAATGTCCTAGACATTCCCGACCGATGCCACCCCCTTACCAGTTTCACTAATAAATAGGTCGCAATTAGTTACTTGGCTTGTCGAGCCCATCCATGACATGTGGTCTATACTGGTGGTTACTCGGACTTACGTATCCCAATACACGATCCTTACAGCTCCATGAGCCATGTCATCTGAGATCCCACACTCACGACATCCTACCCCTCGCATGAGCAAGATATCCAAGTTATCATCAAGATTAATAGATTAGGGATATTATTTCTTAGCTAGATTAGTATGGTGATTCAAGTTGTACCCTTATTGGTTTTAGTAGTTAATTATCTAGGTGAAGCATCCTACACGTGCGAGTATGAGTTCCCTTCTCATGCTTGACTTCTACCATTGCCCAAGCAACTAAACAATAAGGATTAAGCGTTCCCATTCCCATTGTTAAGATGGGAGGCTTCTAATAGATTAAAGAGTAACTCTAAGTGTTATGAGAAAGAGATCATTATCCAACTCTACATGCAATGCTTAACTAATAATTCGACTTGATAAGTATCCCAAGTAGGGTTCATAATAGTGGGGTGCTTGCCTAGTTTTGCTGCTCGAACGAGGTCGAGGTTGTAGAAGACAACTCACACATGTTCCTCACGCTACTCGGTTCCTAAAAGAGAACAAGGATCGAGACTGAGAACTACTGAGGAAAGCTTAGGAACATGTCTCGGCTTAGAGCTTGGGATAGAGGCTTCCACCTACGGCTCTACTATTGCCCTTTGAAACTATGCTTAACCTAGTGTTGTTGGCTCTTTGGGTAAGCTAGTTGAGAAATTTCACACTCTTTGTGTGTTGTCGGACACTCCGTCCTAGCTGACGGACACTCCGTTGTGCTAGGTGCCAAGGTGGGTAGTCTCTAGGTTGGTTCTGCTTAGGTTGTTGGGTACTCCATGGGAACCACGTGTACTCCCAACGGTTTAGGACATGGTCATTCCCAGGGTTAGCTACTAATATCGGATGGTCCGACCGATTGACGGACACTCCAGTAGGAACTGGGTTCTCTCGGGTTGCTCGGTTACTGTTCTCTATAATTCACTGGACGCTTCATCATGGGTGATGGATGCTTTGGTGTTGGCTTGGAGCTCATCGGTTCCCTGGTTGTGTACCTCCATAATTCGGCGGACACTCTGCCACGGGTGGCAGACACTCCGCTGTGTCGCTTAGAAGGGAGTTCAGGCTGTTGGTGGCTAGACTCGGGATTAGCGGATACTCTGTACTATTGATGGACACTCCATTAGTCAGGTGACAGAACCTATTCTCTTGGGTGATCTTGGGGTTCAGACCTAGATGTGATCAGTTGTGATCTATGCATGTCCATGATATCTCTTGGATAGTTTAGGTAGCTCACTAGGCTCAAGATAGCTAGGGTTAGAGCTTGTTTTGCTAAGTGTGGTTGGGGCATTAGGATCCAACTTAAGGGTTCAAGAACTTGGGGATGAACCATGAGATTAAACTAAAACCTTAGCTCTAGGATCTGTGAGCTTCCATAGCAAATGGTTGAAGATCCTAGCTTCCTTTGCTCATACGTTCTCCATCCAAACTTGGCTTGGCTTCATATGAACTTCCTCTTGCAATATACCAAAGAGATGGATCAAGGGACTATCCATAAACTTATTGGATGAAAGAGCTATTTAGGAACTTCTTGAACTTACAGACGCTGGGGCTACTACCAGCAGGAGATCTCCAATCTTACACACAAATCCATAAATTAGACCATTGGGTGGAGAATTCAAGGAATGATGATGGTTCTTCTTGAGCTCATCATGAAGGGGTTGAGGGGTGGACAGTGTCCATGGGCTGCTGCTGATGCTCCCCTCCTTCCTCTCCTTCATCTTCTTCAATTCTTTCTCCAATCTCTCCCCTCTATAGTTTCTAGGGTTCTTGCTTGTTCTTGAGTGAGTAGAGAGAGAGTGAGTGATGCAAATGGGAGGATGAGTGAGAGTGTGAGGCTTCAGCTAGAGATATCTTTCCCATTTCATGGTGACTTGTGGGTCCCACCCACTTAAGTGGCATACATCTCATTTCCCACTTTATACTGCTGCTTCATGCTCCATCGGATGGTTCGGTAAACTAGTGGACTCTCTGGTAGTTTCTGTCTTTGTTGAATTGACTAAATCATTAGGTGGTTGGTTGTTGGTGACCAATGCATTGCATCTTAAGTAGTTCATTGAGATTGGGTTGCTGTTGATGATGTCAATGGGATGGATCCTAATTCATGTAGATGTTCTCTTCCAATTTAGATATGAGCCTGACCATGGTTATTCGAGGATTCTCACAAGGTGCTTGTATGGGTCATTGATGTTAGGCGTCGCATTGCATGTTGTGAGTCTTCATGGATGGTCGATAGTTGACTCCTTTCGATGATTAAAAGGGTTGTCTAGTGTTGCAACGAACTCGGGTCATTACATCTGGCAAAGTGGATTCTTCTAGCCAACCATGTATGAAGATACGAGGGACTTCATCTGGAGGTGTGGAGCATGTCAGAGGCGCAGGAACATCAATTCAAGAGATGCCATGCCACTCACCAACAACCTTCAGATTGAGCTCTTTGATGTCTGGGGTATCGACTACATGGGATCATTTCCAAAGTTAAAGAACTATGAATACATCTTGGTGGCAGTTGACTATGTCTCCAAGTGGGTTGAAGCCATGCCATGCAGAGCTGCTGATGCAAAGAACTCCAAGAAGATGTTTGAAGAGATTATATTTCCATGACTCGAAGTTCCAAGAATGGTGATTACTGATGGAGGCACTCACTTCACTAACAAGAACTTTGAGAATTACTTGTTAGGACATGGGATCCATCACAACATCGCTACTCCATACCACCCTCAGACAAGTGGCCAAGCAGAAACATCAAACAAACAAATCAAGAATATTCTGTAGAAGATGGTCAATGAAATGGGGATTGGATGGAAGGATAGACTACCTGATGCACTATTGGCTTACAGAATGGCCTATAAAACACCCCTTGGGATGTCACCATATCAACTTGTCTATGGAAAGACCTGTCATCTACCTGTTGAGCTAGAATTCAAGGCCCATTGGGCCATCAGCGATGGAACATGGACTTTGAAGCCATAGGAACTAGGAGGAAGATGCAACTCTCTAAGCTCGATGAATGGCGCGAAAAAGCATATCACAACGCCAAGATATACAAGAAGAGAACAAAGAGATGGCATGATAAGAGGATCAAAAAGAAGGAGTTTGCCCTGGGAGATAAGGTATTACTTTTTAATTCTAGGGTTAAATTATTCGGACACAGGAAAAAATGGAGTAAATGGGAAGGACCATTCAAGGTTATATGCACTTCATCGCATGGAGTGGTAACACTTCAAAATGATGAAGGTACGTTATTCAAGGTAAATGGTCATCGTCTCAAGATCTTTCTAGAATCTGAAAAACCACCTGAGGATTTGGATGAGGTAGATTTTCTTATTTTTCCATAGAATTACACCACTGCCCAAGGCAATCAACATCCTCCGTCCAAGGACGAATGAGACACTGACTGTGGTGAAGACCCAACTCCATTTTTCCCTAGCGTCATTGATGACCTTGAGAGGTCATGTTGCCTTTGTAACAGGCGGGTCTGGTTTCGCCCCACACGGGGAGAGGCATGTCTGCCATAACCACGTGGTTGGAGCGGTGTGCCTCGTTGGGTTCTATGGGTAATCTGAGCGGGACCTGATATCCTCCCCAATCGACATGGAGTTCGGCAGTGCCTCACGTGAGACATCCCATAAATCATCGGACGTCAATCATGTTGGTCCCCAACCGCCTCCGCAGTGGCTAGAGGGCAAGATGCCTCCCCCAGAGGGGTCAACTCGGGAGACTTCTAGGCGGACGACTTGAACATAGGGAGAGATGGTCATGTGGCTCCGCACCACTAATTAGAGCCATGGGGGCCCATCTCCTCCCTATCACTATCCCTTTTGTGGCCTCCAGCCCATCTAAGGGCCAGCCCAAGACAAGGTTTCCTAAGAATGACGTGGGGTTGTGGATGCAGAGGGTTGCTTGGCGCGTGAATCTAGGGGGTTGTTGACCTTCGCTAGCCACGTCGTGTCTTGGCGGTGCCCTCTTGTAAAGGGTCAAGGTGCCCAAGGCAATCAACATCCTCCCTCCAAGGACGAATGAGACATTGACTGTGGTGAGGACCAACAAGTTTGGAGACGTCACGTGTGCCAAATATAAGTCGGTCACGCCTCGCTTGAGGATTGATGGTGTTCATGCTGCTCCTGAACAAGTCAAGGTCGCGCTGCCAAAAAAAAGAAGAAGTGGTTGGCACCCTCCGTCTTAGAAAATGACGAGAAGCGCCAACGGCCAACTGTTTCTATGCTGCATGACAAGATCAAAACCCTCACCAACTATACCCATGCTCTGTAGTATAGGATACACAAGGAGCATGTTTATCGCAAGAACCTAGAATATGAGCTTACTATCTTAAGTCGCTATGTTGTCAACAAAGAGAAATATGAAAATTAAGAGTTAGGTTGTGGATCGATAGGACACATTTAGGTCAATGTTTAGTCATTTGCTTAGCTCAGTTGTTAGGTTGGTTAAAAGTTTGTGCTAGCTTAAAAGTTTGTGTTTAGGTTGGATTGTGTAATAAAGTGCCCTATTAATGGAATTTTGCTGCTACCAGCTCTCTATTTCTTTTGAATATGTGTTTGTCACCACATGTTGTGCATAAAGGAAAACATGAAACAAGTGTGGGGGAAGCACACCGCGACAACAGAACGGATTTCGATCACGAAAATCATGAAACTCAGAAAACAATGAACCAAGGACCACATGCAATGAAGCGGGCCTCGTGTAGACCCTAGAGCAGGATGCCTAGCCTCGTCTTTGGGACGGCCAGCCCATCATAGCACCACCTTGCCCCGAGCTTTGTCCTCGGTCAGGTTTGAGTTCAATATGTTTTATTTTCACCTATCTCGCCTTTCGTTTTGAACGAATTGAAAATTCTTTGATAAACAACTTTAAAATAAAGGAAAAGATTAGTTCAGTCAAGACTAAAGGATAGACTCACATAACACTTTTCCTGGAAGTCTTGCTACTATTGAGAACTTATTATTACAGACCCATGTTACTTAAGTTGTTGTGGAATGAGATATACTAGAATAATGAGAACTTGATTTTTGATGTCTCATCATTGGAGAATTTTATTTCAAAAAGTTAAAATGAATGGCTACACCTCCCCTTTGTGGTAAAGCAATGTCCTACTAGAGCCAAATATGATAGATTAGGAAAACCTTCTACATATACTACTTGTCATTGTATTGAGTTTGGTCAAACCTTGTGACCGTTGTTGAGAAACTTATCATGCTCTCAAGATCAAGATCATGTACACTCCTCATATATCTGCTGCTCCTACACTAGGAGTACGCAAAAACATGTTTTTCATCCACCCAAAGATGTTCTACTCCTACATTAGGAATAGACACAATAATAAGATTGTTAGGATAATGTCCCAGAACCGTCCAATTTATAAGAGCACAAGTACAATAGTAATCACCGAAGCGATCAAACCGTCATACTTGAGCCCATATAAACCCGGTAGTCCGATGAAATCACAAATGATTTCAAACAACCAACATACAAACCAAGATCGTAATGATTCAACATAACCAGTCACATGTTACATCATAGTTCACAATTATCTCACATACATCGGAGTTCACATAGTTATTACAAACCAGGTTTAAAGTAGCGGAAGCAAAGTAGTTTGACATCAACATCACACGTGGTTTAATACATAGCCAGTTTCATAGTCATCTCCAACCAAAAGCATTAGGATGAGATGAAATACAGAATGACCATGCCCATGGTCCTATTACTCTTCCACTGCAGGAGCAAAGCAGTTCTTGCAGTAGCCGTGATACATAACATTATCTGCAACAATGGGAATAAAACCCTGAGTACGAGAATGTACTCAGCTAGACTTACGTGTCATCTACTAAAATACTAAGACACCAAGGAGTATGCAAGGCTTTTATTAGTAGAACTGGAGACTTTATTTGCATAAAAAGCATAATTGTCCAATATCTTTCAAATTGTGAATCACCAATTATTAATCCTATCACATACTACATTAGCAACTATCCTATGCCAAACATGTTGGTACCATTAAGTCATCACAATAATAAACATATCAAGTTGAGTTCTTTCATAATCTCATAACCAACACTTCCATCAATTACTACGATGAAGCGTACTCCTGTCAAGTTCTCACTATCTGGGAGAGACGGCGATTCGAATCGATTCCTACCCAGCTGCAGAATTATTCCTAACACACACCCACACTTCCCCCATCGGGGTTGCATGAGGTCACCTTTGGGACAACTCAAGTACAATCATGGGTAAGACCAGCACCGCACCCTCAAAGATACAACCAATCTGCCAGGAGGCTCTGGACTGTAACCCACCCTAGGGCTTATGCCATTGGCTCTCCGCACATCCTTACTACCTGTAGGGTGTGCACTTTAACTGCTCATGTCCCTGGCTTGAGTTGAGCTACTCAGCTTCGTGGTCGGAACAACTTATCCGGCCAACTATGTGAGAGGCATGCGTTCAACATGACAAGATGACCTCCAACGACCGGTCCTTAAATGACACAGATGGAATCACTATGATTACCACAGCATAAGACTCTACCCGGTCTCTAATTATTCAACATCATCAGGTTATGTTCCACGATAGCACAATATAGCCAACCGTGATCAAGTTATAACCTATAGCTCGCAGGTGACAGGAAATCACCTGACTTCTACCGGTCTAAGCATAGCTAAACATAATAAGCGTTCCTGGACTTAAATAGGATTCATGGTAAATATTTCTGGTCAAGGAAAGGTAATATGTAGCAAGTGTTTCCAAACAACTCCTATCACGTAATGCATCAATACGAATAACTTTAGGTGACATTAATAAAGTAGGGAGACTTATAAAGCTCCAGGGCTTGCCTTTCACGAACGTTGCTGGCTGGTGATTTGAGCACTTGGGAAGGTGATCGGCTTTAGGCTCTCCTTCTCTAGGAACCTCCTGGTGCTGCACCTCTTGGTTCTCCTCCTGTGGATCGACGTCGAGCTCCACCAACGTGATCTCCTCGGTTGCGCCTATTGCATGCATATGCATAAGTCCCATGAATGCATCAGAAGGATCATGGAGGATGTGATAGGGGAATGTACATGCTGCAATAATGATGTTAAGTTACACAATGATAACAATGCTAACTCCTTGTTTACTGAATAGGTGCATATCTCTTCTCTATTCATTTCCGATATTCTACACAAGACAATTTTAGAGCTACACAAAGCAGTTATTAATTTACATCATAACTGAAGTTCTACTTATCAAAATGTTGTGATCTTGGACTTTATGGAAAGGTTATAAAATTTCCTACAACTCTTATTTAATCACCAAAAACTAATTGCCAATCTATCCTAACCAAAATAGGCAATCTTTTCAGTTCTGTCCAGAAATTCCAGAGAACAAGCATTTCGGGAGATCAACTTTAAACAGCTATAACTCCTAAACCATTTGGCCTATTTCCCTGAAATTTTAACACAAGATATATGAACAAGCTATCTACAACTTTGTTATTAACCATTTTTACATTAAACTTCATTTTGACTATGCAACATCCCCAACAACAGAATCTGTCCGAAAACCACTTTAGCTTGAATTATATAGCAATAATATTTTTACTACATATAAGCATTCAAAATTGGACATCACCAACTATACCAACAGTTCAGGAATATCAAATACACCCAAGAAAACATAATGGTCACGCCCAATCTATTTATTTAAATGCCTTTATTAATTTAATTAGATAATTAGGTGAAATAACAAACATATACCAAATGTGCACGATGAATTCTCAGAAAATTACAGTGGATTCCAAGTGCTCCCAATAGACTACTGTAATAATTTCATACCATTTGAACATGTATAACACCCTCTACAAAAATGACAAGCTAGCAAGGTCTATTTTAGTGAAAATAGTTAACCCTAGAGAAAAGTGTCAAACAATAGATTATATATTTTTCCTAGCTTCATCCTAGTGCCATACTACTGTACAAAAATTTGCTTGGCCACATGTTACTTATTTTTATCCCTACAAATTTCCTCAAAAAATATCATTTATTAATAGATAAATAGAAAGACCCTACTCCAAACAAGTTTACAGCAAGTTTATTATTTTTCCTAGCTAGAGCATGTCAACACAAGACCAACAAAATTGTTATCACAATTTTATCACTTTTCTAGCTCAAGATATATAATTTACAAGATTGTAAACATTCAAAAAGCACTTATCTAAATACATTAAAATCACTTTGAAAAATACCACAAACTGTACATTTCATATTTTTATAAAATACTACCCTTCATGAGGAATACAATAAAATTTGGTTCACCAAAATTGGACATATACAACTCAACTTATGATTTTTCAAAGTTTGCATACATTTCTGAAATAAATGAACTAGCATTCAAATCTATAGCCGCTGATAGCTGGGACCCATGAGTCAGCCGGGCCCGCAAGTCATAGGCACAAAACAGAGCACCGACGCTGACCGGCCAGAGTTCACCACCGCCGAGCTCTCCGGCGACGGCACCGGCACCACAACGTTCCCCAAGACCTTCCGCACACACAGGGCTAGCTAGTTTGGTCAATTTCAGACGCAAAGGGTGATGGCGGCGCTCATGGCGGCACGGTGGGCGTGGGTCGACGGTGAGCCACCGGAGTTGGCCGAGATAGCCCAAATTAGGGTTCAGCCAAGATTCTACATCCTACGGCGAATCTAGCGTTCACACAAGCATGGCAAACGGTGGTCGGAGGCGGCCTAGCCACATGCAGCGTGGCACGGCGGCGAGATGACGATGATGGCCGCGGCGCTGCACAGGAGGCTTATCGTGCGCTGCTAGCAAGTCAAGGGGTTCGATGAGGCGGTGGGAACAAGGCAGAGCTATGACTACAGCGAGCGAGATGTGCGAGCGCAGTGCGAAGCCGAGTGGCCGGCAATGGCGTCGGAGGCAAGTGCTGCTGCTATGGGTGGTGCGAAAGCGAGTAAAGGGGAGGCACACAGAGAAACTGGAGGCGCGGGCGTGAACGCGTGAGCGCGGGGCGCACTTGTGCCCATCATGGTCTGACCGGCCGGGCCATCGGCATTTTACAGCCACCACACGGCATCAACGGCCTGACGCAGTCGGCCTCCCACGGTGACATGGCGACGGTCATCAGAGTTCGCATTCGTGACTGACAGTGCCAAAAGACGACGCCCAAGCTCCTAATCCACGACTCATTAGCAAAAACTTTCTGAACAAAAGTTGAAGATCTACATGCCAGCTCCAACATCTCTTAAATGATCAAGGTCTAAATTGCAACGGTTAGGAAGATACATCACTCCAAAGTCAGGCATGTCAAACTGTAAACTCATCATGACTTAGAAAATTTCTAAGTGTGGAAAAATAGGGTTTTGCTGATTTTTGTGAGCTCAAAATGACCAAGCTAGGCACTGAATTAGCCCATGACCCAAAAATAAAAGTTGTTGCTCTAATCAAATACTACAACTTTGCATAAGGGTGCACTACCATGCAAAGAATCTATGACCTAGTTTAACCTAGGTCAATCATACCACTTTAAATTGATGACTTACACAATACTATGACTTAGAGACCAAACTAGCCTTAGTCATGAATACCAAAGTTGTTCCTTATGGTATTCTAAACATGTTTAAGGTACTCCCAAAGTTCCACAAACATTTTACACATGGGTTACATGTAAACCCTAACATAAGTAAGGCAATTAAGTAACAACACATGCAATATAAGCTAACATAGAGATAATACTTGATATGCTCATGCTCATGCGTGCTCAATGATGCTTGTGCTCATCCAATGTCAAGGTTAAATGCATGCTTAACACCTAGGGTGTTACAGCCCTTCCCCCCTTAAAAATCTCATCCCGATATTGCATGACCTACCATTCCTCGTAGAAACTCGGATAAACCTCACGAAGATAATCCTCACGCTCCCACATAGCATCTTGCTCACTATGATTATTCCAAATCACCTTGTAGAACTTAATGACTTTGCTACGAGTTACTCTTTTCATTTCTTCAAGCACTCGAATAGGTCTTTCTTCATAGGTCAAATCCGACTGAATCTTGACATTAGCGGGCTCAATAGCTTCTTCGGGCACATGAAGACATTTCTTGAGTTGGGAGACATGGAAAACATTGAATATTGCTTTCATTTCTGGAGGTAACTGGAGTTTGTAGGCTACCAGTCCTTTTTGTGCAATGATCTGATATGGTCCGATATACCTAGGAGCAAGTTTTTGCTTCACTCCAAACCTTTGTACTTTCCTCATTGGGGATACCTTCATATACACATAATCTCTAATTTGGAACACAATAGAACTTCTCCTTTTATCTGTGTAACTCTTTTGTCTTGATTGAGTGGCTTCTTTATGTTGTTGAATGATTTGCAGTCGTTCTTTAGCTTCTTTGACAAAGTCAATTCCATAATATCTTCTTTCACCAGGCTCAATCCAATTCAGAGGGGTCCTACACCTATGACAATATAAAGCTTCAAACGGAGCCATCTTGATGCTCTCTTGATAGCTATTATTGTAGGAGAATTCAACCAAAGGTAACCAATCCTCCCATGAACCCTTGGAAGAAATCACACATGCTCTCAACATATCTTCCAAGATTTGATTCACACGTTCAGTTTGACCTGCTGTCTGGGGGTGATAAGCAGAGCTGTGAATCAATGTGGTACCTAAGTACTTTGTGTAGGTGTTCCCAAAAATGATTAACAAATTGTGACCCTCGATCTGATACAATACTCTTAGGTACACCATGCAATCTCACAATTTGTTCAATGTATAACTTTGCATATTGATGAGGTCAATACTTGACATTGACAGGAATAAAATGTGCAGACTTGGTGAGACGGTCAACAATTACCCATATAGAATCATGACCCTTTTCGGTGTTTGGAAGTCCGATAACAAAATCCATACTAATGTCCTCCCATTTCCAACTTGGAATGGACAGTGGCTGACGCCACCCTACTGGTTTCATATGAATGGCCTTAACTCGGCAACAGTTATCACATCTTGCAACGTATGCCACAATTTCTTTCTTCATTTTTCTCCACCAAAATCTAGTTTTCAAGTCTTGGTACATCTTGCTGCTACCCGGGTGAATGGATAGCTTGGAAGAATGAGCTTCCTCAAGGATTTGGTTTCTCAACTCCCTATCTTTTGGCACTACAAGTCGATCTTTAAACCACAGAACACCATTCTCATCCAATCGAAAATGCTTACTTTCTTCTTCTTTCATCTTTCTTTTGATATGGAATATACCAACATCAGTCTTTTGGAGCTCAATGATTTTTTACTCCAGAGAACAACTAACAATGATATTGTGTAGGACTGTCGGATGCAATAAGTTGAAACCATCTTCCAACAAAGAATTACCATGATACTTTTTACTTAAGGCATCGGCAACCACATTGGCCTTCCCGTGATGATAATGCACTTCTAGGTTATAATCCTTGATCAATTGTAACCATCTATGCTGCCTCGTGTTCAACTTAGGTTGAGTGAAAATGTACTTAAGGCTTTTGTGATCAGTGAAGATGTGGCAAACATTACCAAGCAGGTAATGTCTCCAAATTTTTAGAGCATGGACAACTGCTGCAAGCTCTAAATCATGCGTTGGATAGTTGACTTCATGCTTTCTCAATTGGAGTGAGGCATAAGCAATGACTCGGCCTTCCTGCATTAAAACACATCCTAAACCAGTACCTGAGGCATCACAAAATACATCAAACAGTTTCTCAATGTTAGGCTGTGCTAAAATAGGAGCAGTAGTTAGCAAAGTCCGCAAAGTGTGAAAAGCTGCTTCACACTCTGGTGTCCATACAAACTTTTCATCCTTCTAAAGTAACCTCGTCATGGGCTTGGATATCTTGGAGAAATCTTGGATAAACCGACGATAGTATCTAGCAAAACCAAGAAAACTTATAACTTCATGAACTAAGGTGGGAGCCTTCCAATCCATCACTTCTTGCACTTTGGATGGGTCTACAAAAATTCCATCCTCAGATAATACGTGACCTAGGAAAGGTACCTTCTTCAACCAAAACTCACATTTACTAAACTTTGCATACAACTTATGCTCTCTTAGTCTTGACAATACCACTCTCAAGTGCTCCTCATGCTCTTCTACCGTCTTAGAATAAATCTAGATATCATCGATGAACACAACCATGAACTTGTCAAGTTCGGGCATGAACACTGAGTTCATCAAATACATGAAATAGGTAGGAGCATTGGTCAATCCAAAAGACATGACTAAATACTCATAAAGGCCATACCTAGTGGAAAAAGCCGTCTTAGGTACGTCTTCTGTCCTAATCTTGATTTGGTGATAACCTGACCTCAAATCAATCTTAGAGAATACTTTTGCTTTCACCAATCGATAAAACAAGATATCAATACAAGGCAAGGGATATTTGTTCTTGATAGTAACAACATTGAGTGGTCGATAGTCCACACACATCCACAAAGACTTGTCCTAATTTTTCACAAATATAGCCGAACAACCCCATGGTTATGAATTGGGGCGAATGAGACCCTTTTCTAAAAGTTCTTGCAATTAGATCTTCAATTCTGCTAACTCATTAGGTGGCATTCTATACAGTCTTTGAGAA
The DNA here is from genome assembly GCF_019320115.1 of Miscanthus floridulus. Lineage (NCBI taxonomy): Eukaryota > Viridiplantae > Streptophyta > Magnoliopsida > Poales > Poaceae > Miscanthus > Miscanthus floridulus. The sequence continues at coordinate 98,478,189 of NC_089588.1, read as the reverse complement.
ATGGGTGTGGTACCCAGTAACAACTCTATCTTGAACTCTATCTCTTTGTCTGGTGGTAACCCCGGCAATTCATCAGGAAAGACATCTGGAAATTCACATACTACCAGAATATCAGCAAGGGCCACAGGCTGGATAGCACTGGCCACATTATGGAGATCAAACTCCCTAGGAAGGGGTACTACAAAAGCATCATTATTCTTGGGGTCCCTCAACATGATGGTTCTAGTCGAGGTATCGATAAGAACACAAAGGTTCTTCATCCAATTCATACCCAAGATCACATCAATACCCAATCCCGATAATATCACTAAATTAGCAGTATACTCTCGTTCACTTATTTGGATAGGCACATCTTTAACTATCTAATTGGTGGAAATGTTACTCCTGGCAGCACTTATACAATAACTACCTTTGTCTATTACAAATATTTTCTTATCATACTTGGATGCAAAAGTTGGACTCATGAATGATGCGAAGCCCAGAATCAAATAAAACGACTACAGGATGATGATACACAAGAAACATACCTGCCATGACAACCTCACCAGAGAGAATCTCTTCCATGGTGGTATAGTGCATGTGTCCCTAACATCCATTTGAATTGCTCGACTTTTGGTTGTTGTTCTTCTTGGGATAAGGGCAATTTCTTGACCAATGGCCAGTCTTGTTACAGTTCCAGCATGTCATACTACTAGGTTGAACGTTGGAGCTTCCTTGTCCATTGCTACCCTTTGGTATGGCAACAGAGTAGGCTTTGCGATACACTTTCTAGTTTCGACTGGTCTGTGCCTCCTTCTGAGGTGGTCTGTACTTAGGAGCGGGAGGGCGAAACTTAGGTCTTGCAGCAGTAGGAGCTTTTGGCTGAGATACACCTGCTTCATAAGATCCCTTGTGACTCTTGGATGCTAAATAGATGTTGTTATGATTCTCTTGGGTTAATGCATCACTAACAAACTCATTGAAAGTGGCACATTTGTTGTTAGCTAGTGTCTTCATCAGCTTAAGGCTAAGTCCCCTCTTGAAACTGGCAATCTTCTTTGCATCAGTATCCACAAACTCTATGGCATACCTTGACAGGTTGTTAAAGGCATGCAGATACTTAGTTAAACTCTTAGTACCCTGCATCAGCCTCATGAATTCTGTATGCTTCATACTCATCAGACCTGAGGGAATATAATGTCCCCTAAATGCAGCCTTAAATTGGTTCCAGGTGATTTGAGCATCCTCAGGCAAAGTGGGTCAATGATGACTCCACCATATGCCTATAGGTCCCTATAGCTAGCGCGATGCATACTCTGTCTTTAGGTGCTCGGTGAGCCTTAATAGATGGAACTTCTATTCGATTGTATTCAACCATTCATCTGCCTACAATGGCTCTTCTGCTTCCTTCAAAATAAGAGGCTTGGTGTCAAGGAAGTCCTTGAAAGTGCTGAACTGGTTAGGTTTAGGTCCTTGGTACTGGTCTCTTCCTCGTCCCTGGCCAACATTCTATGTGAGACCACGCAGCACTTCTCCCATGGAACGTTGGGTCTCCATGAGTTGGGCCATCATCTCTGCTGGTGTAGGATGCGGTGGTGGTGGAAGATCATCATCACCATTCCGACCGGTACCAGCCCCTCTGTGAGTGTGAGTCATCTGCAAAGTTGCAACAACAAGTGATTATTGGATGATGTCAAGAGATTGTAGAAGAATTTTATAATCATGCCATACTGTAATTACTTTAGAGAATCATAAATTCATACAATAAAACAGAGCCACAATAATTCATTTCCACAACATAACATCACCAAATGGATCACTTATCGTACTCACAATGCGTTCCATACATGCCAAATTTTTCATGACAAAAACAACTAGAAATTCATTACAAGTACCATCACCACATATAGTACATGCATAGTTGCAATAAACATCGAAAGGTTACATCATGAAATTAAGAACTACAACACGAGTTCATTACATGAAGATTGAAGATAAAGAGCCACTACATCTAGCTCGCTACTACTACAGCTAAGCTACTCCTTGGGGTGATCGTTGTCGATGTCGGACACACCATCATTGTGGTCGTCCTCAAAAGGCTTGATCTCCTCATCTTCTGGCTCCTCCTTGGCATCCATCTCCATGCCATCATCCTCAGCAATCAACACATTAGGGCCTTCTTTCACCGCTGGAGCTGGAGGAATAATTGGGTTTATTATGTTGTTGAGGTGATGAACATCAATTTGAAGCTCCTCAATCTGGCGCATGAGCTCCTGCTCCCTGTGATCGAACTCTGTTGCCTGTCTAGCAGCCTAGAACACAGTCCTAATCCTAGCTGCCTCCCTGGTTTCAGCAAGGCAAATGACTACATCCCTCTCAGCACTGACGCCTTGTAATTTTGCCCTAGCTGCATCTCTTTCTGCCACGGCATGAACAAACTGCCCCGACGAGCATCTAAGGCTGTCATAAAATTACCTATTTCATTTTGGGCTGCTCTAACTGCCCTTCGGTGCTTGCGCACATGTCCTCGCAACCTACGCTGTGCAGCCTGTGCTCTTTGGAGCTCTTTCATATAGTTGTCATAGCTATCTTGGCATGAATAAAACATCTTCATGACTGCATACATGGAACTCATTGTAGCATTACTACTTCCCGCTCTTTCATCCCTCTCTCTGACTACAGCATTATAGCCTTGCTGGGCCCAAGCGGTCTGTGATGCATCCACTCGTGCGAAAGATCTAATGGGCCCATTTACAAGCTCATTGCCAAATTCCTAACACATCTCACTGAGAACCTCAAAAGCGGCCACTTGGGCACCTTCCCAAGGGGTCTAGCCATCTGACTCGACACTCCATCCTTGCCACTAAGGATTGTCCACATGGGCTGTGACCGTGACCCATATGTCATACCACCTCTATCCTTTAGTTACCACTTCGCTCCAAAAGTAGCGAGGCGGTTCAGCATACCCGACAGAGTTCAGCACCCGCCACAGTAAGGTGGGAGTCCCATACAATGCCAAAAAGGTGTCACTAGCAACAGGGGCTCCTGGGGCTGCCATCTATAGCAAAAGGTTACAATTAAGTGAGACAACACGATTAGAAATGAGTTACTTAACAATAAGATCATTTAAGGGGGAAACAATGCAATAATTATGAAGGAATAATGCACCATGATGTATGCTCGTTCCATACATCCTCACAAACTTAGAAAAATAAATCCTAACGACATACGTGGTGGCATACATACGTTCTCTCAATATAATTGTAACTAGATGAGCTACATGTTTCATTGTTAGTGTACCTATATAAAATGCATTTCAGCCCAACCCGACAGTTATAAGTACAGAAATGTAAATCTGGGCTCTAGGTTGCAACTAAATACTTCCATATATGTATACCCATACATATACTTCCGTATCAAAGCTACCCGATGACAATTTATTACCCACAATTAAATACGTACCATACACACGTGCAAGCAGGCATATACAGCCGTATCAAAGCTAGCTCTCCCCGACCGCACCCTCACATCTTGCGGTCATGCCACTCATCAACTTACCTTCTTACCTTGGCGTAGAGGCATTTGATCCATACATTACCACTCAAGTGAGTGACATCCAGACAATAGCACGTCGTATGGACGATGAAAGTAAAAACCCCCATGTTAGTACTTAAATAGCCACCTAAAAGTCCTTAACTTTGCATAAAAGAGATGACCACTGGCACACTTTAGATTTTTATAACATAAAACCTTTGTTTTGAATACACATATAACAAGTTTAATGTTGAACCTTGCTCCGATGCCAGCTGTCATAGAACCGTCCAATTTATAAGAGCACAAGTACAATAGCAATCACCGAAGCGATCAAACCGTCATACTTGAGCCCATATAAACCTGGTAGTCTGATGAAATCACGAAGGACTTCAAACAACCAACAAACAAACCAAGGTCATAATGATTCAACATAACCAGTCACATGTTACATCATAGTTCACAAATATCTCACATACATCGGAGTTCACATAGTTATTATAAACCAGGTTTAAAGAAGCGGAAGCAAAGTAGTTTGACATCAACATCACACGTAGTTTAATACATAGCCAGTTTCATAGTCATCTCCAACCAAAATCATAAGGATGAGATGAAATACAGAATGACCATGCCCATGGTCCTATTCCTCATCCACTGCAGAAGCAAAGCAGTTCTTGCAGTAGTCATGAGACATAACATTATCTGCAACAATGGGAATAAAACCCTGAGTATGAGAAGGTACTCAGCTAGACTTACCCATCATCTACTAAAATACTAAGACACCAAGGAGTATGCAAGGCTTTTATCAGTAGAGCTGGTAGACTTTATTTTCATAAAAAGCATAAGTTGTCCAATATTTTTCAAAATGTGAATCACCAATTATTAATCCTATCTGATACTACATTAGCAACTATCCTATGCCAAACATGTTGGTACCATTAAGTCATCACAATAATAACCATATCCAGTTGAGTTCTTTCATAATCTCATAACCAACACTTCCATCAATTACTATGATGAAGTGTACTCCTATCAAGTTCTCACTATCCGGGAGAGATGACGATTTGAATCGATTCCTACCCAGCTAGGGAATTATTCCTAACACACACCAATACTTCCCCCGTCGGGGTTACATTAGGTCACCTTTGGGACAACTCAAGTACAATCGCGGGTAAGACCAGCGCCGCACCCTCAAAGATACAACCAATCAGCCAGGAGGCTCGGGACTCTAACCCGCCCTTGGGCTTACGCCATTGGCTCTCCGCACATCCTTACTGCCTCTAGGGTGCACACTTTAACTGCTCTGGTCCCTGGCCTAAGTTGAGCTACTCGGCTTCGTGGTCGGAACGACTTATGCGGCCAACTATGTGAGAGGCATGCGTTCAACATGACAAGATGACCTCCAATGACCGATCCTTAAATGACACAGATGGAATCATTATGATTACCACAACATAAGACTCCGCCCGATCTCCAATTATTCAACATCATCAGGTTATGTTCCACGATAGCACAATATAGCCAACCGTGATGAAGTTATAACCTATAGCTGACAGGTGACAAGAAATCACCCGACTTCTACCGGTCTAAGCATAGCTAAGCATAATAAGCGTTCCTGGACTTAAATAGGATTCATGGTAGATATTTTTGGTCAAGGAAAGGTAATATGCAGCAAGTGTTTCCAAACAACTCCTATCACGCAATGCATCAATACGAATAACTTTAGGTGACATTAATAAAGTAGAGAGACTTATAATGTTCTGGGGCTTGCCTTTCATGAACATTGCATGCTAGTGATCTGGGCACTCGGGAAGGTGATCGGCTTTAGGCTCTCCTTCTCTACGAACCTCCTAGTGCTGCACCTCTTTGTTCTCCTCCTGTGGATTGACGTCAAGCTCCACCAACGTGATTTCCTCGGTTGCACCTATTGCATGCATATGCATAAGTAAGTCCCATGAATGCATAAGAAGGATCTCGGAGGATGTGATAGGGTAATGTACATGTTGTGATAATGATGTTAAGTTACACAATGATAACAATGCTAACTCCTTGTGTACTGAGTAGGTGCATATCTCTGCTCTATTCATTTTCGATATTCTACGCAAGACAATTTTAGAGCTACACAAAGCAGTTACTAGATCACTTATCAAAATGCTGTGATCTTGGACTTTATGGAAAGATTATAAAATTGCCTACAACTCTTATTTAATCACCAAAAGATAACTATAACTCTATCCTAACCAAAATAGGCAATCTTTTCAGTTCTATCCAGAAATTCCAGAGAACAAGCATTTCGGGAGATCAACTTTAAACAGCTATAACTCCTAAACCATTTCGCCTATTGCACTGAAATTTTAACACAATATAGATGAAGAATTTATATACAACTTTGTTATTAACCATTTTTACAGTAAACTTCATTTTGATGATGCAACATTCCCAACAACAGAATCTGTTCGAAAACCACTTTAGCTTGAATTATATAGCAATAATATTTTTACTACATATAAGCATTCAAAATTGGACATCACCAACAATACCAATAGTTCAGTAATATCAAATACACCCTCGAAAACATAATGGTCAAGCCCAATCTATTTATTTAAATACCTTTATTAATTTAATTAGATAATTAGGTGAAATATTAAACATATGCCAATGTGCACAATAAATTCTCAGAAAATTACAGTGGATTTCAAGTGCTCCCAGTAGACTACTGTAAAATTTTCATACCATTTTAACTTGTATAACACCCTCTACAAAAATGACAAGCTAGCAAGGTCTATTTTAGTGAAAATAGTTAACCCTATAGAAAAGTGTCAAACAACAGATTATATATTTTTCTTAGCTTTATCCTAGTGCCATACTACTGTACAAAAATTTGCATGGCCACATGTTACTTATTTTTATCCCTACAAATTTCCTCAAAAAATACCATTTATTAATAGATAAATAGAAGGACCCTACTCCAATCGAGTTACAGCAAGTTTATTATTTTTCCTAGCTAGAGCATGTCAACACAAGACCAGAAAAATTGGAATCACAATTTTATCGCTTTTCTAGCTCAAGATATATAATTTTTAGGATTGTAAACATTCAAAAAGCACTTATATAAATACATTAAAATCACTTTGAAAAATACCAGAAACTATACATTTCATATTTTTATAAAATACTACACTTCATGAGCAATACAACAAAATTTGGTTCACCAAAAATGGACATCTACAACTCAACTTATGATTTTTCAAAGTTTGCATACATTTCTGAAATAAATGAACTAGCATTCAAATCTACAGACGCTGATAGCTGGGACCCATGAGTCAGCCGGGCCCGCGTGTCATAGGCACAAAACAGAGCACCGGCGCTGACCGACCAGAGTTCGCCTATGGCGAGCTCTCCGGCGATGGCACTAGCACCACAACGTTCCCCAAGACCTTCCACACACACAGGGCTAGCTAGCTAGGTCGATTATAGATGCAAAGGGTGACGGCAGCGCTCATGGTGGCACGGTGGGTTGGAGGCGGCCTAGCCACATGCGGCGTGGAACAGCAGCGAGACGACGGCGATGGCCACGGTGCTGCACAGGAGGCTTACCATGTGAAGCTAGCTAGTCAAGGGGTTTGATGAGGTGGTGGGAACATGGCAGAGCTATGACTATGGCGAGCGAGTGGTGCGAGCATAGTGCGAAGCCAAGCGGCCAACAATGGTGTCAGCGGCGAGCGCTGCTGCTGCGGGTGGTGTGAAAGCGAGCAAAGGGTGAGACATAGAGAGAAACTGGAGGTGCGGGCGTGAACGGGCGACCGCGGGGCGCACTTGTGCCCATCGTGGCCCGACTGGCCGAGCCGTCAGTATTGTACAGCCGCCACACGGCATCAACGGCCTGATGCGGTCGGCCACCCATGGTGATGCGGCGACGTTCATCAGAGTTCGTGTTCGTGACTGACAGCGCCAAAAGACGACGCCCAAGCTCCTAATCCACGGCTCATTAGCGAAAACTTTCTTAACAAAAGTTGAAGATCTACATACCAACTCCAACATCTCTTAAATGATCAATGTCTAAATCACAATGGTTAGGAAGATACATCACTCCAAAGTCAGGCACGTCGAACTGTAAACTCATCATGCCTTAGAAAATTTCTAAGTGTGGAAAAATAGTGTTTTGATGATTTTTGTGAGCTCAAAATGACCAAGCTAGGCACTGAATTAGCTGATGAGCCAAAAATAAAAGTTGTTGCTCTAATCAAATACTACAACTTTGCTTAAGGGTGCACAGCCATGCAAAAGACTCTATGACATAGTTCGACCTAGGTCAAACATACCACTTTAAATTGATGACTTACACAATACTATGACTTAGAGACCAAACTAGCCTTAGTCATGAATACCAAAGTTGTTCCTTAAGATATTCTAAACATGTTTAAGGTACTCCCAAGGTTCCACAAATATTTTACACATGGGTTACATGTAAACCCTAACATAAGTAAGGCAATTAAGTAACAACACATGCAATATAAGCTAACATAGAGATAATACTTGATATGCTCATGCTCATGCTCATGCATACTCAATGATGCTTGTGGTCATGCAATGTCAAGGTTAAATGCATGCTTAACACCTAGGGTGTTACAAGTAAATGATCAAAGTTCTTGTTAATGTCTCTCTTGAAAAGTTTCAATTGCAGAAAGTGTTTGAGATATCTAAAACAATGGGTACTTAGATGCCCGCCTAAAAAAAGAGACATGAATAAGCTAGCCCATGTTTTCTTGTAAAAAGAATTTCCAAGTTTCAAATCAAGAGAGATATGTTTCGAGTTGTATAGTACAATTAGGATAGCCACCATATACATATCCACACACATGCACATCATGATCTAAGAGTATGACATTTTTCTCCTCGGATCCTTGTTCACTTTACAATATATGCAATGCAAGTATGTTCTCACATTTTTCCCTACCTAAGCTCCACATAAGCTTTTAGAAGTAGGCAAAAAGAAGACAAAATCATCATTGCCTTGGTAAGGATAAAAAAATACCACATATATTGAGGATTTGAGAGAACCACAAAAAGAGAAGGTAAGCTATATTTTGTTTTCAAGAATTCTAAAATGTTTCTCCAATTGACTTGACTGAGGGAAGATGGTGATCTGTTTCAAGCTGTTCCATTCTTCAACCGCCTAAAGTTTCATGGTAGACACTTTGAATCCTGTAGTGCATGCATGACTGGGAATGGTTTTATGTTGATGTCTGGTCCCAAGGTTATGTCTTAAGTAATCCATCCTTTTATCGGGGATGAGTAAAAGCCTAATTGTGGGGGAGTTTGTTGACGGTAGTTAACATTCATCACAAACCATCAATATAACTTGTATAAGTGACTAAAATGGATCACCAACATAGACTTAGGGGTTTTAACTAACAATTTCCATGAGTTTTGGTGAATCTATGTTTTCAGCAGGATTTAATCAGAAAATCGCCATGGAGGACCTATTCGTCAAAGCAAATCATGGAAATCTACAACGGGACCAAAGTGGGAGGACTCTAGAAGACTCTAGGAGGCTCTCCACCAAAGCAAGGCCAGAGCCACTGCCATATGGGGCCGGCCAATCCCACCGACCGGCCAGTCGGCCTGTGGGCCCCTCCTGTCAGCCTCCCGTTGCTACGTTGGTTCTCCACTGCCTCAAGGATCACATCTACGCCGTTCTTTTAAGTCGGTTTGATACAAGGTTCCAAGATCAGAGCTAGCAAACAAGAGAAGATCAGTCCTCATTAGGAACTAGTCTTGTCTTAGAATAGAGAGATAGAGTGAGAGGGAAGAGTTTAGAGGAAGTGTCAGCCTGTCGGTGCTCTCTCTATGGCTTTTTTGTATTTATTAACTTGTCACTTGTTTTAAGTAGCCACCTATGATATGCCTACATCTCTTGTCATTACTTGTACTAGGATGTCATCCCTAATGATGGTGCTAGAGATGCTTGTTGGTTTTACCTAGTATTATTACTAGAAGGATACTAAGTAGTTCTTTATTATTTTATGTTAATTATACCATTGTCGCACTTCACCCGGGAGTATTCTAGGTATCGCTATTTATATTTATACCATAGGGAAGGTCTGGCATGGACATGTATTGATAACTTATAGTATTGATGGAGAAACAAACCACAACCAATATTCTACTCACAACAGGGGTAAGTCATAGGATAAGATATATAATAAGTATTGATCAATGATAATGATAAATCTCTTAGAGTACTCCTTTCTATAGCATTAGCATGGTTAGATAGAATATTAGAGGAATAATTCCTAAGTCATTCTTAATTATAAGTCAAAGCATACATTGATTAGTGCAATTACACCTAGTAGTCATGGCTAAGATCATCTTCATATCTACACATAATGGATATTACTAAGGAAGATTAAGAACAGAGCTTGCTCTTCCTTCGTAACCAGATCCTATGTGCTACCTACATCGGGGAGTGGACTACAAAGGACTCAACGGGAGATTCACGTCCTCGATCTACCACATGACCCAGAATATAGGGTGTATCCGTAGGTAACCAACGTAAAAGCACCACGCTTACACAATGTCGACCACCCACCCATGGTACCTTAGGGTGAGCTCTATACGAACTTATGCATGAATATGATAATAAACTAGCTATACTAAGTATATAATTAAAGTAGACAATGAACATTATAGTGAATAACATAAATGACATGAATACTAATAATGTCATAACAATTGTAGCAAGCATATAAAAGTAATGGAGATACAAAAGAGAGGGGGTACAAGAATTATATCAAACCACGTTCTTGACATGATCGGGAATCCAAGCGAAGCCTGCTTGCCTCCCTCTAGACCTAGCCTAACTAGCTATGCCCCTAGAATATGGTGGAGCTCTAAGGATGATTAGGGTTTCTGTCTTCTCAAATGACGTGATAATGCCCCAAGAGGGTGGCAAGGGCTGGTATATATAGGCCAGAGCATCCAACTTGAGCCCTTGGATCAAACTGACTTAAAGGATGGCATAGATGCATCCTAGGAGGCGGTGGGGAACTGACATTATGATGTGGAGGCTGACAAGTGGGCCCAGGCGCCGGTCGACCTGCAGGTGGGGCTGGCCAGCCCCAACTGGCAGCCTCTCGCTGTCTGCCTCGGCGTGGTGTCCTCTGGAGTCCTCTAGAACCTTCTAGTGCCTGTTTCGTGGTGGATAAGCATGATTAATTCTAACATCTAGGTCCACCTTGACGGTTTTCTAGATAAACCCTATAGAAATCATAGATTCACCAAAAATCATAGAAATTGTTAGTTGAAACCCCTAGACCTTTGTTGGTGATTATATTTATGCCCTTATACATGTTATATTGACGTTTTATAATAGTTGTTAACTACCATCAACAAACTCCCCCAAGCTTAACCTTTGCTAATCCCATAGCAAAACTAAACTCAGCAAAAATGGACTAGGAGTTGCTTCGATGCTTTCACTCCTCAAAAGTATACATGCGTTCAAACAAGAATTCTCCTCTGGATTAGAATAAACTAATCTGACTTTCAAACTTACCCATATTACCTTCAACCATGGGGCTTCTCAGCCTTCACTTGGGTCTTGAGCAATTAAAAGATAGAATGATCAAGTCACGCACTATGTCTCAAGTTCTTTGCTCAACTATTATTCTAGAGTTTTTATGAGTTTTCCAAATAAAACTCAGAGCTTCCATTGTATGACACTTTCAAGTCTCTCAATATATGTGCTATTTGTGGATCCTTACCAAGGCAGTAATGATGTATGCCTTTCTCTTCCTACAACTAAAGCTTATGTGGAGCTCATAGGAGTGGAGAAAGCATGAAAGAGCATACTTGCAATACATATATTGTAAAGTCAAACCTTGGATCCAAAGAGAGTTAAGTCATACAATCAAATCAAGATGTGCATGTGTGTGGGTATATATGGTGGATATATATGGTGGTTAACCTCATTCTACTATGCTCCTTGAAAACATATCTCTTTTTTGTAACTTGGAAACAACTTTGCAAGAAAACAAGGGCTATCTTATTCATCTTCTTCTTTTTCAAGCGGGCATCTGAGTACCCATTGTTTTAGATATCTCGGACACTTGTCCATTTTTTCAACTCTTTTTTATGAATAAGTTTTGCATAGCCATATACTTCTTTTTAACAAAACTTTTGAGAGATAGCAATGAGAACTTGGAGCATTTATTTGGTGGATATCCTATCAGGCATATTTTTTTACATTCACTCCCACTGTAGGAGTAAAACATTTCTAGATGGATCTAAATGGAATGGCATGTTTTTGCGCCTACCCCCAGTGTAGGAGTAGTGCATATGTGGGTGGTGTGTACGTGATCTTAATTTTAAGAGCATGACAAACCTCTCATAAGGGCCAACAAAGCTTGACTAAACTCAATGCAAAACAAGTAGCATATATGTGGAAGTTTTTCTAGTCTAAATATCATATATGGCTTTGGTAGGAATTCAAGCTTTGTCATACAGGAGCTCATCATGAAGTATTTTTATGTTTTTTGAAAGATAAATCTCTGAAACTTTAGTATCACTTGGAATAGGATAAACAACAACTCAGACCTTCTCATATCATATCCGTCAATTACCTAGACTTAGATCAAGCATATGTATCCACGAGTTTCAAGTTCAGAGTAAATCCTTATATCAAAACAGATGTATCCAAAACTCGGGAGAATTCAAGGGTCAAAACTAGGTACTTGAAAGGAATTATAATAGAGCAACTATTCATCATTTCCATTGCAAGAGATTGTGGGGGTATGGCCCCCGGTATCCACAAGACAAGACATGGGCCGCACCATCAGAGGTGGTCTAGCCCACAAGATCAAGGCGTGCATGGCACCGGTCGACGTGCACCGCAAGATACTGTATAGTACCCAATAGGATACTTTCCTTGTAACCCTACCCCTCCAAAGTATATAAGGAGAGGCAGGGATCCCCTAGTTGACATCTACATAAATCTCATATTCAATACAATACACCAAAGACACAGGACGTAGGGTATTATGTCGATTAGATGACCCGAACCTATCTAAATCGCTGTCTATGTGCCTTGTGTCACCATCCGGCTCCTGATTATGCGCACCTCCACTGATCAATCTACCTTCGTGGGATACCCCTCGGAGGACTGCCGAACATGTTTTGTTGATAGTTGGCGCGCCAGGTAGGGGTGTGCATGCTGATCCATGGCGAACTAGATGGGATCTCAAGATCGACGCCGCTCGTGGCAACTTGACTTCCTGCGGCGGCGTACTTCAGTAGCCTAACAGGCTCGATATCACTCAATGACGGAATCAATCTGCTACGCCGGCAACTCAGTCTGCTACAATGGCATCCGCTGACAACCTAACGAGACTCAAAATCAGTTTCAACATCATGTTCAAGGATTAGTCTACTACTTGCAGCTTTATGTTCTATGCAATGGCTACTCGGCGTCTCTCTCAGCGATAAGTTCCAACGGAGCCACCGGATCAGATCAGATAATCAAACATGGTGCTGTACGTGTACCGAAGGCAGCGACAAATTATTTTGCTGGCTATTGTTGCACATGAATCGAGGCAAAGCTTAGATCGCCGCTATGCGGTCCCAAGATTCCAGTCCATCTACTGAGATCGATTCACTGGATGCCAATTACTAGAGCCATGCAAAGCTAGTTGTATGTGCTTACATATATACATCTACATGGAAGGAAGGCCAACTATAGATTGCTGCGGCACTTGCAAGTGCACACGCACACATGGAACCGTCAAGGCACCAAGTGAGCTGTTAAGTGAGCTGCCCGCGTCGCCGACCACTAATATAAGGATGATGTCGCTCGGACTACTTACTCCGACCACCTACCACGTCGCAATGATGATCGTAGCGAAGACACTACTACAGAATATTTATCCGTGTCGGGCATTTTGGGTTTCCCACGGCGGGCAAACCAGTCCGCCGTCGTCGAAAGGCCATGGTAAATCATGGCTTCCCGCGGTGGACAGCTTTGCCCACCGTGGTTAATCGTTCAGGAAAAACAAAAAAAAACAAAAAAAGCCCACACGGGCTTGGATCCGGGCCGCACTGAACCTAGATCCTGCCGCCGCTGTCGATCCACCGCCGTCAATTGGATCCGCCGTAGCTCCAACCCGCCGCACCGCCGGAGGGAGAGGAAGGGCCGTGGTGGGCGCCACGCCCACCGGATCTGCGCCACCGTCGATTGGGTGGGAGGGAGACGACGCCCCTCTGTGGATCCGTGCCATCGCGGCGGGTTGGGGCCGCCCCTCCGTGGATCTATGCCATCGCAGCGGGTTGGCGCCGCCCCACCGTGGATCCATGCCGGACGGGCCACGCCGCTGCTCGCCACCGTGCGCGGAGGAGCACCCGTCGCCGCTGCTCGCCACCGTCGTCGGGGATCTACAAGGGTGTGAGTGTGAGAGGGACAAGATCCACCATTGATCTGAGAGAGAAGAAAGAGGGCTCCACACCTTGCGCCGGATCCACCGCCGCCGCCGGGGCCTCCATGCCGGCGTCGAGGCCTCCACGCCGGCCGGAGGAGGGAGAGGAAGGGGCGTCATCGGGGCCTCCACCGCTGGCCGAAGGAGGGAGAGGAAGGGGCGCCGTCGGGGCCTCCACCGCCGCCGTCGGGGCGGCCTGACCTGGAGCGCATGGGGTGGAAGAGAGTGGAGAGGAAAAGAGGAAGAGAGGCCGACTGCACCTAAGTATACCTATATATACGAGTAGACGAATATCGGGCCAGCTTGGGCCTGATGGGCCTAGGCCTTTTCCGTGGCGGGCTTTTAACGTTGTCCGCCACGGTAAATTGATTTACCGTGGCGGGCATCTTAATATGTCCGCCACGGTAAATCGATTTACCATGGCGGGCATCTTAATATGTCCGCCACGGTAAATCGATTTACCGTGGCGGGCAAAAGTGTCTGCTGCGGTAAATAAAAAATGCCCGCCGCGGTAAATCATGGGATTTACCGCAGCGGGCAAAAATAGGTGCCCGCCACGGAGTCCAAAAGTGCAACGCTGCGCATATTCGTTTGTGTAGTAGTGAGAATGGCGCCGTGACAACCACGACCGCTGCCATGACGACAGTTCGGAAAGCTCGAGGGTCATGCAATTTCGTCAACGTCGACCAGATAACACCATACGCCACCGACCAGACGTTCTGTCTAAAGCTAAGTCACACTTTAATATTTTTCTAAATATTCTCCAATCTTCGTATATGGTCATAATGTTTCTCCGAGCTATTTTGTCCATGTTTGCTCTCCAAATGATTTTATGAACCCCCGAATAGTCATGTTGACGCTCGGATGTCCCTAGAGATGGCCCTGTCTCCGGCTCCTCCTTACACGTGCACGAGCGGCTGCTTTCTGCATTATGGGTGGTCAGCAGCGGCTCCTTAGCGACACTTTGTTCTTCCTACATGCACACGGGCTCCGCGCTCCGCGTTATGGTTAACGGGCTAGCTAGGGCTAGAGACTCAGCTACACACTAACTAGTTAGGCACTTTATATTAAATATAAATACATCTTCACACCAACTGATTATCGAGCTGCATATGCTATTTCATTGCCATTGCTGATTTTTCTCCAGAGTTCATATATTTTTACATCATGTACTACCTGTTCTACATATTTGTATTGCAGGATCATCGTCCAGGTGATCGGACCACCTGGTGCTCAGACTTCTCCACCGATCAACTAGTCGGACCGCTAGGTTCGTGGACTTCATCACCGACCAGTTAATCAGACTGTTCACCGATCGTTTCTACTCAATGCTCACTTCGCCGCCAACCAGTTAACTAGACTATTCATCGCTCGTGCTTCATCGCCAGATACACTGGGGACTCGTCAGTGCTCGAACATCGCCAGCTACGTCGGTTACTCCTCTGTGCTCGGATTCTTCGTGCTCGGAGACTAAGTGGGCAAACTTCACCCCACTTCACCTTGTAGACATCGCCAGCTACGTCGGGGACTCCTCGGTGCTCGAACATCGCCAGCTACGTCGGGGACTCCTCGGTGCTCGGACATCGTCGGCTACGCCAAAGACTCCTCGCTGCTCGAGCATCGCCGGCTACGCTGGGGACTCCTCGGTGCTCGGACATCGCCCGCTATGCTAGGGACTCCTCGGTGCTCGAACATCGCCAGCTATGCACGGGGACTCCTCGGTGCTCGGATATCGCCAGCTACACCGAGGACTCCTCGGTGCTCGGACATCGCCAGCTACGCCGGTGACTCCTTAGCGCTCGAACATTGCCAGCTACGCCAGGGACTCCATGACATTCGGACATCGCTAGCTTCACCGGGGACTCCTCAGTGCTTGGACATTGCCAGCTACGCCAGGGACTCCTTGGCACTCGGACATCGCCAGCTACACAGGGGAGTCCTCTGTGCTCGGGCATCGCTAGCTATGTCGGGGACTCCTCGGCGTTCGGACATCGCCAGCTATGCCGGGCACTCCTCGGTGCTCGGATATCGCTAGCTATGCCTGGGACTCCTCAGTGCTCGGACATCGCCAGTTGCGCCAGGGACTCCTCGGTGCTCGAACATCGCTAGCTACGCCGAGGACTCCTCGGTGCTCGGACATCGCCAGCTACGTCGGGGACTCCTCGACGCTCGGACATCGCCAGCTACGCTAGGGACTCCTCAGTGTTTGGATTATTCATACGAGCATCGCCAGCTGAGCTGAGGACTCCCTTGGTGGTCGGACTTGCTACATCTCATCGATGTGCTATCAAGCTGCTCCATGCTGTTTGTATTAGGGTGTTGATCTTGGGCAGCACGTCTAGGGTCTTGATACGCGCATGTCAAATGACGTCGGCAAGCTTTCAGACTTCTTTTTCTTTGACCCTACTACAAGATTCATTCTTCATCTTCCAGTAGGCTTGGGGACTAAGTGGGCACACTTCACCTTGCAGTGAATGTGCGCTTTTCAATTTATAGCTCCGCCCGTGGACTAGTTGTCTACTCGACTTGTCTTCTGCCTTTCTTCTACTTTTTGACCCTGGCACCACGTGACTACGTCACCTACTGTCAGGCTTGGGGACTAGCTATGGGGGTATGGCCCTCGGTATCCACAAGACAAGACATGGGCCACACCATCAAAGGTGGTCCAACCCACAAGATCAAGGCGTGCACGGCACTGGTCGACTTGCACCGCAAGATATTGTATAGTACCAAATAGGATACTTTCCTTGTGACCCTACCCCTCCAGAGTATATAAGGTAAGGCAAGGATCCCCTAGTCGACATCTACATACATCTCATATTCAATACAATACACCAAAGACATAGGACATAGGGTATTATGTCGATCAGACGGCCCAAACCTGTCTAAATCGCTGTCTCTGCCCCTTGTGTCACCATCCGCCTCCTAATTACGCGCACCTCCACCGATCAATCTACCTTCGTGGGATGCCCCTCGGAGGACTGCCAAGCATTTTTTGTCGACAAAGATTATCCTGAGAGTCCATTTATTTAACTTTTAAAAATCTAGACACGCACTTTTATTCTGTTTTCTCATCATTTTTTTCTTAGATCACACCTTACTAATAAAGATAAAATTTTTATTTTTCTTTTATTTATTATCTTTAGCAACTATATAACCAACTCACTAATAGCAAAACCAAAAGGGAAAGTAATACTTATCTAGATACATGGGGGATGCTCCTCTCCCAAGCTAGATGTTGATGTGGTCGATTGTTGAATGTTGAGTGATCCTTCTTGGAGCGGGTTTGCCAGCTGATGTCCTTCTCATTCATCTAGAAGTTGGGTTCCTCATGTGTAGCGAGTACAACAGCGGTTCTAGAAGGTGTACTTTGGATGAATGAAGACAACCTGGTAAACTTGCTCTTGATCTTATGTGTCATCCTACAAAATACTCCAACAAAAAACCAAAACTCATGGCATGGATTAAAATAAGGGGTTAGTGGTCTGCCATTCAAAGATTTGTTGTCCTTGTGGGGTTAGATAGATTTTCTTTTGGCAGAATTTTAGCAAGATGTCTATTTAATATTATTATTTTTTTAATGCAGAAGAAAAATATGCATGCTCAGTATTTTTTTATGCCACCACAGTGAATACTTCTGTAGGTGTTTACACACCGTAGATTTATTCATGTGGAGCTTTAAGATTTGATATGCAATAATGATGAAATGCAGTTATGAAACTTTTTTAATGCAATGCTAATGTAGAAAAGTATGCTAAAGTGTAAATATGATTTATGTAATGCTAGAAAGTAAATATGGATAACTATCGTTGTTACCTCATGGTGAGGGTTCGGATTTTTAAGTCCTTCAGATAGGACTTGGCTAGAGAGAAGTCCTTTATTCTTTGGGTGCATCATTCGGTCTCAGGGATGAAGACCTTGATGGTTGCACCTCTTGCGATGGTGACTTTGATGATGTCACCTTTTCTTTCCATACCTGTTTGGTCTATGGACTTGACTTAGGTGGAGTAGGTCCATCTTTTACAACTTCTTGAGGTTCTTCATCTTCTTCCCATCCACTCTTCAGGGGTTGATTCCTTTGGCGTTGGGATGATCGACGTCTCCTCCTGGAGCAGGTCTTCTTTGGCTATTCATAAGTGGTATAGCTATTGAAATAACAGTGTACCTTTTCTCTAGGGAATTAGAAGTGGATTTATCTAGATATGACGTAGATGATTGCATTTGTGGTGTTGAGGAACGGTCTTCCATGGATGATGGGTGTATCATCTTCTTCTTCTCCCATGTCTAGGACCATAAAGTCAGTAGGGGCATAGTGATCTTGTATCTTAACCGTGATGTCCTTTGCTATTCCCTCTAGAAATTGGATTGATTGGTCCACCATCTGTAGCTACATGTATGTAGGGAACAAAGGTTCATCACCTAGTAAATATTCATACATTACTTTGGACATTATGTTGATGCCCAATCTAATGTCACAGAAGGTCTTGTGGAAGATTCTTTGCGCAATGGTACACTCGATCGTCGGTATGCTAGGATCATCCTTCTTAGCAAGGAATGGTGAAGTGAGGAGGTGGTCGTACTCAGATCGGAGTGTGTTGATCATGTTGACCATTTCTTCTTTGTCGCTAACTAGTCTTGTTCTTCCTCCTTCTTCGGTTGTTCTTATTCTTGGTCACTGTTGTCTCTTCAGGCAGGTATGCCTTTTGTGGATGACTAGGAGATTGCAAGATACGATTCTTGAAAGAAAACTTCTCCATTCTATCCTTGATTGTGAAGCAGATCTTGGCACTGTCCGCGTAGATGATTGCTTTTGCAGTGCTCAAGAAAGGTTGGCCCAAAATGATGGGTGCCCTCTGATCTCCACCTGTTTATAAAACCACAAAGTCTACGGAAACATATGATTGCCCCACTCGTATGATGGCATCTTCTAGAACTCCCTTGGGGTAGCAAAGTGACTAATCTGCAAGCTGCAAATGCATATTTGTGTACAACAAGGGATCTCCTAAAATCTTTTCATAAATTACCTTAGGCATGATGTTGACACTTGCTCCAAAGTCATAGATAGCTTCTTGGAAGATATGAGGTCCAATGGCAATGGGGATGACAGGTCTCCCTGGATCACTCTTCTTTCCTATCAAGGTATAATCTATCCACCTTCCCGTTGATGGCTCCATGTAGTAGTAAGCTGCATTATGAATATCGAAAAGATTTGTAGTTTCTAGATCTTTCGGCTGCCCTAGAATCTTACTTTTGTCGGACGGAGGAACAGCAGCTGCCAGCTGAGCTATTTGTGATTCTATCATTTGGTTAAAGCTATGCTGGTTCTTAATGGCAGAAGCAAAGCTATCCATTCTATTATTTATGTTCTCTAGAATTTTATCATTGGTAGCTACATTCTTAGATAATCCCTCCATAAGTCTAGATTGGCCAGCAATTAATTGTTACCTTGATAGTTACCTTGGTAGTTTGGCCTCTGTTGCTGGTTCCATCCTTGATTCTGTTGAGGATGATAGTTGTTGTTGTTGTTGATGAAGTTCACATCCTCTTGGGTTTTAGGATAGCTGCTCCTTGAATGTCCCATGTTTGCACACACTTCACATGTCATGCTAGAATCATGAATGTGCATGACTTCTTGCTTCTCATTGGCTCGGTCCTCGAGCTTCTTCATCAGTAGGTCCATCTTGGTAGATAGCATGTCTACCTCCTTGAGTTTATGCATACCTCCACCTCTCTTGTGGGTCTAAACATGTTCTTCATTCTAGCTTTAGTTGGAGGCCATCTTCTCCACAAGAGCTGTTGCAGCTGGTATTGTGAGTGATAGGAAAGCACCTCCAGTAGCAGCATCCATAGTCTCACGGGTACTAGTGGTTAACCCATGGCAGAAGGTCTACATGAGTAGCTAATTATCCACCCCATGATGAGGATATTCTAATATATAATCTTTGAGGCATTCCCATGCCTTAGGGACAGATTCATCATGTCGCTGCTGAAAACTTGAAATTTTCCCACGTAGAGCATTTGTCTTGCCTGTGGGAAAGAACTTGGCTAGGAAGGTGGTGGAGCAGCTATTCCATGTTGTATTTCGATCTTTGTTGGTGTAGAACCACTGCTTCGCCTTTCCCAAGAGTGAGAATGGGAAGAGGTGAAGTAGTATGGCATCTCTGGTAATTCCTTTGATGGTGAAAGTGCCGCAGATCTCCAAAAAGTGTTGGAGATGAGCACTAGCATCTTCATGTGCCTTTCCACAAAACTGGCTCGCTTGTACCATGTTTATGAGAGCTGGCTTGAGCTCAAATCCATTGTCTCCTACATTGGTTTCTAGCCCAGTACGGATGTTGGCCGTAATTGGAGCAGAGAACTCGCGGAGAGTATTGTTAGCCATAGATTCAAATTCAAGTGTTAAGCTTCGCTTTATCTGGTTGTCTTCCAGTTCTAAAGCTAAGACTTTCTTGAGTTTAGCTCTTATTCTCCTGATTAATGCTTCTAGATCTTCAACGTAGTTTGTCGGAAGGTTAAAACCAAACATACATTACCCTATATAAAATACACAAGCAGACAAAACAAGGGTAAGCCTGTTTGAGCAGATGTCAATGGTTATTTCGATCACATCAATAAGTTTATCAATACTTCCTTTGCCTAGCTACCTTCCCTAGCAATGATGCCAGAAATTCTTGTTGGTTTTACCTAGTATTATTACTAGAATGATACTAAGTAGTTCTTTATTATTTTATGTGACTAGAGAGAATATATAAATATGAATAAAAGGATCTGCAAGCGCACAGATAATTATACCATTGTAGTAATTCACCCAGGAGTATTCTAGGTATCGTTATTTATATTTTTACCACAGGGAAGGTCTGGCATGGACATGTATTGATAACTTATAGTATTGATGGAGAAACAAACCACAACTAATATTCTACTCACAACAGGGGTAAGTCATAGGATAGGATATATAATACGTATTGAGCAATGATAATGATAAATCTCTCAGAGTACTCCGTTCTATAGCATTAGCATGGTCAGCTAGAATATTAGAGGAATAATTCCTTAGTCATTCTTAATTATAAGTCAAAGCATACATTGATTAGTGCAATTACACCTAGTAGTCATGGCTAAGATCATCTTCATATCTACACATAATGGATATGACTAAGGAAGAATAAGAACA
Organism: Miscanthus floridulus; assembly: GCF_019320115.1. Classification (NCBI taxonomy): domain Eukaryota; kingdom Viridiplantae; phylum Streptophyta; class Magnoliopsida; order Poales; family Poaceae; genus Miscanthus; species Miscanthus floridulus. The sequence goes on along the minus strand of NC_089588.1, from coordinate 98,457,042 downwards.
AAGCCTGCTCTTCCTTCGTAACTAGATCCTATGTGCTACCTACATCGAGGAGTGGACTACAAATGACTCAATGGGAGTGTCACCGCTGCGATCTACCACATGACCTGGAATATAGGGTGTATCCGTAGGTAAACAATGTATAAGCACCACGCTTACACAATGTCGACCACCCACCCATGGGGGTCAGCTCTATACGAACGTATGCATGAACATGATAATAAACTAGCTATACTAAGTATAATCAAAGTAGACGATGAACATTATAATGAAGAAAATAAATGAGATGAATACTAATAATGTCATAACAATTATAGCAAGCATATAAAAGTAATGGAGATACAAAAGAGAGGGGGCACCAGAATTATACCAAACCACATTCTTGACACGATCGGGAATCCAAGCGAAGCCTGCTTGCCTCCCTCTAGACCTAGCCTAACTACCTATGCCCTAGAATATGGTGGAGCTCTAAGGACGATTAGGGTTTCTATCTTCTCAAATGACTTGATAATGCCCTAGGGGTGGCAGAGGCTAGTATATATAGGCCAGAGTGTCCAACGTGAGCCCTTGGATCAAACCAACTTAAAGGATGGTGTAGATGCATCCTAGGAGGTGGTGGGGAACCGACATTGCGATGCGGAGGCTAACAGGTGGGCCTAGGGGATGGCCAGCCTGTAGGTGGGGCTGGTTAGCCTCTCGCTGTCTGCCTCAGCGTGGTGTCCTCTAGAGTCCTCTAGAATCTTCTAGTGCCTATTTCGTGGTAGATAAGCGCTATTAATTCTGACATCTAGGTCCACCTTGACGGTTTTTTGGATAAACCCTGCAGAAATCACAGATTCACCAAAACACATGGAAATTGTTAGTTTAAACCCCTAGACCATTGTTGGTGATCATATTTATGCCCTTATACATGTTATATTGACGTTTTATAATGGTTGTTAACTACCGTCAACAGGCTTGTACCCTGGCAGAATCAAGTTCTTCTTGAGCTTGCTTCTGAAATTTGTCTAGTAATCAACTTCTAATTCAAGTAAGCATCTTGTTCATATTGTTCTTCAGGTTTGTGACTCTTTTGAGTACTTTAATCCTTGTAGCTCCTGGGTTAAAGCAATATTCATAGTGTAAGTGTGGTGCTTATACTCGGTTACTCAAGGATGTATGTTACTTTCTGGATCAGTGGTAGCTTGCGAGGGTGACTCTTATAGCCTCGTTGAATCCTTTGTAGTCCATCTCCCGTTAGTAGGCCTAGCAGGACTTTGTTACTATAGGGAACATACTCTGCCTGTGTTTTCGTTAGTAATATCCCTAGAATTGAACAATAGAAGGCATAGCTTATCGAAGTTAGAACTAGACGACCTTTGCAATCTTCTTTATACTCCTATTATCGAAGCCTTGTTGTGAAGTTGTGTTAAGTTAGATTTAGTTATTCTCACACACGTTTCCTAGAGATCGATATAAAACTGGGATACTTCCGATGAAGTGCTACATCGGTATAATATCCGTGCGCTTGCGGATTATTCTGTATGCGTTAATATTTACCAACACTTGTGAAAAAGAACAAAGAAATCAAAAAGAAGCCAAAGCAGAAGGAAATCATACAAATCACATGGGAAGAGAAGACCCCAAAAGTCGTTCCCCACTACTAGAAATATCCACTTCTATGAGGAATAGATTTCATCACTAAAGGAGCCAAATTCATCATAATTTCAGTTTTATGATGAACTTATGACGAAAAATAGTTTGTCATAGATGTCGCGTCATTCTTGCACATCTATGACAAATTTGACAAAATTGTCATAGAAGTGTCTTGATCTGTGATGAAAAACAAATAGTCATAGAACTATTTTGGCATGCGTGGCAGGGGGCTGCCACACTAGTGGGTGCTTCCATTGGAGATGCTTTCCACATGTACATACTATAGCCCACGTGTATATGCTATAGCCGGTTGGATTGGAGATGGTTCGGGTACGTGTCACCTTCTTATTGTAGAATGTGGCCATCTCTAGTTCTTGCACGTATTAGGTTCTTATTGGACCATGTGTCAGGTCCCTGTAGTTCCACATGTCAGTTTTCTATTGGCATACGTGTCATGTTGCGGTTGGATCATGTGTCACTTTTTCATTGGACCATGTTTTGTATTTTTATTGGTCCACATGGCCATTTCTTATTCGACCATGTGTCACGACATTGTCCATCCATGTTTCATATTTTTATTCGGCCACTTGGCTTCACGACTTCCTTCCACGTGTCGGATTTTAATAGCCCACGTGTTGAGTCCTAGCTATTGCACGTGTCATGCACTGGTTCGTCCATGTATCGCATTCTTATTTGATCATGTGGCCTGTCTTGGTTCTACCGCGTGGAGTACAATTAATTCATCATAGAAGTAATTAGAGATCGTCACTACTGCATAGATTGACTACATAACTATTTAGCCTAGCAATCAAATAACAACAATTAACATTTCACACGTTAGTAGCGAACCACTGACAAAGTATCACCACATCAAACTGGCATACAAGTCCACACATCAAACCAGCACATGAGTTCACACATCAAACCATAAATGTTCACTGCATCAAGCCACAGGACTTGAAGACTGAAAATTACCAGAAGAGCTAATGCGCGTGCATAGCTCATAGAGATTGTTGTACTCCTCCTGTTGTCGTTTCTTGTATTCCTCAAGCTCCCTTTCAGTCTTTTTTGTCTTCCTCGTTAGTTCACCCACTTGATCGACCAGGGCAGTGGAACTTTCCTATTTAGTAGCAAGTGGTTCCCGAAGCATTCTCTCCACCAATGTCTCTATTCTAGTGGGGCTTGTCTGGATTCCAGCATTCTTCAGAAAAGGTTGTTGCCGCTTCCCTAGGAGGGGCCTTGCCTTGGTGGATGCAGAGGACCTTGTAAACAACATCAGCACTAGCAATTGGTTGCTGCCCATCAGCAATAGGTTCTGCTTGCATAGTTTCCATAGCTTCCTGCGAAATTCAATCAGTAAAACAATAGGTTACAGATAGTGTAAGAGGACTTCAATTGAAAACTCAAGAGATTAATTCATAACAAGTAATGCATAGGTCTTCCTCAGCATATTGCTGATAGAGATTGAAAGGACCTTGTTTGGTTTTGGTAATTGAGTGACAACCTTAGGTGGACTAATATGTATTTGAGTGAGATACACAGGTGATTAGTCCATAGGTACATGTGTGTTTGCAATACATGCCATGGAGGTTAGATGGCTTGAACTTGGTGCAAAGCTCACACATGTGATGAAGGAGCTCATTGCATATGAGATATGACATGAAGTCATGTGACCAAGGTGGAGAAGATCAAGATGAGACTTGGCTCGATGGGTCGGTTGCAAGTGTGAAGGGCAAGTTGAGTGATGACTTGGCGTCGTTTGGCCAAAGTAATGGTGAAGAGTGAGTGAAGTCAAGATTGATGAGCCAATATGGTCACGTGATGATATGGAGTGGATCAAATCATTGTTGATCATGTTAGTGTATGTGTTGCATCAACATCGCAGGAGTCGAAATAGAATGCGCAAGGCAAAGGTATAACCTAGGGCATTTTAATTTCAATGGTCAAAGGTTGTGTAGAGAAGTGCATGACTAGGTTTTTGATAGATGGCCGTACTATTAAGAGGGGCAAACTTGTTTGCATATCGGTCATCTAGTGCCACTCAAGAGATCTAACTTTGCATCGTTGCTAGGATCGAGTGGCATGGCAAGTTGAGTGGCTAACTCCTTTGGAACAATGATTGTGAAAATGCTAACACACATGCACAAGGTGGTGTACACTTGGTGGTGTTGGCACTTTTGCAAAGGAGAAGTAGTTGAAGTTGTTGTGGATCTACTCGGAGAAGAAAAGGAGGCGAAAGGAGGTCACTGGAAGTGACCGAACGCTGGCCTCGGCAGGACCTACACATCTGGTCAAGTGGCTGCAGTGAGCATGCGGTCTCGGTCTAGTGACTGAACGCTAGCACAAAGAGGGACCTGACGCGTACGGGCCACGTCCGATCATTGGTGATGTACACTGATGCAGTAGCATGGGTGTAGCGGTGACACGTGGCAAGCAGTGAAGGACTAGACTTTGGTGCTGCATCCAATCATGACTCACCTGACACGTCTGGTCACAAAATAGAGGCTCGGGGAGCTCTCTGGAAATGACTAGACTCTGAGGCTTAGGTGTTAGGTCATGGAGCAGAGGCACATCTGGTCAGTTGTTGGCTGTGCGCGTGTGGGCATGATCTAATGTGGCGTGGCAGCGTCAGGTCGGTGAGCCGTGCGTCCGGACATCCTGTGACCGTTGGTGCGTAGAGCTAGCCACTAGAGATCGACGCATGAGGTTCAAAGGTAGGGACACATGGACAACCGAGAGTGATCGGACGCAGGGCCTGGTGCGTCTAGTCATTATGACCTACGCGTCCGGTCACTGCGATTTCTACCGAGTGAAATGGTAATGGCTAGTTTAGCCTATGGGGTTATAAATAGAAGTGTTTGCCGATCTTTGGCCGGCAGCTGAGGACACTAGAGCCTTGGTGGCTTATGTGGTGGTGCTTGGGAGCTCTCTAACTCACTTGAGGTTGATAGTGTTCATCCGATCAAGTGAGTGAGCGATTCTAGTGTGATTGCATCGTGAGGTTGAACTGAGTGGCACTAGGTGATCAAGTTGCAAGCTAGTGGTGCTTGTTACTCTTGAAGGTTGCTACCTCCTAGATGGCTTGGTGGCTTGTGACTCCGTTGAAGCACGTGAGAAGATTGTGCGGTGCTCCAAAGGAGGATTTGTGAGGGGGATTGTGCTCACCCCATGGGGATCGCGAAGAGCAACTCTAGTTGAGCGTGTCATTGAGCTACCCTCACTTTCATGGTAGGTTCTTGCGGTGACTGACGTGCGGGCTTGGTGGGTTATGCCAATTATCCACCGAACCACCAAGTGAGCTGTCGACACAATGGGAACATAGCTTGGTGGCAACCAAGTGAACCTTGGGAGAAAATCACCGTGTCAACATTGTCTTCATCATCTTCTCGGTGGTTTGCATTCCGCGAAACACAAGCTTGTATTACTTTCATATACATTGTGCATGTGTAGTTGCTCTTGTGACTTGTTTAGTTTTAGTAGCTTGTTAGTTACCTTCTTGCTTGTGTAGCATAGAAGTAGCTCCCTTGTGTGGCTAATTTGGTTTTAGTAACCTTGTTAGTCACATTGCTTGGTTTGTGTAGCTAAGTATTTTGCGCTCTATAATTTGGCTTGTGTAGCCTTGTTTTTGAGCATTTCTAGTGAGCTTAGGTGGCTTTGTGCTTTTGCATAACTAGTTGTGTAGGAGCTTCCTAGTCGTGTGAAGTACTAGTGCATAGGTTTGTGTGACCTTGCTCTAGAATTGATTAGGTGAGCTCCTGCTAGCCCAACACCTTAGTTATTTGATTAGGATCTTTTAAGGTGCTTGTGAACATAAATAGAGGGGTGTAGTCTTGGCTAGACCGATAGTTTTAATTCCATATTTGTTTCGGTTAGCAGGAGCGATAAATTTTAGAAAGGACTATTCACCCCCCTCTAGTCCGCCATCTCAACCCTATAGAGATTACATAAGCTTTAGTAGATTTTATCAGATATCCATAACACTAGTCACCTACTACATTTCCTTCTTTTATGGCAATGGCTTCAGTAGATTTCAAGGGAAGCAAAAGAAGGTACTTACAACTGCTGCTCTTGCAGCATCGCTCAGACCCTTTTTCCTACTAGTATGGAAGTCCCTGAAGACTTACACAGCATTAACATCTTCATTAGGTGGACCATTTTCTACTTCAAGTCCTTGATCGTGTTCTGCTGCCTCCCTCTTGTTCTCCTTCTATTCACATTGCACATGAGTTTCGGTTTATATTGATACAAAGGCAAGAGTAACAATAAAACACAACCATCACTTACAAATTTTTGCATCTAGACAACATAGAAGCGAGATCCTATAGCCTGTTGGTACTTCACTTTTGCACGGTTTCACTTGTTCTTCTCAAATGTTTCCTATAGCTTCATTTGTGTTAGACTACATCACAAGTAGACCATAGCAAGAATAGATAGGAAATCAATGGGTTAACACATCTTGCTCTTAGCACTAGACCAAATCTTGACAAGTTCACACCACTATGCATCATTCATGGATGAGACAGGAGAGGTCATACAGATCTGATTAGCAGGGATGCCATTAAAGTATTTTCTCTTCAACCTGGAGCGTTCCTGCCATACAATAGACTGCATTACATTTCGGCAAGCTTCTTTTGTTGGTGAGTGAGCATCGTTAACACACAATGTTAAGCATTGCATTTGGCATTTGCATTTCATGAGCACTAGCATCATCCAAGCATTCATGAGCATGAGCATATGAAGTTTCATTTCATTTAACTTCTCTTTCTCACATGTGATGTTGCTCATATACTTAATTATGCTTGTGATCATATATGACCAATGCATGAGATGGTTGTGAGGTCACCAAAATACCTTAGACACATCTAGAATGATATTTGGAACAATGTTTATATTCATGACTTAAGCCAATTTTGCTTCTAAGTGTTGGTTTACTTTGTAATGCCATTTTCATGATGCTAGTTTGACCAAAGTTGAATAGTAGCTTAGAGAGTTTGCATGGCTGTGTGACCTAAATAAAAGTTGTAGTTCACATCTTGGGTAACAAACTTTGTTCAAGGGTCATGATCTGAATCAGTGTCTAACATGGTCAATAGAGCTCACAAATATCAACAAAATGTTGTTTTCAAAACTTGAAATTCCGCTATCTTTAACTGAATTTCAGTTTCAATGTAGCCTACTTTGGAGCATTGTAGTATGAAAACCATGGCGATTTAGACAAAACTTCTTTAAGCAATCTTGTACTACTCATGTAGCCCTACACTTTGTATTAATAAAATTTTCACTGATTCACCACGGTTTGGGAGATTTGGGGGTTTGAAAATGCGCTGTCAGTCGGCTCCTTCACTTGTCTAAACTAGCCAGAGCAGCAATGACATGGCCGACCGCGTTCAGGCCATAGCCGGTACCTGGCGGCCATATGCCAGCATCGGCCCCACCCATTAGGCTGGAGCAGGTGGTAAAGAGAGACATGTCGCGCGTACCCGCTCACATGTGCTCACTCTCGCTCTCGCCTCCTCTCTCGCCCATGCACCACCCCAAAGCGGAACCACAGCGCTACACCATCGCCGTCGCACCTCCACCGAGCTCGCTTGCTACCGCCACCATGTCATTGTCTAATTGCTCGTGCACACAGCTCGGCCATCACCTCCTCCACCTTCCCGACCAATTAGCCGTGCCAATCGAGCCTAGGTAAACGCCTAAGGGCAAGTCCGCCATAGCCGCGCTCTCATCGGAGCGTCGTAGAGCTTGCGCTCACCGTGGTCGTGCTCGTTGGAGCCCCCACATTCTCTCTCTTCTGATGTCAGATCTAGGTCACAACGCTGGCCATTGAGGCAATGCCATCACACCGGCGCTGGAACATGGCTACGCTCCACTGTGGTCGCGTCGCCATGCCGTCACGCACGCGGCCAAGCTTCGCCGCCGCTCCACTAAAGCCCCAACTCAACCCTAGATCTCCGCTACACCACCAGGAAGCCGTAGCCATGCTCATTAGAGCTTGCCGTGGCTAGAAACGATCGATGCGCCACCACAGCGCCACTGCCATCCGCCATTAGCACCACCGCCATAGCCAACTACCATCAGGGGTTCACCCAGTTAGCTCACTAGGTGCGAAACGAGGAGGGGAACACGTCGGTGGTGACCTCATCACCGGTGACCTCGCCGTCGGTGAGTTCTCGCTGGTCAATGCGCCGCCTCTATTCTATTTTGCTATCATGTGGGGCCGTGTTGACTGCAGGACCTACATGTCAGCGCCTGTGGGTATATAGATCGGGTGCGCCTAGCAGTTAGGGTTTAGTTGGTTTTTGAATTAATTTCACAGATTTGAATACAAACTTCAAAAATTCATATCTGGAGCTACGAGTATCCAAATGGGGTGAACCAAATTTTGTTAGATTCGTCATGTAGAGTACTATTTGATAAAAATATGAAATCTACTACTTACATTATTTTTCTGGGAGAATGAAATTGAACAAGATAAGTGCTTTTAAACTTGTTTATATCTCGTAAAATGCATAACTTGAGCTAGGAAAGTGAGAAAATTGTGATTCTAATTTTGATGGTCTTTTTATGACATGCTCTAGCTTGGAAAAATAATAAACCTACAGTAGACATACTTGTATATGGTCTTACTATTTAATCTTAATTAATTGCTAGAATCTAGTGAAATTAATTAGGGTAAAAATACATAACATATGATCATACAAATTTTTACACAGTATTCTCATGCTAGGAGGAAAGAAATAAAAAAATATTAAATCTATTGCTTGACACTTTTCACTATGCTAAACTATCTTTATTAAAATAAGGATATGTAACTTGTCATTTTTGTAGAGGTAGCTATACTTATCCAAATGGCATGAAACTGGTACCGTAGACTATTAGGGTCATGTGTAGCCTACTATAAATTTCTAGGAATTTATTGAGCAATGGAAATATTTACTTTCTAAATCACCTTATTATCTAAGGAAATTAATAAATGAATATCAATAAATTAGTTAGGCTTAACCATGATGTTTTCTGTTGTGTGTGTGATGCATATAATCTGTTGATACTATTAGTGAGGCTTAGAAGTATTTGTTTATAGGCAACTAGTTAATTATTGCTTTATAATTCAACTAGATGACTACATGTGTAATTTCTGTTGTGGTGATGATTTCATGATGATAATGATTTTTTCTGTAAAGATGGTTAATAACAAAGTTGTAGATAACTTACTTATCTACCTTGTGTTAAATTTTCATAGTCATAGGCCTTATTGTCTGAGAATTATGGTGGTTGGAGTTCTGCTATCTGAAATGCTTGCTCTCTGGATAGATCTGAAAGATTGAATTTTTTGACCTTGATAACTACTGAATCAAATTAAAATGATTAAAATAAAGTTGTAGATAATTTCATAAGATTTCTATAATGTCCACAACCATATTATTTTGATGTGTATAACTCTAGTTATGGTCAAAACAAGTGGCTGCTGTCTTTGTAGTCCAAAAAAATGATTTACGTAAGTGTTTGTTTAAGTTACTAGAGAAGAGATATGCACCTACTCAGTAAAAGAAAATGTAACTTGTTATCACCTTAATGCAATGCTGCTAAGAACACTTATGAGGATGTATTCATCACATCATATCATATTATACATATCATTATATATGCATCCATTATATCTTATTTCCTTCTCATGCATATAGGACCGTCCAAGGGGATAACTCTATTGGAATTCAAAGAAGAGCTGGAGGAACAATATGAGGCACCTCAGGCCATAGCTACAGATGGAGAGGAGCAAACTCTTGAAGACTTACCTGAGTGCCTAGACCATAGGCCAACTTCTTTTATCAAAGGCAAGCCCCAGAGCATTTTAAGCCTCCCATGTTTTACAAAATATCACTTGAGTCCTTTATGTTTGATGCATTAGGTTATAAGAGTTGAATTCGAAACACTTGATGCATAGAACTATCTTGTCCAGATAAATATACCATTAACCATGTGTAGGTCCAGGATCGAATATATGCTTAGCCAGGCTTAGACCGATAGAAGTCGGGTGATTTTCTATCATATGTGAGATATAGGTGGATACCGAAGCATGGTTGGCTATATTTGCTATCATGGAACAGAACCATGGGGTAATATAACTAGAGGCTGGGCAGAGTCTATGTGTAGGTTGACTCATGTGATTCCGTCTATGCTGGTTAAGGACCGTACCATTGTTGGCACTTCTGTCGAGATTGAACGCATGCCTCTCACTTAGCTGGCCGGACAAGTCATTCCAACCATGAAGCCGAGTAGTTCAACTCAGGCCAGGCCCTATTCTATAAAAGTACACACTTTGGATGGTAGTAAGGATGTGTGGGGAGCCAAATGTGAGCCCAAGGGCAGGCCAAACCAAAACGTCCTGGCAGCTGGTTGTCCCTGATTGTGTGGCGCTGGTCGAACCCGCAAAATATGGACCTGAGTTGTACCAAATGTGACCTAAGGTGACCATTGATCTGGTCTGCCTAGGTTTGTGTTAGGAATAAATTCCCAGCTAGTTGAAATCGATTCGAATCGCCGTCTCTCCCGGACAGTGAGAAACATGGCTAGCGCCAACATCGTAGTAAGTGTATTATGGAATGATGGTTATGAAGAACATGGCATTACTACACCAGCTATGGTTATTATTGTTATGCTACTAAATGATATACCACATGTTTGGCATAGATTAGTTGCTAATCTATAGATGAATAGCTATAATTAACTTGATGACCGAATTATAACTGTATACTTGAATTGGTAAGCTTTTTATGCAAAATGTTGTCAAGCTAGCTCCACTTATACAGCCTTGCATAATCCTTGGAGTCACTTTATTTTTGGTTTATGATGGGTAAGTCTAGCTGAGTACCTTCTCATAATCAGGGTCTATTCCCATTGTTGCAGATAATACGATGTATCATGGTTCCTGTAAGAACTGCTTCTGTCTTACCATGGACAAGGAGTAGGGCCCTGGGCAAGGCATCTCTTGTTAATCCCTCTCTTATGCTTTTATGGGATTGTGATCATGAGCTAGCACAATATTTGAACAACAATAGAGATAATGGTTTCAAACTCTATTTGCTTCTCCTACTATTTTATCTGAACTTGGTTTATAATAACTTTAATCTACTCTGATGTATGGAACTATATTTGTGAACTTTATGTAACATGTGACATGTATGTTGAATCATGTACGATCTTGGTTGCATGTTGGTTGAATCAAGACCCTTCGTGGTACTAGACGGACTACCAGGTTTATATGGGCTCAAGTATGATAGTGCGACCGCTTGTGGGCTACTATTGTACTTGTGCTCTTATAAATTGGATGGTTCTGCTATAGCCTTCCTTGCACACAGTAGTGTGAATGAAAAGTAAATCTGTTAAAGTTTCTCAAAGCAGATTTGAATGTCAAGAGGGGATACCCATACAAACATTTAGCCTCTCCACAAATCTTTTGCAATAGACGGTGCCAGGCCTCTTTCGCTTATATTGTTTCTAATGCATCAAAATTGGTACTTCACTCCTAATTACTACACCTGCCTCTAAGGCAAACTTGGCAGCTTGCACTGGATCATGTGGCCTTCTATTCCCCTCAATAGCAGAGATGCGCATCCTCACTCCTCCTAGTGATTTGCTCATGTTGTCAAGGATAATTCCACGAGTTCGAGGCCTCGGCTTCCTCCCTCTTTCCAGCAATGGTACTACATATTTTTCATACATTTAGATTGTTAGAAAAGTTACATGGATATCAAATAGCTAGTGCAAATTGATTGATAGACATCTGTAAGGTAATACCAACCTAGGCAACTTTCATTGTTCTATGGGTTGGGGGAGGATGGAGTGTGCTGAGAGGGCTCCTCTTCAGCAGGGCTATCATCATCTAGCCATGAGGAGTCTCTCTCAGGGCTAGGTAGGGTGCCATCTCAACCAATGTCTCCAGTCAATTGATGAACTTGGAATTGATCCTTGTGTCCGGGTGTCGGTCGTGATGGAGAATTATGTTCACCTACTATTTGTACCTCCACCCTTTTGCCAGCGGAAGACCTCCGAGTACAAAATCCATGAGCAACATCTTCTAGTGGTGTTGACCTCACTCGCTTGGAGAGCCTTCACATAGGACTCATGGCAGCGCTGCCTTTTGTCCTACTGGTAGAGCCTCCTCTATGGCTTCTTCGACCCAGACACTGAAATTGGAGATACAAACTTAAGCAGCAAGCATGTACAAATTCCATTGCTAAACAAATAGTAAGCATTGCATGGCTACCTACACCTCCTCCCCCTCTAAACTAAATACAAGATAGAACAAGCACCTCGATTGATAGGGGCACTGGCTCATCTTCTAAATCTGAATCTATTTCATCTGTATCATCAAATCCCTCAACTACCTCCCCTGGTTCAGGGATATATTCCAAATCTTCACCGTGTCTAACCTATTGCTTGACTTTTTTTTTGCCTTTGGAGACACAGGTTTTGGGCCCACATGTTGTATTCCAAGTTTTTCCATCTTTCTATGATTCCTTACGATTTGTGCATCCTATGCTCGTTCATAAGCATTATTGTAGTTCATCTAGATTACAAAGGCATTTATTAACTAAAGCTTCTATGGAATGTCAATACAATAGAGCAAGAGCATGCAACTAAATGCCAAACTAGTAACTACAACTTATACGGAAGTGATTAATCCAATAAAGCACATGTCAGCTACACTCAACTATGGGAAATATGTAACCCCATCGCTATCTACATATCCTTGGTTCAGCCACTACAATAGAGCACACAACATAAAAGGAATTTGGGTACCTCTTCCTCTGTGTTCCCTGGCTTTGCTTTGTTGTTGGTGTCACCATCCTATCATCGCGGTCGTAGTGCTGGTGCGGCCGGCGTTGATGAAGGGGTAATAGATCAGGCTTCGGCTGGGGATCAGATCTGGTCAATCGTGATAGGTGCTGAGCTAGGTAGGGGATCTAGATCCGGCTTGTACCATCGTCTAGGCGGTCCTTCCACTGTTAGATGATCGACCTACTGTCAATGAATTAAAGGGGATCTGGCTCTGGCTAGGGTTCGGAAATGTATGAGAGAGGGTGTGGCTAGAGAGTGGAGAGGGAGTCGAGCTGCTGTTCCGATGGCGCCTAGGGTCTAGAGTGGGGTGGCAAAGTGGGCAGCTGGAGAGTGGAAAGGGAGGCCATGGGACTAGGATTTAGAGATGGAGGAGAGACGGTGTGGCTAGAGAATGGAGATGGAGGCAGAGATGGCACCTCTTTGCACTTTTGTGTAGCCATCACATTACCAGAAATGCCCTTGTCTGAAATCGATGGTGTGGTAAACCTATTTTCCGCCCGAAGGGCAAAAGAGAGACATCTAATTTTTGGTGCGTGTTGGCGGGACTACTCAGCGTGGTGCGAAATCAAATTTCCGGCGGGCAAATCACCCTGTCTGCTCAGCAGAGATCAGAATTTTGGGCGGCCTTAGTTATTGCCTTTTTGGTTTTTTCATATTATAAATAAACATAAAACTAAAAGAGGATGATAATAAACAATTAGAAGATCTATGAATTAACCTAAAAATTACCCAAAAAAGAAAAAATAAACCTGCTTGCTGTAGCTTATTGCGCTGCAACTAGCGATTTTTTTATGTGTGTGACTGCATCTGCGGCTGTTTGAACTAAGGCCTATAATTAGGAAGCAAGGGAAGGCATGCCCAAGGATGGAAAACCCTCCAAAAAACTAAATGGGTTATTCAAATGATATCCCCTTGGATTTCCCACCCTGGGAAAAGTAGTCATGGATTCTAAGGTTCTTTGAGTTTCTAGAGAAGAGAAAAAAATTAAAGCATCCTCCTCCTTGCTAGCGCTCTTGCGATTCACCGACTCACTAGTACTCCGGATCGTACTCCTCCTCACTAGAGTCATTGTTGGTGTTGTAGGACTCCTACATGATCAAATATACAGTGGTCGAACTTTCTTGTTTGTAGTAAAATTCAATAGCAAAACGACCCTATTGGTTGGTTTTGCCCACAGGTTTCTTTCTGGTTCTCTTTCTGATCTATAGTATGGTAAACATGCATAATGGAATTCATCTGATCAAGTCTCACATCAATGTAATGCCTAACGGAGGAGCCACATAGCTATTCAAATTTTACAGCACACACAAGAAAGTCAGACCATTGTAAATTTGACTAGGCCGGACACATCTCATGTTCTACTAGAATATTCCCAACATGTCCAGTATTGGAAACTGTTTGACCAACCCTTTGAATCTAGGACGGCATTTACTAGAAGTTATCTAAGGTCCTCTACATTCAAAGCGATTCACTTGAAATTCCATCTCATAATTGTCCCCCCGTTCATCCTGCAGCTATTTAACACCGGGTTCCCTTTAAGTCGTCCTTGCTCCAACTCCAAACCAATTCAAATCATGGCTATAAACTAAACCACTAGACCCATGAGCTCCACCAGAGATCCTTCTTCCTAGTTTTCCACTTTCAAACACCATGTCAAGTGTAGAACAACATCAATGAAAATCTTCACCATCAAGGATCCATCTAGCGGGAGCGTCCTTGAAGCATTGTTCTCTGTGACCTTAGAATGCATGGTGAACAAGACCCTCAGAGCCGGCGATCATTGGCAGCCAATGTACCTCCTATACAAAGGAGGCAATGCCACCAGGATCTTGAAGGCAAATCAAGCGGTGGGCATCCCCAGTGACCAGGAAGGTGTCCATGATGTCCTCCATGGCTTGATGAGGACACTCGCGCGGCTACAGCAACTCAACCTCACCGATGAGTAGTGGGAGGACATCCTTCCTGAGCCTAAGGTTCCTGAACTCGTAGCCTTGGCACACAAGGCCTATTGAGATGGATGCATCGTCCATGCCATGCTTGAGCTTTGGGTCGATGAACAGTTGAAGTTCATCACATTCGAGGCACTCTTGACACTCTGTGCAGAGGTGGATGCGGCGCCAGCGGGGTGTTGGGATTCTAGCATCTTCCTAGATGATGAAACATCTAATCCTGTGGCTGGCCATGCTATGGAAATGCCCAGCTATGGCCACGCATTCCACCGTAAGTGAATCACCAAGTGGTTCGGCCAAAGATCCACCTACCCGATGTGCCGACAAGATTTGTCTATGTATCTTGACTCGGTAGTGCAGAGATTCCTCTCAGACTTCACCGAAGAGGATTATTAATTAAGCTCATTGTTTTATGTTGTATAAAATACTTATTACGCATCATACTCCTCTATATATATTTGGTCAAAATTTAAAATCTTTGAGTAAATCTCCTATGATCTCGTCTGCAACTCTGCTTGTTTTATTTCCTACCTTCCTAGAGCTCTCCCATTCCCTTTGCAGATCTAAACCGTGAGGAATGTGCGGTTGCCTTCTCGTACATGTGCTCAACCCATAAAATACATGAATTTGTGCCATCAGGACAGACACCAAAGGCAACAAAAAAACAAACAAAAACCAACTGAGGAAACTTCATCCACTACAACATCTTCACTGTCCGAGGCATTCAAAAAAATCATAGGCATGCTTTCTTGCTTGTTCAGTAACATTTCAACACCAATGGCTCTTCTTTTCTTCATTAGATTAAGGCCATACTTGCTCCTCAATTCAAGGTTCTGGCAAGTTTAACAAAGTTTGACATAGACATGCAAATAACACAACATACTATATTAGCAAGGGTT
Source organism: Miscanthus floridulus (assembly GCF_019320115.1). NCBI lineage: Eukaryota > Viridiplantae > Streptophyta > Magnoliopsida > Poales > Poaceae > Miscanthus > Miscanthus floridulus. Next base: position 98,441,720 of record NC_089588.1, on the reverse strand, counting down.
CCTACTACATGAGCTCAACACATACACTACATGACCTTGTGCTATCCCACAGATCAAAACCAGTCATGTCTACTACTACTACTAGCACTATTGATACAGGACAACGAACAGTACCCAGAGCACACAAAATCTCAATGTCGTTGAATCAGTTTGGTCTTGTTGAGATAGTTGAGGTCATAAGTACTTTCGATCAAGTTGAGATGGTGAACCATCTTGAAAATGATGTAGTCTCCACTGATGTTGACACTGTAGTCAGAGAGACGATGGGCATCCACAATATTGCTGCAAAGCACAAAGATTTCTCGAGAATCATGGTCTTCAACAACTCTGGTAATGCGTTGTTGCCCAACAACTGCATGAACAATAGCTTCAACGATTAGGCATTGCATAGCTCGGTCATGTACATGACGCCCCCATGTCATAAGCAACCTGTTCTATTATCCTGGCTCCACACCTAGCTGCCAAAACACATCGTTTGTTATAGAGTACACATCTATGGTATGGTAAGTAGTTGCCATCTATAAACATGATTTTGGTTAGAACAAATGACAACGAGGAAAGGGAGGAAGCAATGAGGTTAGCAGACACAATAATATGTTCATACAAATAGTATGGTTTGATGTGAAGCACATTACCTTTATCTAGATCATAAAACAACTAGGGAATGCGATTGGGAAAATGCAAATGGGTGAGGGAAGGGGGGGAGGAAGTAGATTAATGCAATACTATCTGATGAGAGAAGGGGGGACACTCCTTTCATATAGACCTTGCATAGTTGACAAGAGTGAAGTAAATGCGGCAGGAAATCTAGACATAAGAAGGAATCAAGAAAAGGAGCTTTTGACCACCATGACACACTTGAGACTTGAATGCTAGGTGTGGTTGTGATGGGTCTTTTCTGTACTTTTTATACTCCAATCCAAGCAGTCACAACAGTCGAGGGGTCGACTGGTTGCTATGACATTCAAAACTGACGACCCTTTATACTATGTCCTATAAGAATAAATATACCGTGGCCGGACTTTCCTGCGTTCGCAGTTAAATTCAACAGCTATGTCTCATCTGTTATGCATTGGATCTAAGGCAATACTTGTTGAGATGAACTCCTCGCTACATGGTTCTTGCAAGTTCAACAAATTTTATCAAAGACTACTGATACGTGTTTGGTTCTTGCAAGATCAAAGCCACTAATGACTATTAGTACTACTAATACGTGTTTGGTTCAACAAACCAAGGCACAAAGCAACCCTTGCGCGGTTGCGATGAGTGAATTGAATGCATGAGGAAAGCCTCTACAATTATTTCGCTCCAAGAATTCACAACAGTCGAGGGGCAGACTAGAGAGTGAAGACGAATTGCTCTTGCTTCCATAACCAATTTCTCTTGCTTGGTTTTGCAGAGCAGCAGCTAGCTAGAGATGGTTACATGGTTTCATAGGTCCTGATCATCTGCATTTGCTCAGCATTGGCTAAAATGCCTCTTCAAATCCAACTACCTTACTAGTACTTCATGCATGTAGCCACAGCCAGTGCAGCTATTCTTTGTAGCACAGCTGATCTGGCAAAAGTTCTAGTCACGGCTCAATAGCAGAGTAAAATGTTCGGGTTGGTCAAATTTACATGACTCGGACTATGAGGCGTGCATACGATTTACAAGAAATAGGTAAACGTTATTTTGTCAATACTGTACTTGTCTATATATATTTAGTCAACAGACTTTAACACACCTAATATAAAGTTCAACAAAAGTCCATTTACATGGATATTATTACAACAAGATAAAACTAAAGAACATCACAATTGTCTCCAGTGAACATTGAAAACACAAATCAGAACATCAGTGTTATGAGATACTTGAACATCACACCTATTTCAGAAATAGAGAACAAGGGCATATCTCTAATGCCATAGATACTAAATGTTAACATCATCTGACCATGTTTCTACTGCTTAGTTGAAAGGAACTGCACGAACTCCACCAACCTATGGATCATTCGGATGGATTGTAAGATAACGGATACGATGAGAAAATACTTCTGCACCATAGGACTCATAGCGGTACGAAAGCAAAGTCTAGAGATATGCATTTGAATGAACCACAACAAACACATAGGGTCCTAGATGATCCTCAGCAAGATGGTAGTTTCAACGGCCGAGAACTTGATGAACACCTACAGAAGCAATGTACCACCTACTATAAAAGTTAGAATGCACTGCAAGCACTACAACCCTTGTTTGTAGGCAGTGGCGAACAAGAAGCTTGTGGAAGACATAGCGATACACAGACATGTCCCAAGAATGATTATAGTTATCCATGATCTGTGTAAAAAAAGAAAACAATGTGCCAAAAAAACAAAGAACAAAGATGCCCAGTAGTAGGGTGGAGGGCAAAAGCTTTGGGATGGAACTGAGAAGGAGCTCTAGAGAGCCTTCCTCTCGCCCCTTGTCTCTGCTGTTATATAGTTTACGCCTTCGTGGGTCGTGGACCACCCCATGACCCACGTGCATGTGGCTGCAATCCCACGGCACCACATATACGGAGCAAGAGTTGATACGATCTATATTTTGTTGTTTCATCAAAACTATGATCTGGCCTGTCAAGATTTCTTTAGTATCGGATTGTCTTAGGCCCTATTGAACTTGCAAGAACCATACAATGAGGAGTTCATCTCAACAAGTATCACCTTAGATCTAATGCATAATGGATGAGACATAGCTGTTGAATTTTACTGCGAACACAAGAAAGTCCGGCTGCTGTATATTTGACCTCGTAGGACACAGTACAAAGGGTCGTCAGTTTTGAATGTCGTAGCAACCAGTTTGCCCCTCGACTATTGTGATAGCTTGGATTAGAATCAAATAAAAGTATAGAAAAGACCCATCACAACCGCACCATGGATTCAAGTCTCAAGCATGTCATGCTGGTCAAAAGCTCCTTTTCTCAAGTATGAAGTCATGTTAATCATCTGTAGTTAGAACTAGTATGTATTGGTAGTAGTTGGATGACATTGAGCAGTGGGATTGCACTGCTCTCCTCTTATTTGCATGTATTAGATAAAATTTGTTAAACTTGCAAGACCCATGCAGTGACGAGTTCATACGAGCAAGTCTCATTTTTCCTCATTTTCCTATGATGCTTGTTACTATGTTGTTCACAATTTTAAGTTTGGGCCCTGTTTTTAAATCTAGGCCAGCACGTAGGATTGTTCGGCCACTGAGAAACAACATAGGCCGGACTTTAGTGCACCATGCAATGTGACATACATCAAATGGAACTTTGTTTACTCCTCTGCTAATTTTCCAAGAACAAGGGAACATGGAGCCCCTGAACGAGCTCCTCGCAAACTTAAAGCACCCCCAATCGAGTATGGAACCACTAAATAGGAGAGAACCAGATGATTATAGATCTTCTATTAACACGAGATTTGCTACAATTCACTTTCTTGAGACACGTTTACACAGACGCTTGGAACTCAAGCGAGGTGCCATTTGGTTCCTCGAGAAAGAACCGTCGCATTGGAGGATTCACTTCCCTGAGACACGTTTACATGGTATACATGATCCTTCAAGAATACGGAGTCTCTACCTACATAAACCACCAGCCCTATTTCCCCAGCGCTCTCCGCCTTGTCATAGTTGTGCCTTCATACTCTGCTCCGACGCCTCATCCATTGTCGTTCATCGCGCGTGCGCTCTGACTCCGCTTCTTCCTCGGCTACATCATGATTTATTATCTCCCAATGGAGTTGGCCGCAGACATCGCTGGCCATGTTGTTGAACAGTCATATGCCCCCATGGACGACCTTGCCATCCTGTGGGCAACCTGCTCATTCATGCATAGGGTGTGCGACACCGCCAAAGTTGGCCGACGCATACCACTATGCCGGGTGCTACAGCATCAAGGTTTCTGGGAGCGCCACTACTATGATGATGACTATCGTGCCCTGCTCACAACCAGGCTAGCTAGCGTGAGCAACCTAGAGGCCTGCTTCCTCGTCGGCTTGCATCCCATCTTTGTTGAAGCCTACAGGTCATTGACGTCATCGATTGAATGGCTTGAGCACTCCACCAAGGCAGGCAATAACCTTGGTATGTAAGTCTTCACCCTCGTGCTCTATAGGTCCAATACCAACAGCGGCAATGACATTGCTCGGTGCCTATTGAGGGACCTCAAAGGTGCTGACAAAGCGAGGCCAGCTGCACTACCATGGAAGAACCAGACCTATACGCGGTGCCACAAAGACATGCACCGGTGGTTGCAGGACATGGTGCCACAACATGTAGATCCCATTCTTCATCCCATTCTTCCCCAGAACGGGCATTGCACAAGCAGCGGCTGCGGCGAGCCCGTCGAATTTGAAGAATGGGAATTGTGGGCTAGGTTCTATAGCGAGGAGTGCAGGATCTCACATGAGTGCTATAAGTTATTCACATCAGTGTGGTAGATTAATTCTGAATTAGTACATGTTAAGTTGTGTTAAACATCTATGTATATATATCTGGTTGGTGACTTTATTTTAATTTGGCAACAACAACTATATATGTCTCATTGTTCAAAGTCTGCTGGTGCTGATCATATTTTTTTCGTACGAGCATGCACCCCTGCACGCGTAAGAAAGTTGGGCCTTTGTACATTTGAGTGCATCGGACAGTATCCTCCTTAGTTTTCCTCTTTTTCCTGTGATGCTTGTTACTATGTCGTTTACAATTTTAAGTTTGACTAACTTTATAGGAAATAGTAACAACATCTATGACATAAAAGATCACAACAATTTGAACATAATCTTATCTAATTCGCGCGAATGCAATCACATGAGTACAATCCAAAACATCACAAAAGATCTCACCAAATCATGCAAATAGAATAGTATTTTATACCGAAGCAGACAATGAGCTTAATCAAGAATCTTGATCCCTGAAGTGTCGCACTATGTATACATAAAGCCTGTATACTTCACAGCATATTAAAGGTCCTCCCTATGTATACATAAAGCCTAGCCTCGCTCCTATTGTTTTATTCCACCTTGCATTGCGCAAAAAAACCCTTGCATCACCTTGCAAAGTCCTGAACTATGCCTCCCCGTCTCTTGCCACTAAGGCCGTGCCCATGAAGTGCCACTTGACGAAGGGTCTCTCGGCTCCATCCTCGCTTCCTCGAATGTACTGGCTGTCCCCGCTTCGACGGAGGCAGGGCCGATGGTGCGCCCTGCTTTGGTGTCAGGGGAGGCGGCGTCGACGTCCAGTCACGGGAGGACAGTATTCCTATCATGCTCCCGCTCGCTGTCTCCTAGACTACCATTGCTCTCCCCATCATCCTCGATGACGATGCTAGCACCAGCGGCACTGGTGGTTCCCTCGCCACCGCCACTCCTGGTGAACTCCACTTTGCCGTCGTCACAAGCTATGTGGACTCCTCTGTTCTTGCTGGCCTACGTCGTGAGCGGGTCTCATGTATCCTCATGCTCTTGCTCGATGTCCACCAAGGCCATATCCGAGCGCTCTCTGGGGCTGCATTAAGATGGACTCAGAGGATGATCATTGGCACGGGTACGCAACTCCCATCCCCGAGAGCCAGAAGCTGATGATATGCGCCAGCTGCTCTAGCTTGATGGTCTACCCCTTCGCCCAGAGGGTGCGCACCATGGTTGGACATAGTGCATCATCAGAGAGCATGTCCTCGCTTGGGCCAACCACCGCCCACACGAGATGTAAGCCGTCGACAAGAAGATTTCCCGGCATCGCGCGCTGGCGACGAACTAGGGCTAGATCGCCGATGGGGGCAGCCACCAACGATTTCATGCCATGCGGCGCCGGTTAGATTCGTTAATCGTTTGCCTTATAAATCTGATCACTCTCCCCCTTATCATCTAGGCTTAAACTTGTCTTGCATTGTGCAGTGATTCCTCTATGGCGGCACCGCCCCCTATCATGGGGCTTCCCATTGTTGGTGCCAGAGAGTCGTCCCTTCGCCGTTCACTACCGCTGAGCCCGTCTGTCCCCGCATAGCCCTCTGGTTCTGAAGTGGGCAAATCTTCAGGCGACAAAAAATATCATAAGTTATTGAAGTATTACCACAAGGTCTAAGGATTGTTGTATGCGTCCAAGCTGCACGCCGACATGCCATTCAGTGACATGGTGGTCGAGCGCGCTGCAGTTGTCGTGGCCTAGCTATAAGCCGCCCAAGCGTGAGAAGACAATTGGGCCATTTTGTCTGAAGCCATTTGTCAAGCGGCTGCCATGGCGCTAGCCGCTGCCCAGCTTTAGTTTGGTGAGGCGGTGAATGTCCGGGTGGTGGAGCAGTGTTTTCCATCAGGGCCGAACGACAATGTGATCAATGATCTCATCGAGAGCCTCTGGCCAGCCGCCAGTGGCATCTTAGCGGAGCTGATCATGGAGCAGATCCTGCACGCCTGCCTCGACCCTTGATCTGTGGGATGTATCAGTAGTTAGAACTAGTATGAAGTCATGTTAATCATCCATAGTTAGAACTAGTATGTCTTGATAGTAGTTGGATGACATTGAGTAGTGGGATGGCACTGCTCTCCTCTTATTTGCATTTATTATTAGATAAAATTTGTTGAACTTGCAAGAACCTTAGCAACGACAAGTGCATACAAGCATGTCTCGTTTTTCCTCATTTTCCTATGATGCTAGTTACTGTGTCATTTATAATTTTAAGTTTGGGCCCTATTTTTAAATTTGGGTCTGCGCGTAGGATTGTCCGGCCACAGAGAAACAACATGGGCCGGAGTTTAGTGCACCATGCAATGTGACATACATCAAATGGAACTTTGTTTACTCCTCTGCTAATTTTCTAAGAACAACGGAACATAGGGAATAAGGTCTGCTGATGAACTCTGGCAGAACCTTGCAGCGAGGAGCAAGTCTTGCCTCAATCTAATGCAGAGCAGAGGAGCCACTGATACAAATAGGTATGGATTAATAACACAACTAATTGGCTAATTATTAGGAACTGTTGAAGATGCTCTAAGCACCCAATCTTGAAGAACAAGCACCTCGCAAACTTGAAGCACCCCCAATCGAGTATGGAGCCCCTAAACATGAGAGAACCAGATGATTATAGATCTTCTATTAACACAAGATCTGCAAGAAAGATCTGCAATCATCTAGGTCAAGCTCCTGTTCAACAGAAGCACCTCGCAAAGGATGGAGAAGTTGCACCTCGCAAAACTTGCACCAGCACCTCTAGGCGATGAAGAAAAATGAATGGCTCATGAGTGTGTGGATTCAAAAGGTGCATCTAGACCCGAGTTAAATAGGTCAGCCAAAGATGGAGAAGTGCAAGTAATGGTGATGCAAGCAGTTGGGAATTAACTCGCTCTGACTTTACGGCCGATAGACAAAATCTGACCGAGCCGATAGACCAAATCTGACCGAGCTAGATACATCTCATTCTTCACTCCTTAGTCTGCCCCTCGACTGTTGTGACTGTTTGGACACAACTGCACCAGACATTCAAGTCTCAAGCATGTCAGAAGCTCTTTTTCTTGATTCACTTTTTGTAAGAAAGTCATCAGGACACAATACAGTACAGAGCTATGAGTAAATCTATTGCCTATGGAGTGGCTTTGATTTGTATTGAACCCAATTCATCTTATTGTTATGTATTTGATAAGATTTGTTGAACTTGCAAGAACCATGCATCAAAGATTATTTTTATTCAGAATTTTTAGACTTCATAGGATCACACAAGGTCTGGCCGTCTAAAATATTGACTACTCAAACGATGTGCTCCTGCATTCTTGCATAGGCACACGAGCGTGGGTGGCACCAGTAGCCTGTTACAGTAGGGGATGTTGCTTTTGGCCCATCGCATTGACGTGACTGGGCGAAGCCCCACCGCGCACCCACGCAAATGTCTCGGGCGTGGGGTGGTTGACAGCCCCCAAATTATAGCAGCAAAGACAAGGGGCAAGGGGGAAGGTTATACACCTACTGTCTTCTCTCTCCAAGCTCCTGATTCCATCCTAAAGCTTTTGCCTTCCACCCTACTACGCTGTCGATGCCTCCTGCCAGGACCATGCCAGAGACAACGAGGTCATCTGTCGATGGGGAGGCCCCGAAGGCCTTCCACGCTGGCAATCCTCCATCAATAGACGGACCTCTCATTAGTGTAGTCTCTCACCCGCCAGTTCCCCTTTGGAGGTGGATCATCACCATACCGCTGTTCATGTTGTTTATCTTCATTTAACTAGAGTATGCGAGCAATGCTCACACTAGTATTTGTGTTCATGCTGTTTAATTTATCTAGTATTTGGAATTTGCCTACTATCTTAACAGGAGGATGTGGGCGTGATGGCATCCCAAGCCCCGTGGGCCCTAGAGCCTAGTTCTTTGTTCATGGCCTCGCTCAGAAAGCATCCCCGTGAGGCATCCCCTGATGTAGGCAGCCACCCACGATTTCGTGCCATGCTGTGCCGGTCAGTTCGGTAAAAGTTGTTTGCCTTCTCAATTAGATCGCTCTCCCCCTTATCCTATGTGGGCTTGAACTTGGCTTGCATTATATAGTGCTTCCTCCATGGTGGCGCCATCCCTAGTCATGGGGCTTTCCCTTGGTGATGCCGGAGAGTCATCCCGACGCCGCTTGCCACCGTGGAGCCCGTCTATCCTAACACAGCCCTCTAGTTCTGAAGTAGGAGAATCATCAGAAGAGCATGAATCCTCTGACGATGTAGAGTACCATCAATTATTGAAGGATTACCGTGAGGCCCAAGCAGATTTGTCATCGACCAGGCTGAACATCGAGATGTTGCACGCTGGGCTGGATGCCATGCGTGACGTACTTCATTTTTTCATAACTGAGGTCTCCAAGGCATGAGTCGACTGGGAGATCCACTAGGAGCAGGGCTAAAACATGATGAACCTTGTTGTAGATCTGAGGACGTGGGTCGATACCCTCATCCTATGCATGCAAGTCACCATTAACTCGGGCTTCTCCGTGCGAGTAGTTGATAATCTGTTCACCGCAGAGGAGCCATTCTAAGCCCTGCCAGCCCACCTTCGAGCCATTGTGACCGAAGCCATTCGTTAGGGGGATGCCACGGTGCTGGCTGCTTCCCAGCTTTAGATTAGTGCAGCGGTTAACCATCAGAATCAAAGGACGATGACATCGTCGATCTGGTCGAGAGTTTTGAGCCGGCCACCAGCGCCGTCTTAGCGAAGGTGGACATGGACGAGATCCTACATGCCCACCTCGACCCTTGATCTATGGGACATATTAGTAGTACTAGTAGTCATGACTAGGTTTGATCTGTGGAATGCCCTTGCGAATATGTGAACTCTTATTTCCATGCATGTTTGTGTGAACTTTTGCTGCACTTTGTATTTGGTGGGTTAAACTCTGTTGAGCGTGGTGTAGCTCATGTCGTTTGGTCATTTTGTAGCTGGTTTGTTTTCGCTATAAATTTCTTTCTGGTTGTCTTTGATCTGAAACTTAATTTGCTAAACATTCATGAATGCCTTTGATCTTTGTTAAAGCCAACTCATGTCTTTGATAAAATTTGTTGAACTTGAAAGAACTTTGCAGCGAGGAGTTCATCTGAACAAGTATCACCTCAATCTAATGTAGAACGGAGGATCTAAAGCTATTGACTTTTACTGTGAATGCAAGAAAGTCTGGCCGCTGCGTATTTGATCTCGTAGGATAGTAGAGCATCGTAGCAATCAGTCCACCCCTCCACTGTCATGACTACTTGGATTGGAGTGAAATAAGTATAAAAAAGACGTATCACAACCACACCAGGCATTCAAGTCTCAAGCGTGTCATGGTGGTCAAAAGCTCTTTTTCTCGATTCACTTTTGGTGTCCAACTTTCCTGCCACATTCGCTTCATTCTCATATTTTACTGCACTTGCAAGAAAGTCCAAATGCGGCACATTTGATCTCGTCAGACACTATATAGTATAGAGCTATGAGTAAAACTATTACGTATAGAGTGCACTCGGACACAACATTTTATATCAGTAGTAGTAGTAGTCATGAGTGGCTTTCCCCTTTCGTCAATTGACACTAAGGGCCCGTTTGGGTCCCTTGAATTGGAATACCTTTCTAGAATCTTTGGCATGCATAGTCGATAGGTCATTCCACATTGGTGTTTGGTGTCGTGGTCATTTGATTACAAACAGGTGGTTGCTTCAGAGTACATGATGGGTAGCAAGACTAAGTAATATAGTAGTAAAAGAATGGAACTAGCCTTTATGTTTTCCAGGCCAAGAATGATATTTAGGTGTTGTGGGCTTCCCTGGAATTAATTGGAATTGTCACTTCTACTAAAATAGACAGCCCAAACAACATGATTCTAGTATATTCAATCACAACTTTTCCCCCGACCACGTCCCTTTAGTATATTCAACGAAATGACGATTACCTGTTTCTTGTAAACCATTTTCTCACCTGATAGTCCGAGCTACGTAAATTTGAACAGGCTGGACATGTAACTAGTTTCCATTTTATTTGTTTCCTTTAGGGATTCAACGAATGTATTCGTACGAAATAGGTTTCCCTGTATAACGTGAGATGTGTCCGGCCCGGTCAAATTTATGATGCTCGGACTTTCTTGTGTGTGCTATAAAATTTGAATAGCTATGTGGCACCTCCATTAGGCATTACATCGATGTGAGACTTGATCACATATTTACCATACTATAGATTAGAAAGAGTACCAGAAAGAAACCTACAAGCAAAACCAACCAACAGGGCTAGAAACCGGCTGCCAATTGAGCAAAGGACCTGATCTACACCCTGCTCAACAGAGTTATCCCACCTAATACAAAGTTCAACAAAAGTAAACACAGACATGCAAATCAGACTTCACAAATCAAAACCTCTGTACATTTGAACACGTCTAACATAAAATGCAAGGGAAGATACATAAGGAAGAGTAATAACATAAGGAAAGAGTAACAACATGTACTCCATCCGTACTCCCAACATAAGGAAGATACATCAAATGGAACTTTATTTACTCCTCTACTCATCGTTGGTATCACTGTCCTCATCCTCGTCGTTGGTATCAACATCATGATCATCCTCCTCTATAGCCATGAGGCCCTTTTGCTCATCAGCGGTGATGCAGTTGGCCACCTACTCAGCATTAGCATGAACCAGGTTGTGCCAATGCTTCTCAGTGTTGTGGGTGGTGCTGATTCCCTACATTACGACCCTAGTGTCAGAGCTATCTATCTGGGTCTGGTAGCAGGTGAGGATGTACTCCGCGTTGTTCGTGTGATTCTTGTTTAGGTAGGCCTACAATTCTTCCAGGACATCGACGAGTTGGTGAAAAATGAACATGTAACTGCTCACCTTTTCCTCCCGAGGTAGGTTGAATGTGCCCACCCTAGTGTTCTATAGCACATGCCTGATCTTCAAGAAAGCCTTACTCATGATGCCATTGGCCCAATCATCTCTATCTCCAAAGGGATCCACTAGAGCTTCATCTTGATTCACCATGGGCATGGCGTCATCCTCCTTCAACATGGGCACGACGTCATCCCCCTCCCATGCACGCTTCATAGAAGGCTCGCCCTTCACCATAGTGGTGGCTAAGAGTGAAGTAAGTTTGAAGATGGCAACCGCACGTTCCTGGCTATTTTAGATCTATAGTGGGAATGGGAGGGCTCAGGAAAGGAAGGAAAACAAGAGTAGTTACGGAAGAGATCACGACGGTTAATATATCACTACTACAGAGGAGCCATTGGTGTTTTTTTTGGGAAAAAAGAGGAGCCATTGGTGTTGAAATGTTACTGCGCACGCAAGAAAGTCCGACCTCTATACTTTTGAATGCGTCTGACACACTGCACAGACATTAGCTTACATTACAAACAAGTTAAAGTTGCTACAAAATAATGACAACATCCATCCAAGAGGAAATTAACATGTCCATAGTCAATCATACAACATTGATCCATTTAAACATGTCATGACAGAGAGATACATCAAATGTAGCTTTATTTACTAGTTTGCTAATGACTCCAACTCCGAGAACAAGGGAACATAGGGAAGATAATAAAGTCTACCGATGATTTCTGGCAGGATGTCACGTCTACCATATGGAATGTAATGTGTAGGGATGACATGAACTTTTCTGTTGTCCATGTTATATGCAATGACGGCTCTTTCCACCCCAACACTAATGCTAGAATTTACTAACTTGTCACCTATTTTAAGTAGTCACCTATTATATGCCTACATCTCTTAGCATTTCTTATACTAGGTTGTCATCCCTATTGATGGTGCAAGAGATGCTTGTTGGTTTTACCTAGTACTACTACTAGAGTAATACTAAGTAGTTCTTTATCAATTTATGTGACTAGGTGGAATAGATATGAATATATATATATATATGAAATAAATCTGCAAGCGCACAGATAATTATACCATTGTAGCACTTCACCCGGAGTATTCTAGGTATTGTTATTTATATTTTTACCACAGGGAAGGTCTAGCATGGACATGTATTGATAACTTATACTATTGATGGAGAAGTAAAACATAACCAATGTTCTACTCATAACAGGGGTAAGTCATAAGATAAGATATATATATATATGATAAGTATTGATCAATCATAATGATAAATCACTTAGAGTACTCCTTTCTATGGCATTAGCATGGTCAATTAGAATATTAGAGGAATGATTCCTAAGTCATTCTTAATTACAAGTCAAAGCATACATTGATTAGTGCAATTAGACCTAGTAGTCATTGCTAAGACTATCATCATATCTACACATAAGAGATATTACTATGGAAGATTAAGAATAGAGCTTGTCTTCCTTCATAATCTCATCCTACGTGCACCTATATTCAGGGAGTGGACTACAAAGGACTCAATAGGAGTGTCATATTTGTGATCTACCACATGACTCGGAATACGTGCACCATGCTTAAACAATGTCGACCACCCACCCATGGATCCTTAGAGTGAGCGTTATACGGACTCATGCATGAATATGATGATAATCCAACTATACTAAGCATATAATCAAAGTAGACGATGATCATTATAATAAAGAACATGAATAAGATGAATACTAATATTGTCATAACAATTGTAGCAAGCATATAAAAATAATGGAGATACAAAAGAGGGGGTACAAAGATTATACCAAACCACGCTCTTGATAAGATTGGGAATCCAAGCGAAGCCTGCTTGCCTCCCTCTAGACCTAGCCTAACTAGCTATGCCCTAGAATATAGTGGAGCTCTGAGGATGATAGGGCTTCTATCTTCTCAGATGACTTATTAATGCCTCAGGGGGGATGGCAGGGGCTGGTATATATAGGTCGAAGCGTCCAGCGTGAGCCCTTGGATCAAATTGACTTAAAGGACAGTGTAGATGTATCCTAGGAGGCGTGGAGAACTGACTTAGCGATGGAGACTGACATGTGGGCCCAAGGGGGCCGGGTAGCATACAGGTGGGGCTAGCCAGCCCCACCTGGTAGCCACTCGAGCTCTACCTCGGTGTGGAGTCCTCTTGAGTCTTCTAGAGTCTTCTAGTGTCTGTTTTGTGGTGGATAAGCATGATTAATTCTAACATCTAGGTCCACCTTGATGGTTTTCTGGATAAACCCTGCAGAAATCATAGATTCACCAAAACTCATGGAATTTATTAGTTTAAACCCCCGAGACCTTAGTTGCTGATTATAATTGTGCCCTTATTCATGTTATATTGATGTTTTATAATGGTTGTTAACTACCGTCAACAAGCTCCTCCAAGCTTAACCTTTGCCAGTCCCTTAGCAAAGCTAAACTCAGCAAAAATGGATCAGGAGTTGCATCAATGCCTTCACTCCTCAAAAGTACACATGCGTTCAAACATGAATTCTCCTCCGGATTAGAATAAACCATTCTGACTTTCAAACTTACCCATATTACCTTCAACCATGGGGCTTCTCAGCCTTCACTTGGGTCTTGAGCAATGGAAAGACAGAACGATCAAGTCAAGCAGTATGTCTCTAGTTCTTTGCTCAACCATTATTCCAGAGTTTTTATAAGTTTTCAAAATAAAACTCAGAGCTTCCCTTGTATGACACTCTCAAGTCTCTCAATATATGTGGTATTTGGGAATCCTCACCAAGGCAATAATGATGTTATGCCTTTCTCTTCCTACAACTAAGGCTTATGTGGAGCTCATAGGAGTGAAAATAATGAAAGAGCATACTCGCAATACATATATTATAAAGTCAAACCTCGGATCCAAAGAGAGTTAAGTCATACAATCAAATCAAGATGTGCATGTGTGTGGAGATATGGTGGATATATATGGTGGCTAACCTATTTCTACTATGCTCCTTGAAAACTTATCTCTCTTTTGAAACATGGAAATTTTTTTGTAAGCGAACAGGGGCTATCTTATTCATCTCTTTTTTTCTAGTGGGCATCTAAGTACCAATTGTTTTAAATATCTCAGACACTTGTTAATTTTTTTATTTCTTTTTTTCTTTCTTATTTTTATGAATTACTTTTGCGTACCGCATCTCTCTTTTCTGCAACAAAACTATTAAGGGATAGCAACAAGAACTTGGAGCATTTATTTGGTGGATATCCTATAGGGCTTTTTTTCTTTGTGTGTCACTCCCAGTGTAGGAGTACAACTTTTTTGGGTGGATCTAGATGGAATGGCATCTTTTTGTGCCTATCCCTAGTATAGGAGTAGTGCATAAGTGAGTGGTGTGCATGTGATCATGATTTTGAAAGCACGACAAAACCTCTCATAAGGCATCAACAAAGCTTGACTAAACTCAATGCAATGCAAGCAATATATAAGTGGAAGTTTTTCTAGTCTAAATATTATATTTGGCACTGGTAGGAATTCAAGCTTTGTCATACTAAAGCTCATCATGTAACATTTTTATATTTTTCAAAAGATAAATCTCTAGAACTTTAGTATGACTCAAAACAAGATAAACAACAGCTCAAACCTTCTCATATTATATCTGTCAATTACCTAGACTTAGATCAAGCATTTGCTACCCACGAGTTTCAAGTTCAGAGTAAATTCTTATAACAAAATAGTCTTATCCAAAACTCGAGAGAATTCACGGCTAAAAAATAGGTACTTCAAAGAAATTATAACAGAGCAACTATTCATCATTTTCATTGTAATAGATTATCCTTAGAGTTCATTTATTTAACTCTTAAAAATCAAACTTAAAGAAATCTAGACACACCTTTTATTTTATTTTCTCACTTTTAAGATCACACCTTATTATATATATAACTGGCTAGGATAAATTTTTATTTTGTTTTAGTTTGTTATGGATCTTTTTTAGCAACTATATAGCAAACATAGAAATAGTAAAACAAAAGGAAAATTAATACTTAGCTAGATACACGGGGGATGCTCCTCCCCCAAGCTGGATGTTTGTGTGGTCGAATGTTGAAGTTGAGTGATCCTTCTTAGAGCAGATTTGCCACCGGATGTCCTTCTCGTTTAGGAGTGGAGCGAGATGAAGTTGACTGGGTGAACTTGCTCTTGATCTCATGTATATCATCCTATAGAATACTAACAAGAACACCAAAATTCATGGAACAGATTAGGATGAGGGGTTAGCGGTCAGCCGTCTAGAGATTAGTTATTGTTTGAGATTTAGAAATATTTTTATTTTGGCAGTTTTTTAACAGGATGTCTGACTAGTATTTTTTTGGATTTTCTTATTTTGGTAAGCAGAAAATAAAATATATATGCATGGTATTTTTGTTTATTTTTATGCCACCGTGATGAATGTTCTTACGGATTTTTACACTCCAAGGAATTATTCAAATGGGGCTTAGGATTTTATGATGCAATAATGCAGTTTTTATTTTCTTTTAATAATGCAATGCTAATGTAGAAAAGTAAATATGCTAAAGTGACAAATAATTTATGCAATGCAGAGAAGTAAATATGGATAACTACCGATGTTACCTTATAGCGGGGGTTCAGATTTTTAAGTCCTCCAGATAGGACTCGGCTAGAGAAGAGTCCTTGACTCTTCGGGTGCATCATTCGGTCTTAGAGATGGAGACATTGATGGTTGCACCTCTTGTGATGGTGATTTTGATAATGTTACCTTTTCCTTCCATACCTGCTTGGTCTGTGGACTTGACTTTGGTGGAGTAGGTTCATCTTTCCCAACTTCTTTAGGTTCTTCATCTTTTTCCCATCCACTCTTCAGGGGTTGATTCTTCTGGTGTTGTGATGATCAACGTCTCCTCATAGAGAGGGTCTTCTTGGACTGCTCATAAATGGTATAGCTATTGAAATAACAGTGTACCTTTTCTCCAGGGAATTGGTAGTGGACTTGTCTAGATCCGACATAGATGATCGTGTTAGTGGTGTTGAGGAACGGTCTTCCTAGGATGATGGGTGTATCATCTTCTTCTTCACCCATGTCTAGAACCATGAAGTCGGCAGGGGCATAGTGATCATGTATTCTTACAATGACATCTTTTGCTATTCCCCCAAGAAATTGGCTTGATTGGTCCATCATCTATAGTTGCATATATGTAGGGAACAAAGGTTCATCACCAAATAAGTATTCACATGTTACCTTAGACATTATATTGACACCCGATCCAATGTCGCAAAAGGTCTTATGGAATATTCTTTGTTCAATGGTACACTCGATTGTTGGTATGCTAGGATTATCCTTCTTAGCAAGGAAAGGTGAAGCGAGGAGGTGGTCATACTCTGATCTGAGTGTGTTGATCATGTTGACCGATTCCTCTTGTGGCTGCCTAGCCTTGTTCTTCTTCCTTCTCCTATTGTTTTTCTTCTTGGTCACTGTTGTATCTTTGGGATGGTACAACGTTTGTGGATGCCCGGGAGATTGCAAGATATGATTCTTAAAAGAATACTTCTGTAACACCCTAAAATTTGCCTCTTTTGAAATAGAGCTAAAATGATTTATTTATGAATTTTTGTGCACATGAAATATAGGAAAAGAAAATTTTTCATTAATTTAAAATTCATCATAAGGTTTAGCAATTGGTTGTGCATATATGTTGGTGCATAAAGTTTATTGTGATGAGTGGTGTTGATCCAAAACTCCAAAGTAATTTGGAATGTTTTTGAAAGGGTTTGAAAATGGCTTTGAAATAAAAGAAAAGAAAATTTGAAAATAAAAGTATGTTTAAAGTTGTAAAGTTTATCTTGGAAAGCCTAACAAAATTGTCCATTTTTATTTGAATAGGGAAGTATATTTGAAACTATACTTGAATTTGATTTGAATTTGGCTTAGATTTGAAAGCTAGAAATAGAAAGGATTTGATTTTGAAAAAAATTGCCTCTCTTCATTTTCAGCCTAGCCTTAGAACCAGCCCGGCCCTTCACTTCCGCCCCCTTCCCGACTTCGACTTGCTCGTCAGCCCAGCCTCCTCCTCCTCCTCCTCCCGCGCACTGGCCCACTCGTGGCCCACTCTACTCCTTTCCCTTCCTCCTGCGCACGCCCTTCCTCCCTTCCTCCTTCTCCCGCCGCAATGGCCTGCTAAGCACGGCCCGCTTCCCGCACGTGCCCGCCTGCTCACCGCATGGCCTAGCTCAGCGCCCGGCTTGCTTTGGCTTTTGCCGCATCGCCCACGCGCGCCTCACCCCTTCTCCCTCACTGCCCCGCTGGCCTCGCATGTCAGCGCCGGCCCCTTTCCTTTCTTCCCCGCTCCCTTCCTTTCTTTACCACCGGCAATGGCGCACGCCACATACGGCAAGACATTGCGCCCATGCCAAGCATGGCAGGTGGCCAATCCACTCGCCTCCCAATCCCCATCCTTCTCCACAGCACTGCCACCTACAAAACCCGAGCTCAACCCCCTCCCTCTCCCTTTTCTCTAACGGCCGATCAAGCACTCGCCACTGCCGCCCGTAGCCCCGCCGCTCCGGTGCCTAATCGACGACGCCAATGAGCTCATGAGCTCCGCCAAGCTTCCCCACGACTCTAGGTACCCTCAATTTGAGGTTTGGTCATGGAATGCTCAGATTTCTCCCTCACCCACGCCGTGCTTCTCTTTCCAGCCACTGTCGTCGTCAACCCATGCTTTGGAGGCCTCCCGGACGCCGCGCATCCTTCTTCCCGACTCGAGGTGAGATTCGTGTTCCTCCCGTGCTCTCCGTTCGTTAAATAGCGCACTAGAACGCCATATCATAGATCACCGTTGCCGCCGGCCATGGCGCCGCCATAGGCCGTCATCCCAACGTGTTCCCCGCTGTAGTTTTGCGCTCCCTTATGTTCGTGATTGCACGTAGAACATTTCGGTGTGCTCGGTTTGACCCGAGGAAGTCTAGAACGCCCTCCCGACGTCCACCGCCGAGCTCGGTCACCGCCGGCCATGGTGGGCTCACCGGTGGTGCCGTGCTACTGCCAAAGGATCTCCCGATCATGCTACGTCGTCGGATTCGCGTGGACGGCCGTGATTAGCCCGTACCACTTCGGTACATGATCGGTCCACCATGGACCCATGCACTCGGTCCACAGCGCCGGTCAGCGCACGCCCACCGCACGCGTGGTGCACCGCGCCAACCACGTGCCGCCACGTGTCCGCCTGGTCAGCAGCGCGGTCAACCCACAGTCAAGCCATACACGTTTTGCATATTACTCCCTGCAGTTTTCACTAATTAACCCGTAGTCTAGATCAATTCAAAATAAATGCGATTTAGTCCTATTTTTATTCATTTAGGTCCCTGTAGTTTCCAAAAATAGTACGCATAGTCCAATAAACGTGTAAATTCATATTTTTATTGTTTTAATTCAAAAATAAGTTCAGTTTATTTATAGAAATGCCATTGTAGATTATTTTATGCATAACTTTTGTGTTTTAAGTCCGATTTGACCCATTCGAATTGCGTTAGGACTGTATTTACGTTTTCTACATGTTTATACTACTATTAGGCATGTTTTCAATATCTAAAATTCATGGGTAGATTTAATCTATTATTTAACTAAAGGAAAACTTGTTTAAATCATAACTTATTCATTTTAACTCCAAAATAGTCTGTTCAAGTTGCGTTAGATTTATAGCGACGAGATCTACGCATTAGTAACAGTTTTTACTATATTACTATTTCTGAAAAATCATGGTTTAAATCATATCTTGATTAATAATTATACAACTGGATTTTATAAATAAAAATATGATTTGTATTACTATAGTTTTATAATTCAAATCTAAAATAGACCTAATTCAATCTATAATAAAATATCTTATATATATGAATTTATATATATAAAATAAATGAAGCCTATAGTTTTCTTTTGCACGTATAAAGCAAATCTCTCGGTAGTTGTATTGTTTCAACCGTAGCTTCGATTAGCGTGCCTCTCGCGACTATGTGTTCATAGCAATGTGTAGAATCGTATTTCAAACTCTTTTACTTATTTTTCTATGATTGGTGTACTGTTCTGATATAGATGCAATTGTATGCTATGCATGTATGTGTATGGATGTTTATGTGGTGTTCTACGATTATGTCTAGTCGGTGAGATATACGTGGTGATCCAGAAGAAGGACATTGAAGATTAAAGCTTACTGAAGGATCGGTGTGTAAGGCAAGTATAGCATGGGACCATCCTTGTTACCTATTCACCTTTAATCACTTAATTCATATTGCATGTGTCTACCTTGTTGCTAAAAAGGATATCCTAGATATTTGATATCTTGTACCTTGATACCTTTGGGATATTACATTGGGTAGTTTTTGCTAGTGCTCAACCAAAACTATGATCTTGTAACTTGACTAATGGTATATGCAATCAATATTAAAACATGACTTTTTAGCAACACAAAAATAGGGGCCTGAAGTGTTTAGCTACTTTCTAAATGCTTTAGATTCCTCTCCCTAAGGACTTATCGACTTATCTGTAAGTGATCATCCAGGACTTATAGTACAGCTGTGAGGGCTATATGGCTCTAGCATTAGCTCAGTACGAGGACCTTTTCTAGCTTGTTAGTGGTTACCTTTATGGTGCACGAGGGGAGCACTAGTTGGTATGTTTCCTTACCTGCTAGGGTGTGTGTACCGTGCTGCGTGCCACATGTGCCACTCCTAGAGGGGGCCACATATGGCTAGACAGCTGAAACCTTAGTGGCCCTAACTTGTTAGACGAACCTTTGAAAGGCTTCATAGTGAACTCTGCCGACCTTCCTTGGTAGTGGGTCAAGAGGCTGATCACCTCAGGCGAAAGGGTAAATCATGACTCACAGTGAAAGTGTACAACCTCTACAGAGTGTAAAACTGTTATAACAGTCGTGCTCATGGACACAAGTGGCCTTGGAACCCTTATGGAATAGAGATGATCACTAATGGTTAATTGCACTAATGGTTAACTATTTATGCTATTCATTATTCATGTTTACCTGATCATGTGTTTATGGTTTATGGGCTCATGATAAATTCGTTGCTACTCAATTGCTTAAAAAGATGACCTGTTAAAAGCTAATCGCAGTAAGCCAGTGTCAACCTTTTGAGCCTCATGAACCCCATGTTATGTTGCTGAGTATGATATGTACTTACCCTTGATTTACTTTTCTATACTTTGGATAAAAATCCCGGATGGGTACTAGAATGCTGGTTTGGAGGAGTTAGGCTTGTGGTCAACCAGTCAGTCGTCCCTGTGGATTTGGAGTCTTCACATGAAGATCAGAGTTGTCTTTCTGCTGTCTGAGGTTATCTTCCTTATACTAATATGTTATGTAATAAGTATTGTCTTTTGATATTACCCTTATTTATGGCTATATGTTATGTAATAAGTATTGTCTTTTTATATTACCCTTATTTGTGGTTATATGTGAGATTTGACTTCCTAGGCTCACATATAGTGTGTATCTGGTTTTGTCTTTAAAACCGGGTGCTACAGAGTGGTATCAGAGCAATGCTAACTGTAGGACACAAGCCTAGATAGAACTGGATGTTTAGCAAGCTTTCATCTTTACTTAGTTCTTACTTTCTCTCTAACCTTGTTATTTGTGAAAAGTTATGCTCACTTCAGCCTCTATTCTGTTATGAAAACCTTGTCTCTATTCTTAATCTTCTCTCTTTGCCTATATAGATGGGTTGTAATGAGAAGACCTCCAACATCAGAGATCAGGAGGACCAAGCTATGTTGTCCTTGACTGCATTCGATAAGGAGAAGCTTGTAACTATGCAACAACAAGCAACAGAAGGAATGATTAAACCTAGGAGTTTTCAACTGTGCTTGCCACAAGGTCAAACCAACATACCAAAGGGACCAGTGAAGAGACAAGTAGCAGAAGCTTGGAAGAATATGAAGTCCAATGAAGATGTGGGAAGAACAGTGTGTGGATGCCAGGATCAACCTCCGCAGAAGCAAGAACAGAAGGTCCAGAAGAAACAGGAGCAAGGAAGTAAAGTAAAGAGAAACTACGTCCAAGGAAAATTGAATAATGTGGATATGATTACTACTCATGGAGCTAAGGAGGTGGTGTATGGTTTCATTTTAGTAAACTCAGCTCCCACCATAGTGTTGTTTGACCCCAGAGCTTCACATGTATTCATCTCTAGCCAATATGTAGAAGATCATAAGATAACTATGCTTTCGATAAGGAAACCAATGATAATTAACTCTCTAGGAGGTGAAGTGAAGGCAGACTACATATACCCAAAAGTTAGTCTTGACATAAAGGGGGTGAACTTTGTGGCAAACCTTATCGTTTTGGAGTCAATGGAAATTGATGTTATCCTAGGACAAGGATGGCTATCTGCTTGTAAAGGAGTGATTAAGTATGCCCAATGTTTGGTTCTCCTAACAACACCGTCAGAAGAGAGAATTGAGTATGAAGGTATTCAGCTTGTACCTGAGGACAATGTGGACATTGAGAGGAAGGCAATATCATCAAAGACACCAATGAGAAGTAACCAATATTCAAGTTCTACTACGTTGCCACATCCAGCTCTAATCCCTAGCCAGATAAACTCAGACTCTAAAGAGTCAGAAGTTTCTCAAGCTAAGATTACTCCACTCTTTCCATAGGAGGTATGCATAGATGGGTGGACAATCACCTATAAGGAGTTTCAACCCCAAAAGATCAAGCGAGCTAAAAAGCGGTCCAGCCAAACAAAGATGAACTTACAGAGTCAGCAAGCTGACAATACTCTAAGTAACAATTCTATGGAGTATGACATCACTAAAGATCCAGCTAAGAGAAAGTGTTATCATTGCCATCAGGAAGGACATTATGTTAAATCTTGCCCACAGAACAGTCAATAATCACACCAAGGAAGTAGCCAGAGTCAGATCACTACCGGACTGTTATAGAAAGTGTTAGTGATACCTAACCTGAATGAAGCATTTGGTGAGAGTGGTGAATGAAGAAGTTATGCTAGACTATCCAAGATCCTTAGTTAAGGATAGGAGTTGTTCCCCTTATGTAATAAAAACGATAGTATCATAAGTTGAGTCGATGATTGAGTTGTGCATCTTTACTGTCTTGTTGAATTATCATTATGCTTATGATTGTTTTGCATCTTTGTAATGACTGCAATGATCTTGTTGGGTGTTCCCACAATTTCATTTAGTTTATAGGCCTAAGGCATAAGGATTAATGCAATAAATAGAGGTGTTTCGCTTATCTCCTATTTTCTCTATTCTGTCCTTTGGGAGCAACCTGCATTTATCGGTTTATATGTCTGTTCTTGGATGACCTAAAATTATAGAAAACTTCTGGACAATAGTACACTTCCATATCTTTCTCTGAGCACAAGAATAAGCCGGATAGCTATTTTGGTTATGGAGATACGAAAATCACAAGGCAATGCATCTGTGCTGTTTGGAACCTAGAATAGTTTCTGTTGTGCACTATTTTCGACCAAGTTAACTATAGAATTTGGGAAAGTATTCTATAAGGAAGTTCTGGAGAATTTGATAATCTTTCCAACGGTATAAGCTACAACTTTATTGGTGTCACACCCCAAAATTTCCGATTTTGGGTTGTGCATAGAAAACACTAAATAAAATGAATTATTTTAATATTTGGATAAAATTTACCAAGTTTAGTTTGAGCTAGCGCAAATTTAGTTATATGAAAAATGTGAATTTTCAAAGTTTTCTAATTTTGATGGGCGTTTGGATGATGTGATGTTTGCTTGTTGCTTCTTTGTGTGTTAAGAGTGAGCAAAATCTTTAAAATGCTTTAGTAGGTCGATTTTCCTTCTCAAGCATGCCTTTATTTTTTCTACAATCAAATTCTGTGTTTCTTGGCTCAAGTTTTCGTTGGGAGCGTCCTAAAATCTTTTCTTTGTAACGCAAATCACTCCTTTCAGTTTCTCGTCCATCAATCAATCTCTACAAAGTTTCTGGAAATTTTTCCAGCCTTTTCTAGAACTTGTTCCTACTTTTCTGTGAGCATAATTTAATTTTTACATGCCCCAAATTATCTTATCATAGGCTCCAAATACTTTATTTGGGTTCCTCATATTCCATAATGTCTCTGCGAATTTTCCCCAAATTTTTAGAGCTTTCGGAGTATTTTTCGTGGCTTAAATAATAATTCTAGACTTTTCTGGAATTATTTTATCCATGAAATTAAATAATTCCAAAAATAATAAATCTCTCATTTTTTCCAACGCTCAAAGCCCATGTGCAATAATCCTCATAAATCCTAAAGGCCCATGCATTTATTACTAATGGGCTTTAATGATTATTTAGGCCGATTAGTAAATATGGAGGGTGCAACATAAATTAGTGTCATATTGCTAGTTGATGTAGCTGTGGGAAGTTTTTCTCCCCATAAATATATACCAACTCCTTGGGCAAAGCTCACCAAAACTACCGTCAGGGGAGCCCCTAGTTTGGGAAATCCCTCGTGAAGTAAATTAGATTTTTCTTCTCCTTCTCTCGTCGTCGCCGCTGCGCTGCCCAGTCCGGTCATCCTCTCCTTTGTGCAACAAGTTGAGCCCACCCCTGCGCAGCTACTGTTGCCATGGCCGTGTAGTGGCTATACGGGAGGCTAAAGGATGAAGACGAGGTAATTACAAAATTACCACCAGTTCATAATATCATCGTTGTATATTCATTTTAAGTCCGTTTCGAGTCATTCCAATTGCGTTACATTCGTATCGATGTGATCCACATGCTAGTGTTGTCATTTTTCTTGTCAAGTGACTTTTATATATATGCTAAAATATTAATTTGATTAATATGCATGCAACTAGTTTTTATAAACAAAAGCAACATAATTATATACAATGCTCTTTTGTAAATAAGTTTTAACATGACTAGTTGATAACATAAATATGTTTCTAAATTATAATATGTTTAGTCTAAACACACATCAAATTTGATTAGATGTTCTCACATGTCAGTTTGTATTTGCAAGTTAAAGTTGAATTGGCATAAATGATATCAAAATATTTATAAATAAAATATGATTAGCTTCAACTCAGTTTTTAAGTATAAATATGATTTGTTTAATCTAAATTAATGCTACTCACATAGTTTTTCCTAATTAACATAAATCAAGCTTATTGTCTTCTCTTTTCTTTTATAATATAAAACCCTATAGTCGTTTCTTTACAACCATAGTTCTGATTAGCGTGCCTCTCATGATTGTGTGTTCGTAGCGATGCGTAAAATCATGTCTCAAACTCTTTTACTTATTTTTCTATGATTGGTGTACTATTCTAATTTAGATCTATTGTTTGCTTCGCGTATGATTGCATGGATGCTTGTGTGGTGCTTTATGATCATGTCCAGTCGGTGAGCTGTACGTGGTAAATCAAGAAGTAGATCTTTAAAGGTTTGGACTAGAAGAAGGATCAGAGTTTTAAGGCAAGTATAGCATGGGATCTTCCTTGTTGTACTATACACCTTAAATCATTTAATTCATACTACATGTGTCTACCTTGATTGCCACTAAGGATTTCCTAGTATTTTGTTACCCTATACCTTGACACCTATGGGGTATTGCATTGGGTAGTATGATGCTAGTACTCAACTACAACCATGATCTTGTAACTTGACTAATGGAATACGCAATAAACATTAAAAGATGCTTTTTAGCATCATGGAATCAAGGGGGCTAGAGCATTGGGCTATTTTTATGGTGCTCTAGATTCCTCTCCCTAAGGACTTATCTATAAGTGATCATCCGGGACTTATAGTATAGCTATGAGGGCTACATGGCTCTGGCTTTAGCTTAGTATGAGGACCTTTTCTAGCTTGTTAGAGGTTACCTTTATTGGCATAAGAATGGCTTGCCAAATCTGGTATAGTGCGGCCTCTATCCCCTTGTGTATAGGCTACGCATCATTATGCCATCCGGAAGGGGGGCTCTACATCTATTTCACGAGTGAATCTAATGGCCCTAACTTGTTAGATGAACCTTTGAAAGGATTCATAGTGAACTCTGCCGACCTTGCTTGGTAGTGGGTCAAGAGGCTGATCACCTTGGGGAAAGGGTAAATCATGACTCGCAGTGAAAGTGTACAACCTCTGCAGAGTGTAAAACTAGTATATCAGCCATGCTCACGGTCACGAGCAGCCTTGGAACCCATATGGAATAGATGATGAACACTAATGATATGGATGATGAAGATGCTTAGTAATGGTTAATTGTTTATGCTATTCATTATTCATGTTTACCTGATCATGTATTTATGGGCTTGTGATCAACTTGTTGCCACCCAATTGCTAAAAGACAACTCATTAAAAGCTAATCGCGGTTAAACCAATGTTAGCCTTTTGAGCCTCATGAACCCCATGTTATATTTGTTGAGTACAACATGTACTTATGCTTGCTTTATTTTTCACATATTTGGATAAAAATCCCGGATGGGTACTAGGTAGCTAGAGTTTGGAGGAATTAGGCTTGTGGTCAACCAGTCAGTTGTCCCTATGGAAATGGAGTCTTCATATGAATATTGGAGTTGTCTTGTCACTGTTTGCTATCTAAGGTTATATTCTTTATACTAAGTACGTTATATATTGAGCATTGTCTTTTAATATTACCCTTATTTGTAGCTATGTGTGAGATTTGACTTCTTGGGCTCACATATGGTGTGTATCTGGTTTTGTTCTTAAAACTGGGTGCTACAATTAGATTAACAGAATGGGAGTTATAGTTGTTTTACCACACTGCTGTTTTTCTGCTTGTGAGGAATTTTAGATCTTTTGTTCTTGCCACTACACAAAAGTGTCATTGGGATGACAGAATGTCTTGATATTAGTTAGCTCATCTAGAAGGAGATGCAAGCTATACCTTGATGTCCCCTAGTTTATCTTTTCTTAAGGGGGTAGGCAAGTTGAAGAATTTGCAAGATGAAGTGTCCTACGTTCTAGTTTGCACAGCGGAAGCATGGTGGTACTCAAGGATGTAAGAGAGAGCTCAGAGTATTAAATAATGAGGTTTGGTTAGAGGGAAGTTTATCCAAGACCAGCAAGATGTTGATAAAGCTACCAGAGAAGCTTTTAAGTTCATTTGGATCAAGAGACCTTAGCCAAGTGTTTGAAGGAGTCCAAGAGATCGAAGTAAAACCTAAGTATTAGCTTGTCAGATCAGGACAAGAGCTTTATATCCACTATGATGCACCTTATCAAGGTGTGGGATGTGTCCTTATACGAGAAGAAAAGTAGTGGCTTGTTCGTTAAGTTAGCTAAGGAAGCGTGAGTTGAACTAACTAACATGTTATTTGGAGTTATCCATTGTGGAGCATGGAAGTGCTATTATTTGGAGCGTAAAAGTGATATCTAGAAGGATCACAGGAATCTATAGGACATCTTCACTAAGTTGGTCTTAAGCTTGTGATATCTTCACTGGAATGAAATTGATTGACTTGGAGGAGTGTTATCACCTAGAGAAGTAGAAGTCATAGCCGATGCCCTTAGCAACGGAGAATTGTGCTAAGAGGGTTCGGGTGACACCAAGAATTAAGAGTTGTATTCCCAGTTCGAGCAACTTAACTAGGATCATTAATGTTTTAAAGATTGGTGGTAGATTCTCTTTTGGACCAAGAAGATAAGGAAGCTCCATTAGAAGGTGAACATATGAGGAAAGAGAATTATGGCCTAGTGATTAGGGTTACCTGAGAGTTGTTTAAGGTACCTGTCAAAATTTTGGAATTAGTTAGGCAAATTACTTGGAGTAAGGGAAATAGGTATGCAAAGTAAAGTGGATCTTTATCAAGATGATGGAACTGCATGAGGAAGTAAAGAAGAATCCAAGGACAGAGCATTCTCATCTCTTAGTCGACATCTTCCAAATCTCGAGGATGAGATTCATCTTGAGGGGGGTAGAATTGTAACACCCTAAAATTTGCCTCTTTTGAAATAGAGGTAAAATGATTTATTTATGAATTTTTGTGCACATGAAATATAGGAAAATAAAAATTTTCATTAATTTAAAATTCATCATAAGGTTTAGCAACTGGTTGTGCATACATGTTGGTGCATAAAGTTTATCGTGATGAGTGGTGTTAATCCAAAACTCCAAAGTAATTTGGAATGTTTTTGAAAGGGTTTGAAAATTCCCTTGAAATAAAAGAAAAGAAAGAAAAGAAAATTTGAAAATAAAAGTATGTTTAAAGTTGTAAAGTTTATCTTGGAAAGCCTAACAAAATTGTCCATTTTTATTTGAATAGGGAAGTATATTTGAAACTATACTTGAATTTGATTTGAATTTATCTTAGATTTGAAAGCTAAAAATAGAAAGGATTTGATTTTGAAAAAAAAATGCCTTTCTTCATTTTCAACCCATCCCAAGAACCAGCCCGGCCCTTCACTTCCTCCCCCTTCCCGGCTTCGACTTGCTCGCTGGCCCAGCCTCCTCCTCCTCCTCCCATGCACTGGCCTTCTCGGGGCCCACTCCGCTCCTTTCCCTTCCTCCTGCACGCGCCCATCCTCCCTTCCTCCTTCTCCCGCGCAACTGCCTGCTCCGCATGGCCCGCTTCCCGCACGCGCGCGCCTCCTCACCGCGCAGCCCAGTTCAGCGCCTGGCCTACTTCATCTTTCGCCGCGTCACCCTCATGCGCCTCACCCCTTCTCCCTCACTGTCCCGCTGGCCCCGCACGTCAGCGCCGACCCCTTTCCTTTCTTCCCCGCTCCCTTCCTTTCTTTACTGCTGGCATTAGTGCACGCCACATACGGCAAGACGCCACGCCCATGCCAAGCATGGTAGGTGCCCAATCCACCCGCCTCCCACTCCCCTTCCTTCTCCGTAGCACTGCCACCTACAAAACCTGAGCTTGACCCCCTCCCTCTCCCTTTTCTTCGACCGCCGCTCAAGCACTCACCACTGCCGCGCGTAGCCCTGTTGCTTCGGTGCCTAATCGACGACGCCAACGTGCCCATGAGCTCGACCGTGCTTCCCTGTGACTCTAGGCACCATAAATTCACCGTTTGGTCATAGAATGCTCGGATATCTCCCTCACCCACGCCGTGCTTCTCTTTCCAGCCGCCGCCATCATCGACCCTTGCTTCTGAGGCCTCCCGGATGCCGTGCATCCTTCTTCCCGACTCGTGGTGAGATTCTCGTTCCTCCCATGCTCTCCAATCATCAAATAGCGCACTAGAACACCGTATCGTAGATCACCATCGTCGCTGGCCATGGCACCACCGTGGGCCATCATCCTGATGCATTCCTCGCCATAGTTTTGCGCTCCCTTGAGTTCGCAATTGCCCGTAGAATGTTTCGGTGTGCTCGGTTTGACCCGGGGAGGTCCGGAACGCCTGATGTCCGCCGCCGAGCTCGGTCACCACCGGCCATGGTGGGCTCACCGGTGGTGCCGTGCTACCACCAGAGGATCTCCCGATCACGCTGCGCCGTCGGATTCGCGTGGACGGCCATGATTAGCCCGTACCGCTTCGGTACATGACTGGTTCACCATGGACCCATGCACTCGGTCCACAGCACCGGTTAGCGCGTGCCCAACGCACGTGTGGTGCACCGCGCCAACCGCGTGCCACTACGTGTCCGCTTGGTCAGCAGCGCGGTCAACCCGCTATCAAGCCATGCATGTTTTGCATATTACTCCCTATAGTTTTCAGTAATTAACCCGTAGTCTAGATAAATTCAAAATAAATACGATTTAGTCTTGTTTTTATTCGTTTAGGTCCCTATAGTTTCCAAAAATAGTACGCATAGTCCAATAAACGTGTAAATTCATATTTTTATTGCTTTAATTCAAAAATAAGTTCAGTTTATTTACAGAAATGCCATTGCACCTTATTTCATGCGTAACTTTTGTGTTTTAAGTCTGATTTGACCCGTTCGAATGGCGTTAGGACTGTATTTACATTTTCTACGTGTTTATACTCTATTAGGCATGTTTTCAATATCTAAAATTTATGGGTATATTTAATCTATTATTTAACTAAAGGAAAACTTGTTTAAATCATAACTTATTCATTTTAACTCTGAAATAGTCTGTTCAAGTTGCGTTAGATTCATAGCGACGAGATCTACGTGTTAGTAATAGTTTTTACTATATTACTATTTCTAAAAATCATGGTTTAAATCATATCTTGATTAATAATTATACAACTGGATTTTATAAATAAAAATATGATTTGTATTACTATAGTTTTATAATTCAAATCTAAAATTGACTTAATTCAATCTATAATAAAATATCTTGTATATATTAATTTATATAGATAAAATAAATGAAGCCTATAGTTTTCTTTTTCATGTATAAAACAAAACTCTTGGTAGTTCTATTGTTTCAACCGTAGCTCCGATTAGCATGCCTCTCGCGACTGTGTGTTTGTAGCGATACGTAGAATCGTATTTCAAACTCTTTTACTTATTTTTCTATGATTGGTGTACTATTCTGATATAGATGCAATTGTTTGCTATGCATGTATGTGTATGGATGTTTGTGTGGTGTTCTACGATTATGTCCAGTCGATGAGATATACATGGTGATCCAGAAGAAGAAGGACGTTGAAGATTAAAGCTTACCTGTAACACCCTAAAATTTGCATATTTTTGAAATAGGAGAAAATGATTAATTATGCAATTATGGGGGCATTTGAATTTAGGAAAATAATAAATTTTATCAAATTAAAATCAAATATAGGTTAACATACATGAGTGTGCATTCATGCCGTTGCATAAAATTTTGTATTGCTTGGTTTGAAGTCGGATTCTAAATCGATTTGAATTTGCATTTTGAATTTGCTTTGGAAAAATTAGAAAAAGGAAAAAAAACTGAATTCCCCTTCCTCCCCTTCCTTCTGGCCCATTCCTTCGGCCTGCTTCTAGCACCGACCTTCTTCTCCTCTCCTCCCTGCTTGGGCCAAAGCCAGCTGGTTGGCCTGCCCCATTCGTGGCCGCCTCACTCCCTTCCGTGCACGCTCCGCAAGGCCCATCAGCGCGTGCCAGGCCCAAGGCTATGCCGCACCACATCCCATTCCTCCATCCGCTGATGCGCTGGGGCCAGCTATCAGGCGCTCCTCCTTTCTCTCACTCGTGGTTGGCTTAGACACTATCTCCACCGACGCCGTCGTGTCTATCCTTTCTACGCCGCAGGTGCCGTGACTCCCAAGACATCCCACGCCTCTTAAATACCAGAGCTGGGCCCTCTGCTTTCCCTGTCCTATTCTGGAAGGAAGCCACAGCCGCCCGTGCCCTACATCATCACCGCCACAAGCTTGGAGTGCCGCCGCCGCCCTGTCGAGCCCCACGCCCACCTTACTCTTCCTCCACCGCCAAGGTACCCTTAGGTGAGACCGCCGTCTCCCCCTTTCTCTCCTGGGCTTTTCCTTTTCAAAATCCAAATGTCGTAGCCTCTTAACCAACTACTCCAGCAAGCTTCCTTTGTTTGGTAATTGCGCCGCCGCCAGTCACCTCGCCGGCATCACCTTCCCTCCGCTTGATCTGTTTTGGCGCGTTAGATCGAGATCCAACGGCCGGTATTCAATGATACCATTTTGGCCAGCCATTATGCAAAAAGGTCCCTCGGGTTTTTAATTATAGGACCCACCATCCCTAGCGTCTTTTAATATTCTATTTTCTTCTTTTGAAAGCGTATTTTGCTTTGAGTAGATCTAAAATACGTTTTCAGCTATTTATAGTTTTGCCACTAGATTTGTTTTAGCCATAAAATCTCTGTTTTAACTCCGATTTGATCCGTTCAAGTTGCGTTAGGTTCATAATTAAGTAATCTACATGTTTATATTACTGTTAAGTAGGTTTTCAACTTTTAAAATTCAAGGTTAGATTTAATCTATTATTTTACTATAGGAAATCTTGTTTAATTCATAACTTCTTCGTTTTAGCTCTGATTTTTGTGATTTTCACGTCTGTGTGTTCGTAGCGAGACGTAGAATCATCATCCAAACTTTTCAACTTGATTTTATGTTGTTGGTGTCCTATAACACCCTAAAATTTGCACCTTTGGGAATAGAGTTAAAATGATTTATTTATGAATATTGGTGCTCATGAAATATACGAAAATAATTTTTTTTATTAAATTAAAATTCATCATAAGGTAGCAACATGTTTGAGCATAGATGCTTCTGCATTTGGATTTTTGTACTGAGTGGTTGAATTAAAAATTTTAAATGAATTCAAATTCTTTGGAAGTAAATTGGAAAATGGCTTTGAAATAAAAGAAAAGAAAAAGGGGAAAATAAAAGAATTTAAAAAGTTGTTGTAAAATTTATTTTTAAAAGATCTACTAAAATTGTTTGTTTTGAATTGAATTGAAAAATGTATTTTAAATCATATTCAAACTCGATTTAATTCATATTTGCAATGGTTTTGAAATAAGAGAAGAAATAGAAAATAGATTTGGAAAATGCTTTTACCAAAATGAAAAGGAGAAAGAAGAAACTCTCTCCCACCCTCTCCCCTCTATTCAGCCCAGTAGCAGCAGCCCGGCCATCCTCTTCCTCCTCTCTCTCTAACTGGCCCGAGGCCCTTCACACACTTTCCCATGCCTCCATAGCCTAGCCGCGCAGGCCCATTCCTCCTCTCCCCTTCTGCCTTCAGCCGTAGTTGGCCAACCCCTCTCTTCCCCCTCCTTCTCGGGCTGAAGGACATAAGGTCGGCCCAGCTGTGCCAACGGCCATAGACACGTGGGCATGCCGCTCCCCTCGCACCCGCTCTCTCAGTGACAGCCTAGGCCCGCTGCCTTTCTCCTTCTCTCTCTCGCTGACATTGCTGGGACTCACTTGTCGGGGTTCTCCCCTACCTCCAGTCGTGCTCAATGCAGACTCCACACCATGCCCGTCTCTATTTCCACCATGACATCATCATCTGGCGTGCGCCCCAAGCCAGCGTGACCTCTTAATAGCCGCTCGGGGTGTCGTGTCTCCTTCCCCCGAACCCTAATTGAAGCCGCCACACCCAAGAGCTCCCTCGCCACACGCCACAACCCTAGAACACTGTCGTCACAGTCAATTACAGTCGCCGGTGCTCTTCTGCCGCCAAGACCATCTTTCTGAGCTTCACGTGAGGGTAAGGAACCTGTAGGTATCTTCTTTGATTTCTCTCTCATTCTCTGTTTCACTTTTGTGCACGCGGTAGCCTTGCCGTCGAAGCCGAGCCGCAAAATAGCGCATGCTGTCCTCTCTGTCTCATCTCGATCTCAACCAATACCTCCATTGAGTTCGCAAGATCGAGATCTACTTCCCTATGCTATCAGTTGAAGCAACTGAGCACCTTAGGGCCTTTTCCCCTTCACGCCGATGAGGGCTGGCCATGGGACTACCACTGCTAGCACTATTCTGGCTGATCCTCTCTCTCTCTCCCATCCCCTTCGGTTTCCCACCGTCCAGATCTGAACTAATGGTCAAGATTAGAACAATTTAATTCGTACCCCTTTCAGTCCATGACATAGTGGTGGACTTGGTCCACTGTCCCATGTTAGCCGGTCCACCACCCTGGTCCACTCCCGCATTTGCCACGTGGATAATGACCTAGTCAACCCCGCCGGTGCCATCACTTTTGCGAAAAAGCCCCTGAGTTTCCTTGAAATTAACCCACTATCCACCTCAGTTCAGAACTAATTCTAACTGTGCCCCTATTTTTTTTATGTTCTAGCCCCTGATCTTTTTCAAAAATGAGGCCAGGTCCATAGAACTGTTATAATTCGGTTCTTAATGCGAAATTGATTTCAAAATAATTACAAAAATGCCATCTATCTTATTTTATGCGTAGTTTCTCCGTTTTAGCTCCGATTTGACCCATTCAAGTTACGTTAGATTCGTAGCAACGTAATCTATGAGTTAGTGGCATTGTTTAACATGTTCAAAGTTTTTTAATAAAATAGTAATTTGATTAATCTATAAGTGATTACTTTTTCAATTAAAAGCAATTAGGGCTTTTCACCTCGATCTTTTGTAAATAAAATAAGATTAATCTTATATTGGTTTATAATACAAATATAATTTGACTTAATTCAAATTAGGTATTTTTTTGAAGAATCTTATATATGTTTTATAATTAAAATAAATGAAGCCTATAATTTTCTTTTAAAGCAAATCTTTCGGTAGTTCTATCTTTTTCATCGTAGCTCTGATTAGCGTGCTTTTCGCGTCTGTGTGTTCGTAGCAACATGTAGAATATCTTTAAAACCTTTTCACTTGCTGTTATTATGGTTGGTGTACTGCTCTAATTAGATTTACTATTTGCTTTGTGTATGATTGCATGGATGTTTGTGTGGTGCTTTATGATCATGTCCAGTCAGTGAGTTATACGTGGTGAATCAGGAAGCGGATCTTTGAAGATTTGGATTGGAAGAAGGGTCTAAGTTTAAGGCAAGTATAGCATGGGATCTTTCTTGTTGTCCTATACACCTTTAATCATTTAATTCATACTACATGTGTCTACCTTGACTACCACTAGGGATTTCCTAGTACTTTGTTACCTTGTACCTTGATACCTTTGGGTTATTGCATTGGGTAGTATGATGCTAGTACTCAACTACAACCATGATCTTGTAATTTGACAAATGTAATATGCAATAAACATTAAAAGATGCTTTTTAGCAACATGGAATAAGGGGCCTAGAGCATTGGGCTATTTTATGGTGCTCTAGATTCCTCTCCCTAAGGACTTATCTGTAAGTGATCATCCGGGACTTATAGTACAGCTATGAGGGCTATATGGCTCTGGCTTTAGCTTAGTATGAGGACCTTTTCTAGCTTGTTAGTGGTTACCTTTATGGCGCAAGAGGGGCTCCAGTTTGTATGATCTTGACCTGCCAAGAGGGTGCACTTTGGTTTCTTTGTATTTTGTTAGTCACTCCTTGGAGGGGGGTTCATGCTTACTGATGGGGAAACCTTAGTGGCCCTAACTTGTTAGACGAACCTTTGAAAGGCTTCATAGTGAACCCTATCGACCTTCCTTGGTAGTGGGTCAAGAGGTTGGCCACCTCGAGTGAAAGTGTAAATCACGACTCACAATGAAAGTGTACAACCTCTGCAGAGTGTAAAACTGGTATATCAGCCGTGCTCACGATCACGAGCGGCCTTGGAACCCTTATGGAATAGATGATCACTAATGGTTAATGATGATGAACATGGATGATACTAATGATGAATATGCTCCTTAATGATTACTGTTTATGCTATTCATTAGTCATGTTTACCTGACCATGTATTTATGGGCTTGTAATGAACTTGTTGCTACTCAATTGCAAAAAGATGACTCATTAAAAGCTAATCACAGTTAAACCAGTGTCAGTCTTTTAAGCCTCATGAACCCCATGTTATATTTGTTGAGTATGACATGTACTTACGCTTGCTTTATTTTTTAATTATTTGGAAAAATCCTAGATGGGTACTAGATTGCTAGAGTTTGGAGGAATTAGGCTTGTGATCAACCAGTCAGTTGTCCCTGTGGATTTGGTGTCTTCTCCTGAAGATCAGAGTTGTCTTTCCACTATCTATACTCTGAGGTTATATTCTTTATACTAATACGCTATGTATTTAAGCATTGTCTTATGATATTACCCTTATTTGTAGCTATATGTGAGATTTGACTTCCTAGGCTCACATACGGTGTGTATCTAGTTTTGTTCTTAAAACTAGGTGCTACATGTACTGTTCTAATCTATAGCTTTGTTTGCTTTGCATGATTGCTCCTGGATGCTTGTATGTTGCTGTGTTATCGAGTATAGACGGTGAGCAATTCGTGGGTGACCAAGAATACTACTTTGACCAGCAAGAACAATAGGAGTACTTTGCTCAAGGCAAGTATAGCATGGGATCATCCTTGTTTCCTATTCACTTTAATTCATTAAATTCATGTTGCATGTGTCACCTTGATTGGGATTCCCTAGAATTCAACTTTTACCTTGTCACCTACGGGTTATGTATTGGGTAGCTTTGCTAGTGCTCAATTAAACCATGATCTTGTAACTTAACTAATGGTATATGCAATAAACTGTTTACACCAAAATTTGGAAGAAGAATCGTAGGGACTCGAAAGCTCCCAAGATCATGTCATTAAGGAATCAATTGCGCGCAGGTCGGAATCAGCTGATTCGAATGCAACACTAGAATTGGCTTTCTTCAGATAGCGCCAGCAGATAACGACAAATGCTACGATTGGCGCCGGGACAAAGCATGTAGGACTCTACAAAAAGGGAAGGATTAGAGTCCAAGTTATCTTAAATTAGGAATGTTTTCTCTAGGGCCAAAGATTGTGATGAGTCGTGCTTAGATAGGAGTCATGCGTAGGTCCCGGATATAAATATCAAACCCCGGCTATTGTAAAGGACACACAATCAATCAAATATAAGTTACTTACTTTTTTTGGCTCTAGCCACCCCTTAGGAGTAGGAGTAGAGTAGATCTAGGTGAGTTCTTCAGCAAGTACGGCTGCATCGATCTGGTCGACCTCCACTGCTTGTCTAGAAGTACCGTCATGGCTTATACTTCTGTTCATACGGCTGCATCGATCTAAGGGTGGCGTTCCTTCAGATAGATTCATTAAGTTACTGATATTGCTTATTTCTTCTATTATCTATTTAATTACAACAATATCACTTGGCCTGATTGGGATTGATCTAGATCGGCCTTATATCCTGTTTAGCCCATCGTTTGTTAATCTAAATTAATCTGATTTGCACTTTAAATGATGAGTTATGTTTTATCGGTTGTTTTATATCAATCTTGATCGTGCATAGTGTGTGGTTAAGGCATGTCTGATCTTGAGTAGATCTATTGGTTAGCAAAAACTGTTCCATGGCCCGTTATCACGGCCTATGTGATTCTGCCTCACACCCCATTATTAGCACCATGGAGTGGGGATCGTTATTCAGTAGATTTGTTCCTGATAGGGCATGACCTTAACTATGCGCTATGCCTGAATCGGCTATTTTAGCCGATATCGAGTGCTTTCACAAATAGTTCACATCACGAGATCGTTGAAGTAGGGATAGGTTGAAAGATGTGTTAGCCCCATGATCTTATTATTGTATTACGGCCGGCATAATTCTGCCTCATGCCCCACTAATATTAGTAATAAGTTAGGGTCGTCGAGTTTATTGTTGTTTCTACGGCCTGTATGATTCTGCCTCATGCCCCACTAGTTATAGCGATAGATGAGATCTAATATATTCATTAGATTTATCTTTATTAAATGGTTGAATGATGATGAACTGTTTCTTTTACATAAAAAGAGATTCGGTTACTTGCAGTCATTGGCTTAGCATAAACTAATTATTGTTGGCATCTTATTGCCATTGACCAATATTTGTCTAAATAATGATATTCATCCTGAATGATAACCGATTCTTCTTACACAACCCCACGAGCTTTAACTGATTTATTCTTATGAATATGCTAGAATCGACTATTTAGTCGATCTCCTTTCATATCAGCTCTCAGAGCCGCACATTCGGGACTGTCTGGCAACACCGGCAAGTTCCGCCCTAAATTACTGATAAACTTTCTCTCCTTGTCAATTGCAGGGTCAAATTGACTGGCACATCTCAGGAGGAGTGCGCAGGATTGACCATCCCTACGCTGAAGCTAGGCGGATCTCTAGCTCCATCGAGCGGACCCTTCCGGCTTGCTCGTGTGCCCTCGGCACGGGACGAAATTTCATGCCGACAGTAGTTCAGATACAGAGCTAGTTTTCATAGTCGTCTCCAACAAAAGCACAAGGGTGAGATGATATAAAGAATGACCATGCCCATGGTCCTATTCCTCATCCACTATAGGAGCAAAGCAGTTCTTGCAGTAGTCGTGGTACATAACATTATCTACAACAATGGGAATAAAACCCTAAGTACGAGAAGGTACTCAGCTAGACTTACCCATCATCAACTAAAATACTAAGATACCAAGGAGTATGCAAGTCTTTATGAGTAGAGCTGGTAGACATTATTTGCATAAAAAGCATTAGTTGTCCAATATCTGTCAAACTGTGAATCACCAGTTTTTAATCCTATCTCATACTAGATTAGCAACTATCCTATGCCAAACATGTTGGTACCATTAAGTCAACACATTAATAACCATATCTAGTTGAGTTCTTTCATAATCTCATAACCAACATTTCCATCAATTACTATGATGAAGTGTACTCCTATGAAGTTCTCACTATCCGAGGGAGACGGTGATTTGAATCGATTCCTTCCCAACTAGGGAAATATTCCTAACACACACCTAGGCAACCTGATCAGGGGCCACCTCGGGTTACCTTTGGTACAATTCAGGTAAAAATCACGGGTAAGACCAGCGCTGCACCCTCAAAGACACTACCAATCTGCCAGGAAGCTCAGGACTCGAACCCGCCCTTGGACTCACGCCATTGGCTCTCTGCACATCCTTACTGCCTCTACGGTGCGCAGTTTAACTACTCGTGTCCCTAGCCTGAGTTGAGGTACCCGGCTTCACGGTCGAAACGACTTATCCGGCCAGCTATGTGAGAGGCTTGCGTTCAACATGACAAGATGACCTCCAACGACCGGTCCTTAAATGACACAGACGGAATCACTATGATTACCACCATCATAAGACTCCACCCGGTCTCCAATTAATCAACAAGTTATGTTCCACGATAGCACAATATAGCCAACCATGATCAAGTTATCGCCTAAGGCTCGCAGGTGACAGGAAATCACCCGACTTCTACCGGTCTAAGAATAGCTAAGAATAAGGAGCGTTTCTAGACTTAAATAGGATTTAGGGTAGATATTCTGGTCAAGGAAAATTAATATGCAGCAAGTGTTTCCAAACAACTCCTATCATGTAATGCATCAATGCGAGTAACGTAGGTGACATTAATAAAATAGGGAGACTTATAATGGCTCGGGGCTTGCCTTTCACAAACGTGGTAGGCTAGCGATCTGGGCAATCGAGAAGATGATCAGCTTCAGGCTCTCCTTCTCCTAGAATCTCCTGGTGCTGCACCTCTTGGCTCTCCTCTTGTGGATCGGCATCGAGTTCCACCAACGTGATCTCCTTGGCTGCACCTATTGTATGCATATGCATAAGTAAGTTCCATGAATGCATAAGAAAGATCATGGATGGTGTGACATGGGAATGTACATGATGCTATGATAATGATGTTAAGTTATACAAATGATAACAACGTTAATTTCTTGTTTACTGAGTAGGTGCATAACTCTTCTCTATCTATTTCCAATATTCTTCACAAGACAATTTCTGATCTACACATAGTAGTTACAAGTTTAAATCATACCTGTAGTTCTACCAATCCAAATACTGTGATCTTGGACTTTCTGGAAAGCTTATAAAATTTCCTACAACTCTTATTTAATCAGAAAAAGCTAATTCAAACTCTATCCTAACCAAAATAGGCAATCTTTCCAGCTCTATCCAGAAATTCTAGAGAACAAGTATTTCGGGAGACCAACTTCAAACAGCTATAACTCCTAAACCAAATGTCCTATGACCCTGAAATTTTGACACAAGATAGATAAAGAAGTTATCTACAACTTTGTTATTAACTATTTTTATAGTAAACTTTTTTGACTACGCAAAATATGCAACAACAGAATCTGTCCAGAAATCTCTAAAATTGAATTATAGAGCAATAATATTTTCATTGCATATAAGTATTCAAATTTGGACATCACCAAGTGTACCAACAATTCAGGAATATCAAATATACTCAAGAAAACATAATGGTCAAGCCCAATTTATTTATTTAAATGCCTTTATTAATTTAATTAGATAATTAGGTGAAATAACAAACATATACCAAATTTGCACAGTAAATTCTCAGAAAAATACAGTAGCTTCCCAGTGCTCCCAATAGACTACTATATAAATTACATACCATTTGAACATGTACAACATCCTCTACAAAAATGATAAGCTAGCAAGGTTTATTTTTGTGCAAATAGTTACCCCTATAGAAAAGTGTCAAATAACAGATTTTATATTTTTTTAGCTTCATACTAGTACCATAACACTGTACAAAAATTTGCATGGCAATATGTTACTTATTTTCATCCTTATGAATTTCCTCCGAAAACACCATTTATTAAAAGATAAATAGAAAGACCCTACTCCAATCATGTTTACTACAAGTTTAGTATTTTTCCTAGCTAGAGCATGTCAATACAAACTCAAACAATTTTATCACTTCCCTAGTTCAAGTTATGTATTTTACAATATTGCAAACAATTTAAAAGCACTTATCTAGGTACATTTTATTCACCTTGAAAAAAATTAGAAATAGTGCACATCATATTTTTATCAGATACTACACTTCATGAGGAATCCAACAAAATTTGGTTCACCAAAATTGGACACTCTAAACTTGAGATATGAATTTTTAAAACAAGCATTCAAATCTGTGAAAACAATTCAGAAAATCAACTAATACGCAGACTGACGGATGGGGCCTACTGGTCAGTGGGATCTAGACATTAGTGACTCTAGAGTAGAGGAGGTGCTTTGACCAGCGATATCTCATCAGCGGCGAGATCACCACTGACGACGACAACACCTACATGCTCGGCTCATCAATCTGCGTCGATAGGTGTGCTCGGATAGCCTAGAAGCTCATCGGAAGTAACTCGCCGGTGGCAATGACGGGCGGTGGTGGTCGTGTGGCGGTACGCTGGTGTCCTCCAGTCACCATATGCTCCGGTGAGGTGCTCTATAGCTTCGTGGTAACCTATCGGAGCTAACCTAGGTGGCTAGGGCTACAGCTAAAGCTAGGCGGATCTCTAGCTCCATCGAGCGGACCCTTTCGGCTTGCTCGTGTGCCCTCGGCATGGGACGAAATTTCATGCCGACACACGTTTCTGGCACACTCGGTGGGACCCCAGAATCATCATGGCGGTTCACAACAACAAAGACATCCTTATGGTACATTATGAAGATCTACCTAATGGAGATAAAGGTGTCATCAGCAAAGCTATAGAAGAATTTTAGAACAAGTGTTTGTTGTCCTACACCAAGACATGTGACAACACAATTGTTCAAAAATATCCACTACCAAGAGTTCTATTACACGTGCAGACAGATACAGTTGAAGCTGAAGACAGGCATTTCTTTATGGAAATTGTAGACAAATCTATTCGTGATGCCATATCAAGCCATAATGAAGCTTTCTTGGAGACATTCCACAACGCCATGAAAGAGGCGATTCATGGGTTTTAAGTTAGTCAAGTTGGGCTGGCTTATTACAACATTCCACATCCATCGACCCGAGGGACTAATCAAGTTGGTACCAGCCATCAAGAAGCAGCACTAGCTGGTAATGATGATGCCAGGTAGTTCAGGGTTCATCTGAACAAGCTTAAGGTACTACTATGAATCAGATATAGTATAATCCAGGATCGTCAATGCAGCATGTGCAACAGCCAGCGGGGCAAGGTCAGAACCAGATGATTAATTTTGGCACATCAGGCCACATACCATCGTCAGCTCAAAAAACAACGCTGTCAATTCAAAAGATCCATAGAGATATAGATCCTCATGTCTATAATTAGGGACTTCAAGCAGCAGACCAGCAAAGGACCTAGCAGATAGAGATTCCATAGGGGTATTATTATGGCACAGATTATAATACCCTTCACATGATTCCAAATCTAGGGTATCAAGGCACACGAAATTTTAATCCACAGATGGGTCAGCATGTGCAGAGAGATCCAAATTCAAATGCTAATGAGTTGTTGCTGAGGGTGACCGAGATGATGAAGAATCAAATTGGTCTGAAGCCAAAAGGGCTGACCTTTTCGTACAAACACCCATATCCAGAATGGTATGATTTGGTCATTCTTCCTGCAAATTACAGGCTTATGAAGTTTGCTAAGTTCACTGGCCAAGACAGTACAAGCACAATATAACATGTCAGTCGGTATCTTACACAATTAGGCAAGGCATTAGTTGAGGAGGCCCATCGAGTTCGTTTCTTCTCCTTGTCCCTATTAGGGCCAGCCTTCACTTGGTTTTCGTCACTGCCAGTCAACTCCATTGCCAATTAGGCTGACCTCAAGAAGAAATTTCATACATATTTTTATACTGGGACTGGAGAAAAGAAGATTACCGATTTGACAACTATAAGGCAGAAGACTAATGAATTGGGCACTGAGTTTCTTCAGAAGTTCCGAGAGACTAGGAACTTATGCTTCTCATTAAACTTGACTGATGATCAGCTAGCTGTTTTAGCCGTTCGGGGAATGCTGCCAATGTGGAAAGAAAAGCTACTAGGACAAGAATTTGACAACTTGGGTCAATTGGCTCAATGAGTGGCAGCGCCCAATAGCAATTCCAGAGTATGCATAGAGATACCCGATTCTAGAAGAGTACCACAATGGTCGAATCTTATAATCCATACTCAGTCAATGATGGCTATGAAGATGAAGAAGAAGAGGTTGCTGCGGCTGAATGGAATTGGGGCAAAAAGACAGTAATGGTGCTGTTGACACCGTTTTTTGCACGTGTCAAAATAATCGGAGTGGACTAATCGGTAAGGGGAAAGTTATTGAATACTTTGATAGCCGATGAAAGCCAGCTTGTATAGATGGTTGCCGATAGCTGGTGGTGGTCGATGGAAAGGTTGACTTGGACTCGGGCGTTGCCGATAAGGTTGGAGGTGTTTTTGTCGATGCCGATGAAGGGAGGCTTGAAGACTACTGCCGATGGAACATGGAGTATGCCGATGAAGGGAGGCTTGAAGACTACTACCGATGAAACAGGGAGTATGCCGATGGGAAGGAGGACGGTGAGATTTCCATCGTAATTGAGGCGGACAGGGAAATAGATAGGAGTTGATTTCCTTTTCTATATTAGTTAGAGTATGATTCGTGTAAGAGTCACGTGTTTCCTTAGATATGGGATTGATGTCCTAGTTGTGTTCGGTTGTGTCTCTTTAGATCAGGGTATAAATATGGAGTAAGGGGCAATGTAAAAAGATATATCAATCAATATCAAAACCAATTTTTACTCCTGTTTGCATCTACTTACTTTTCGGCGACTTCGTCAATTTGCATATTTTCTTTCTTTTTACGAGTTCTCATTGATTCGGCGAGCTGCATCGTTTCAGTACGACCTTCGGCGATTCTCGAGTTCCGCGTGAACACCTCTTGGCCGTGACTTCCGGGCGTATCGCTGTTGTCAGGACTAAAGTGTTCGTATCTTCATCCTTGTCGATTAGCAGGTCAAATCGACTGGCACGCTTTGGATATCGATTCGGGTATTAGCCCTTTGTGTTTGCAGATCCACTTTTGCATCAACACATCTTTTGGCACGCTCGGTGGGACCAATCAATCAATATGTTCAATCCCGAGATCGATGCAGGGAACATTATCGCAGTATCAGAAGAAGATCTCAAGGAAGAACAGAGGCAAGCTATGGAAAAGGCTGTAGAAGAATATAAGCAGCTTTGTCTGAGATCGTTTAGCTTGAACAAGAGTGGATAAGTCATCCAGAAGCAAGATTTGCCGTTGCCTCGGCAGGTTACCTTTGACTCCAATCCTGGTAAACTTCAAGAGATGGTTAATTCTGCAGTAAATCATGCTTTGATTAATCATTCCAATGTGCTGTCCAATACTGTTCATAATGCTGTGGTTCGAACTCTCAAAGAGGGACAAGTGGCACCACATTACGTCGGGCCTGCCTATCATCAACCAGAGCCGACATCTGTCAAAACTCTATCGGCTCCTTCGGCCGTTGTGGGTACAGAAGTTTCTTCCCCTCCAGTATCGGCAGGTTCACCTAATATTCAATCTACACCGATACGATCAGATCAGGTACTACCAGGAGGGCGAATTCAGCTTAATACAGATCTATCGGCATCAGCTATGTCAGGCCCTGTGTCTCAGAATAGCCAGATTCCTACTAATTGGTGGGGATATGGTATGCCTCCGGAGTCATCTGTTTTCAATCCTAGATTACCTCAAGTGTTTGATGCAGTAGGAAGAGCTCCTATACCATCGGCCGTTTCGCCGATGGCTCAAGTGCCTCAATATGCCGCAGCTACTTCTGTGCAACCAACTCCAGGAGGTTTCCAGATGCCTATGGTTCAAACATTCAATTCAAGTCCATCGGCGAGCTTACTGCCGATGCAGCAGAAAGCCCCTGCTACAAGTCAAACTGGGGTTCAGTTCATGCCTCAAACCGGTTATAATTATCCAACAATATCAGCAAATTACCAGCCATCGGTAAGTTTTGTACCGATGAGTTCTAATAATGATTGGTCAGGACAATTACCTGTTCAACATACAGTTCAGCGAAATCAGCAGGTCGCAGGGATTCAACAAGGTCATATGCAAGCTGGTTTCCAGAATCAAGCATCGGCAGCTCAGCCAATGAATCCTTTCCAACAGGTTAATGGACCACAAGTAACGGCAAATATGCCGATTGCTGGAGATCGTGGGCCACAAAGATATGTGGAGGGATGTCAGCAGGCACCTCTGGTAGAAGTTCAACCAGTTCGTCAGCAGGAGGCTGATGCTTTTTGGGCCGATAAGATAGCAAAAATTATGAAGGATCAGTTTGGGATAAAGCCCAAGGTCAATACGTATTCTTATCGGACTCCGTACCCTCCTGCATACGATTTAATTCATCTCCCAAATCGGTACAAGGTACCGGATTTCACTAAATTCTCTGGGCAAGATGATACATCAACAATGGAACATGTCAATCGCTTCATTATTCAATGTGGAGAGGCAGCTAACAGAGATGAATTAAGAGTTCGATTATTCTCGTCATCTTTGTCTGGATCAGCATTTACATGGTTCATTTCATTGCCACCAAACTCTATTATTACTTGGGTTGATCTAGAAAAACAATTCCATAAGTATTTCTTTGCTGGAATCCATGAAAAGAAGCTTACCGATTTAGTAAAATTGAGACAGCGTAATGATGAATCGGTAGAAAGCTTTGTACAAAGGCTACGAGATGTAAAAAATAAGTGCTACAGCCTGGTGCTGGATGATCGGCAGCTTGCCGATCTGGCTTTCCAAGGGTTATTGCCACATCTTAAAGACAGATATGCTTCTCAGGAGTTTGAAAGCCTCAGTCATCTTGTGCAAAGGATCTCTGATCAAGATACTAGGGTTTTTGAACCTAAAAAGAATTGGAGTAAAAAGGTATCATTTGTTGAAGAAGTAGGAGATTCTGATTCTGATGAAGAACCAGTTATCGGCTTAGCTGAGTGGGTTAAGAATAAA
This sequence comes from Miscanthus floridulus, assembly GCF_019320115.1. Taxonomy (NCBI): domain Eukaryota; kingdom Viridiplantae; phylum Streptophyta; class Magnoliopsida; order Poales; family Poaceae; genus Miscanthus; species Miscanthus floridulus. The sequence continues at coordinate 98,397,161 of NC_089588.1, read as the reverse complement.
AAGCCGATATCTTGTCCCTTTGGTCAAAAAGAGCCAGAAAAGTTTACCTTTGATATCACCAAGGCCGATAAAATATTTGATCTTCTGCTTCAAGAGGGCCAAATTAAGCTGTCACCTAATCATGTGATCCCATCGGCAGAAGAGTTGAAGAAGATCTTGTACTGCAAATGGCACAATGCAACTTCACACAGTACAAATGAGTGCAAGGTATTCAGGCAACAGTTACAATCGGCTATTGAATCTGGGAGAATTAAGTTTGGTACTTCCAAGGCCCAGAAGCCGATGAAAATTGATCAACACCCTTTTCCAGCAAATATGTTGGATGCCAAAGGAAAGACCAAGGTATTAACGTCAGAGGCTGCTGAGAAAAACGCGTCAGTGGACCCCCAACATCGGATAACTACCGATGATGCAAAAAGTAAGGGTTTGCTAGGAGAAAGCAGTAGTTCCAAAAATCCTCCTAGACCTGGCATTGTAATTACTCATCGAAGGCAGCAGGAGGGTTGGCGTCAACGTAATGATCGATATCGACAACAGCAAGAAGTGAGACGTCAGGAAGAATGGAATCGACATAAAGATCATTGGAGATGTCCGTTTTTCATCCATTGCTGGGAAGAAGGTATTAAATTGCCAACTGTTGAAAATTGCCCTGAGTGTAATGGTTATTACGGAGTCAATCGCTCAGAAAGAAGGTTTCAACATGGTAATCAGGGTTTGTCTATCAATGAGCCGATCAGAGGCAGAGCATCAGTGCATGATCGGCTGGGGGGCAGACTTAGTGTACATGAGAGGCTTGGTAAACGCGCTGGATATTTTCCAAGGAATCAAGAGGAGCTTGAGGAGATGGTAAACGCAAGAGTTCCCGATGAGGAAATATTCTACAGGGACCCTAATATACGTCGTGTAGAATCAACTAGGACTTGTTATCAGCCGGTTTGGAAAACCAAGTTTCCTCGATGGTGCCCAGAGGGTCTGACAAAGACGCAGAGGAGGAGGATGCAACGTGAGCGTCAGGAGGATTTATACCAAGAGGAAAATTCCTCCAATGAAAAGCCTGGTCGTCAGCAGTGGCAGGTAAAACACAAAAATAAGGGTCCATCGGCAGATGTTAATATGGTATTCATGTTGCCGATGGAGTTTTTGGCACTATCTGATAATGAGGAAGAAGTTGTTCTCTCTGATCAAGTAGCTCAGTTAACACTAGATCCAATGATGGCTGTTTTTGAGAAACCTACCGATGACGAGAGACAGCATCTTAAGGCTTTATTTGTGAAGGGCAGAGTTGATGGGCAGCCTGTGTCTAAGGTACTTATTGATGGAGGGGCTGCGATTAATATTATGCCTTATGTGATGTATCGGAAACTTGGTAAGGGGGATAAAGACTTGACCAAAACCGATATGATGTTGAAAGATTTTGAAGGCAATGTGTCACCGGCTAAAGGGGCAGTGTGCGTGGAATTGACCATCGGCAGCAAAACCTTGCCAACGACGTTCTTTGTTATCAACGGCAAGGGTGCATATAATCTGCTTCTAGGGAGGGATTGGATTCATGCTAATTGTTGTGTTCCTTCTACAATGCATCAATGCCTCGTACAGTGGATTGGGGATAAGATTGAGGTCGTCCCTGGTGATTCTTCTTATATCATCGCATCGGCAGAATCAGATACTTATGAGCGAACTAAATGCATATCAGGAGAAGCTTGGGAAAAAGAGTTCCTTAGAGTTGCTGATTATGAAATTCCACCGATCCAAGCAGTCGGTTCTGAAGAGGAGTTTTAATGGATAGGTTTGCCGATGATGGAAAATTAGGTCAAGGGTTCACATCGGCAGATGATTTAGTAGAAGTAGATATTGGTGATGGTGATAGGTCAAGACCTACTTTTATTAGTGCTAAGTTAGATTCCAAGTGTAAGCAGCGAATAACAGATTTGTTAAAAGAATATAAAGATTGTTTTGCTTGGGATTATACTGAGATGCCCGGATTAGACCGATCGATAGTTGAACATCGGTTACCTATCAAATCTAGATTTCGGCCACATCAGCAGCCAGCGCGCCGATGCAACCCTAATGTACTTCCTGACATTAAGGCCGAAATAACTAAATTAATTGAAGCAAAGTTTATTCGGCAATGTCGATATGCAGAGTGGATCTCTAATGTGGTTCCTGTTTATAAGAAAAATGGAAAACTTCGTGTTTGTATTGATTTCAGGAATCTCAACAAAGCCACACCAATGGATGGCTATCCAATGCCGATTGCTGATTTGTTGATTGATGCTGCGGCTGGACATCAAATTATCAGCTTCATGGATGGTAATGCAGGTTACAATCAAATATTCATGGCTGAGGAAGATATTCCCAAGACTGCTTTCAGATGTCCAGGTCATGTGGGGTTGTTCGAGTGGATAGTCATGACATTTGGTTTGAAAAATGCCGGTGCTACTTATCAAAGAGCTATGAACTTTATTTTTCATGAATACATCGGCACATTAGTGGAGATCTACATTGATGATGTAGTGATTAAGTCTGGAGATATCACAGCACATTTAGCCGATCTACGAAAGATACTGGAGTGCACAAGGAAGCATGGATTGAAGATGAATCCTAATAAATGTGCATTTGGTGTATCGGCAGGACAATTCTTGGGTTTTATGGTGCATCAGCGAGGCATTGAAATCAGTAGGAAGTCTATTGATGCAATTAACAAGGTGATTGCTCCTGCCAATAAAACTGAATTGCAATCTTTGATCGGTAAGATTAATTTCATTAGAAGATTCATATCTAATCTGTCGGGTAAGATCAAGGCTTTCAGCCCACTACTTAAATTGAAAGCTGATCAGGAATTTGTATGGGGAGTTGAACAGCAATTAGCCCTTGATGAAATTAAGAAATATTTATCAAATCCTCCGGTGCTAGTTCCACCTCAACATGGGAAGCCTTTCAGGTTATATTTATCAACTGATGATACAGTTATCGGTTCAGCTCTTATTCAAGAATTTGAAGGGAAAGAACGTGTTATTTATTATTTGAGCAGAAGATTAGTGGATGCTGAGACAAGGTATTCGGCCATCGAAAAATTGTGTCTGTGTTTATACTTTTCTTGTGTCAAATTAAGGCATTATTTGTTATCTGCCGGATGTACGGTCATATGCAAAGATGATGTGGTCAAGTATATGTTGTCGATGCCGATATTAAGTGGTAGAATCGGCAAATGGATTTTAGCATTATCAGAATTTGAGCTACGTTACGAATCAACTAAGGCAGTTAAAGGGCAAGTGATGGCTGATTTTGTTACTCAGCATTGTAATACAGTGGACTCTCTTGAGATTGCTCCTTGGACACTTTTCTTCGATGGGTCCACATGTGGTGAAGGAGCAGGTATCGGCATTGTGTTGATTTCACCTTTAGGGAGGAAGTATGAGTTTTCATTGCCGATTGTTGCTACAGCAACAAACAATCAAGCTGAGTATCAAGCCTTGATAAAAGGGTTAGAATTGCTGAAGGAGATACGTGCCGATGTTGTTGAAATCTTTGGTGATTCTATGTTAGTTATAAATCAATTGGCTGGAAGTTATGAATGCCGAAGTAGAGCTTTGATTTCGTATTATGAAAGATGTTTGCAATTGTTGAAAGGATTTAGAGGTTTTCGTCTTGAACATATCTCTCGATTGCATAATGAGGAAGCTAATCGACTAGCTCAGCATGCTTCAGGGTATCAGCCTATTCAGGAAGTGCTAGCATCGGCAGTTGATACCGATGACTGGAGGAAAGAGATTGTCGATTATTTAAAGGATCCACATAGAAAGGTTGAGAGACGTATAAGGTTCCAAGCTACCAAATATGTGCTCCTCGATGATGAATTATATTATCGAACTATAGATGGAGTTTTACTTAGATGTGTCAGCAATGATGAATCGAAAAGCTTGATGGGTGAAATTCATGAAGGAGTATGTGGGGCACATCAATCGGCTTTCAAGATGAAATGGATGATCAGAAGGAACGGATACTATTGGCCGACTATTCTTGAAGATTGTTTTAAGTATTTTAAAGGATGCCAGGGGTGTCAAAAGTTTGGTAATATTCAAAGAGCGCCTGCATCGGCTATGAATCCTATAATCAAACCGTGGCCGTTCCGGGGATGGGCTATTGATCTCATTGGTCAGATTTATCCGCCATCGAGTAAAGGACATAAATTTATCCTGGTTGCTACCGATTATTTTACAAAGTGGGTTGAGGCAATTCCTTTGAAAAAGGTGACATCGGTCAATATGATTGATTTTGTGAAAGAGCATATTGTTTACCGATTTGGTATTCCTCAGACTATCACTACCGATCAGGGCACTATGTTTACATCAGGAGAATTTGATGAGTTTGCTGTAGGTATGGGAATTAAAATTTTAAATTCTTCTCCATATTATGCTCAAGCTAATGGTCAAGCTGAGGCTTCTAACAAAGGGATCATCAAACTCATTAAGCGCAAAATTGAAGAAAATCCTAGGAGGTGGCATACAGTATTAAATGAAGCCTTGTGGTCATATCGGATGTCATGTCATGGTGCAACCAAAGTAACGCCTTATCAGTTAGTATATGGACACGATGCAGTATTGCCTTGGGAAATTAAGGTTGGCTCTAGACGAATACGTTCTCAAGATCAGCTGACAGCCGATGATTATAATACTCTTATGAAGGATGAGTTGGAAGATGTGGCGGGTCATCGGTTAAGGGCTTTAGTTAGTATCGAAGAAAATAAGAAAAGAGTAGCTAGATGGTATAACAAGAAGGTGAAAGTAAAAGAGTTTGCCGATGGAGATCTGGTCTGGAAATTGATTTTACCGATTGGGACTAAAAGTTCAAAGTTTGGAAAGTGGTCTCCTAATTGGGAAGGTCCATATCGGATAAATCAGTCTGTTCCTGGTAATGCATATATTTTAGAAACCCTCGAAGGGGTTGTGTTTCCCAGAGCGATAAATGGAAAATATTTAAAGAAATATTACCCTAGTATCTGGATAGATGCATAAAAGTATAAGTGCCGATAACAGTACTATCGGTTAGAATTATGCAAGGATGTCAATGTCTCATAAAGTGCCGATACAATAAATAAGATTACACGTTCAACAAGGATTGGATAGCTAATATCGCACGCAGGCGAATCTGGTCGGCTTCCTCCATTTCCTTGATATCGTCATCGGCGGCACCCTCCACAGGCTTGAGTTTTTTCTTCATGGCTAAAGCTTTGCGAGCTTGGATATCTCTTTCTTGCTGAAGGGTCTTGATGGCATCGGGTAGCTGGTTTTCTTCTTGTTGGGCATGAGTTAAGGCTGCCTCAACTTCCTTCAGTTCAGCCAATAGAGCCATCTTCCTTGCTGATAAATCTAAGATTTTCTGCTTAAGTTCAGCGCCCGAAGTCTGCAAGTTGCCGATGCCCTTGTGCTTCTCATCGGCAATCTGTTTCAGTTGTAGCATCTCTTCTTTGAGTTGAGCCTGAGTTGCTCTATCGACAATGCGCTGAGCGGCCCGTTGATATTGCAGTTGGCGGCTTTCTAGGTGAGCTGCTGGGAAGAGTGCTTCTTCAACATCGGCAGGGACCTGGCCCCGAATTGTTTTGAAAATTGCCTTTGCGGGGTCCGAGTCATCTACCAGTTGGGCGGTACCTTGTTGTAGCAAGTTCAGGAGGGTTTCCAACTTGGATTTAGTCTCTGCCGATATTGTTCCCAGTGCAAGGGAAGAACTTGTCTCCTCTCCATCGTCGTCAGAAATATCAATGGCAAAGGAAAATAGGCTGTTCGGGGAGTCTTGTTCCTGAGAGAGAGAGAGGGAGATCAGTTAGGGGTAAGTATGAGTATTGTAAATCAACTAGGCTGATCGGTTTACCTGTTTCAAGGCAATTTCTTGTGCTTGACTGGAGGAAGCAACCTGGAGTATGTCGTGTGGGGGATCGGCTGAGCTTGCCGATGGGATATCCTCTGTGACTTCATCGATGGTGGGCTCTTGAGGTATGACTACCGATAACATTGGGGCAGATGTAGGGATCGGCATAGACCTTTGTCGTTTTGGCTGTGCTTCAGTATCTGTTGAAGCTTTGCGTTTTGCTTGGGCATCGGCAACGATGGGCTGGGGGGCATCGACACTTGTTGGTTGTGAAGCTTGGACATCTGGTACGTTTGCCGATGTACCCAATTGTTGCTGCAAAACAAGTGTAAGAGATGATATTTAACAAGTAAAATGTAAAGTCGAGAAGCTACCTCTGAAGGTTCATCGAAGGAAGTGGTGCTTGATATCGGCGGAATTGCCGATGACGATCCAGTAGCAGTCCTTACCCCCTGATGATTAAGGTTAATACAGTTTGTGATCGGCATAAGTAAAAATAAACGAGGTTGTTACCTTAAATGCTTTGACCAAGGTTGTAGCAGCAGCCGATGGAGTAGCCCTGGATGTAGCCAATTTGGACTTGGAAGTGATGGTCTTGGTACGAATCTTCTGGTGGGTCAAAGCGGCTAAGGTGGGAGCGTTGTAGCCAATCAGCGATGTTGGGGAAACAGGCCGGAGATTGAAGGGTTTCCCACTTTTGCTCACCGATGGTGCTGGGTTGTTAACCTGTTACAAGAGAATCGGTTACTGATATATGAAGGGAAAAGCAGAAGGGAGTTAAAGGAAACTTACCGCATCGTCAGGGATGGCGTATTCAGGGTCGATCATGTGCCGATATGTGTGAGCAGAAGTTGCGAACAGTTGTTCTTTCCACTCTTGCCACCATTGCTTATATGACTCGGTAATGAAAGATATTGGTGTCCAGGTGGATATATCAACATCTGTAGTATCGGCATCAGGGGAGAGTTGTACTACCTTGTTCCAATCTGTTCCACAGGTGATTGTTTCCCTGGGTTTGATCACATCGGCAAAGCAGAGTTTGATCGGCAATTGCCCAAAAGCCAATTGGCGGGATACTGCCGATGGGTTGTAAAATTCATACGTAATGTTGGTGTTTTTCCCGCTGCCGAATGTGTTTACTAGAATTGCCCTGGGAGTGATGATAGCCATCATGAGCTCATTATCTTGATTCAGAGTGTCATCGGCAAAGTTGAAAAGAAGGGGGAATCTGTTTTCTTCGTCAATATAAGGCACCCAGGCCCTATGATCACGAGAAAGACCATTGTAGAAGCTTTGAAAGAATCTGCCGATTTGGTCTTCGTTGGCTTCTGTTCCAGGAAGGACAATTATGGCTTCACCAAAATTGAGGGGTGAGCGTGTTGCCGATTCATCATCCCCAAGCACATAGTCTTCAGCAATTTCTCGTGGGAATTGTTGAGCAAAAAAGTCCCATTGCAAATGTTTGTGCATATGGGCATTCAGCCACATGTTGATAAACCACCACGGGCCTCCCAGGTTGCCGATGGGTTCGCCGAGCAAAAGTTTCTGACACTTGGTGAAGAAGATGATAAGTGGAGCTCAGAAGGTATCGGCCAAGAGGAAACCTTACGCCATTAGCCAAAGGTTCAGCTGCAGGGAGGAAGGCGTTGGTTGGTCCTACTGATCGACCACAGAAGATGAATTTTTCCAACCACATATTCAGGAATGTGGCATGTTCCCTCTGGTTAACTGTCCCGGTCTTCTGGTATTCTTGAATGTATCCTGTCCAACCGCCGATGTTGCGGGTATTTACCCTGTATTCAGACTTTCTACCATAGATGGAGCCTTCATCGGCAGTTGAGATGTCCAAGCCAGTAAGCATATGGATATCGGCAAGGGTAGGAGTGGCTGGGCCATGTCCAAACATAAAAGTATTGGTCGTGTCTGACCAGAAATAAGCAGCTGCAATTATCATTGATTCATTTTTCTGCATATCGGCAATAGATAGCCTAATGCATTGGTCTAATCTTCGTTCTGCCCAGTATACTTGCATTGATCTATTAACTCTCAAGTACCAATCTTTCCACCCCTTGGTGGTTTTGGGCCAAGATCGGAATGTGTCTTTCCACAAATTCAGAGAGAAGTTTTGGGCTCTAAAGGGGATTCTGTTAACCTCTGCATTGATCAGATCGGTTGGATCTGGATTGCCCATTGGTCCGAGGCATTGGACGTGCGGCTGATCGGTTGGGATAATTAATTTGTTGCGCAGTTCCTAAGGTTATAGAATCCAGAGAACAGAAGAAAGGAAAAATCACCAACTGAATGAATTTGCGAAAAGATCAAAGTAAAGGGTAATGGAAGTGGAGCGAACCGCGGGGGCGTCGAAGTTGATGGCCATGGTCTTGAGGAAACTTGAAGTTAGCGCCGGAGAAGGGTTCTTCTTGGTTGAGGTCGCGCGGTTGTTCGTCGGAGTCGCCGCCGGAGAGAGAAAATGCCGAGGATTGAAGGCTGAAGGTAGAAAATGAGGGTTCCGGAGAAATCTATTTATAAGCCGCCCGGAGTAAGGGTATTTTGGACCTATCTCTATGTCGCGCGCGTATAGGTCGAGACGGTTCAGAAGCGTATGGTAACTGTTCGCATGATAATCAGGGGATTGTATAGATGAGTTGATGGCAAGTAATCATGACTTGGAAGGGGTATCGATACAGGATATTTTAATTCTGAAAATGGCAGCGTTACAATCTTGCTGATGGGTTGTTGTTTCGGTATCTTAACCATAATCAAGGTAGGAGCGGTTGGAGATTGTGCGATATGTACTGAAGTGTGTGAATCAAGATTAGATTTGATTGGATTTGATAACAGATCAAGTTTTGGCTTGGAGAGTGAGTTACGGTAATCAGGCGAAGGCAAGCGTTATCTGGAGTAAATTTCGGAGCATTAATGGTTTTATACTCCGAAATTGGGGGGCATGTGTTGACACCGTTTTTTGCACGTGTCAAAATAATCGGAGTGGACTAATCGGTAAGGGGAAAGTTATTGAATACTTTGATAGCCGATGAAAGCCAGCTTGTATAGATGGTTGCCGATAGCTGGTGGTGGTCGATGGAAAGGTTGACTTGGACTCGGGCGTTGCCGATAAGGTTGGAGGTGTTTTTGTCGATGCCGATGAAGGGAGGCTTGAAGACTACTGCCGATGGAACATGGAGTATGCCGATGAAGGGAGGCTTGAAGACTACTACCGATGAAACATGGAGTATGCCGATGGGAAGGAGGACGGTGAGATTTCCATCGTAATTGAGGCGGACAGGGAAATAGATAGGAGTTGATTTCCTTTTCTATATTAGTTAGAGTATGATTCGTGTAAGAGTCACGTGTTTCCTTAGATATGGGATTGATGTCCTAGTTGTGTTCGGTTGTGTCTCTTTAGATCAGGGTATAAATATGGAGTAAGGGGCAATGTAAAAAGATATATCAATCAATATCAAAACCAATTTTTACTCCTGTTTGCATCTACTTACTTTTCGGCGACTTCGTCAATTTGCATATTTTCTTTCTTTTTACGAGTTCTCATTGATTCGGCGAGCTGCATCGTTTCAGTACGACCTTCGGCGATTCTCGAGTTCCGCGTGAACACCTCTTGGCCGTGACTTCCGGGCGTATCGCTGTTGTCAGGACCAAAGTGTTCGTATCTTCATCCTTGTCGATTAGCAGGTCAAATCGACTGGCACGCTTTGGATATCGATTCGGGTATTAGCCCTTTGTGTTTGCAGATCCACTTTTGCATCAATAGGTGCCAAATCCTTGGGGAAGATTAGTCGAAGAGAGCTATGACTTTGATGTCACCAAATCAGACAAGCTCTTTGATTTGCTTTCTTGAGAAGGGATAGATCAAGTTACCCGATAATCATGTTATGTTGCCCCCTGATCAATTAAAGAATAAGAAGTTCTGCAAGTTCCATAATGCTACTTCTCATTCCACTAATGAATGCAGAATTTTCCGACGGCATATACAGAGGGCTATTCGGCAAGGAAGGCTCAAATTTGATACGCCTCGAAAAATGAAAGTTGAAGATAATCCTTTCCCATGAGATCAAAACATGGTTGATGTTAAGCTGCTCAAAGGAAAGACTAAGGTCCTAATATCAACCAAATCAAGAGAAGCTGGAATAGTCGATCCAAGATGCAAATATCGGCCGACGAGTACAGAGAAATTAAAAGACGTTGCGATAAGCAAAAGAGCCGATATGAGTAGGGAGAAACGTCAAAAGCAGGGGCGACAAAGCCGCGAGTTACATCACGAATTCTATTGAATAAATGGCAGCACTAGAAGGAAAAGGATTATCAGCGTTGGTTAAAGGATCAAGAATACCAGCTTCAACTGGAAAAAGAGAGGTATGAAAGGAAACAAGCTGAATCACATTGGAATTGTCCTTTCTTCAGACATTGCTAGAATGAAGGTTTGAAGTTGCCTACCAGACATGACTATCCAGAATGCAGCGATCAATATTGGGAGTTTGAGCAATCTCAAACCAACCACCGGTCTATCCATGCTCAAGATGCATATGATCATAATAACATGGATCGGTGCTTAAAAAATAAAAGTGTTCATGATCGGCTTGGAAAATGAGTTGTTGACCAAGACTGGGCTGATTATGAAGAAAAAGGCAATAAGAAAGAATATATCTGGCATGAAGGCCAATGGAGCCCAGGAGGTTTGACAAGAAGCCAGAAGAGAAGGTGCAATGTCTAAGGAATAGAGAGTTGGAATAGGCTCAGGCATCCAGTAAACCTCAAGTATGGCATGCTAAGCAAACAGCCGATAGAAGACAACCATCGGCTAATATTCAAATGGCTTTTTTGTTGCCATCAGAATTCAGAACTCCGGCAGATCAAGAAGTTTATTCGGAATCGGATGAATCGGAGTATGAGGAGATAGTTGCCAAGTTGATGGTTATACAACAAGCAATATTTGATAAACCAGTCAAGCATCAGCACTTAAAAGCTTTATATGTGAAAGGTTTGGTTGATGGGAAGCCGATGAACAAGATGTTGGTGGACGGAGGTGGTTCTATCAATCTCATGCCTTATACCACTTTTCATAAACTTGGCAAGGGACCAGGAGATCTGATGGAGACTGACATGATGCTTAAGGATTTTGGATGTAATGCGTCCAAGACCCGGGGGGCGATAAACGTCAGACTAACAATCAGAAGTAAGACTATGCTCACCACATTCTTCATCATCGATGGAAAAGGGTCATACAGTTTGCTCCTTGGTCATGATTGGATTCATGCAAACTGTTGTGTACCATCAACCATGCATTAGTGTTTGATTCAATGGCATGGAGCTGATGTTGAACTAGTTTGCGCTGATGAGTCTATGAGCATCGCAACAGCCGATCCAGTCTTCTAGGAACTAGGTGACTTTGAATGCTTTTCTGGCAAGTTATGGGAAGGAGGCTTCATTAGAATCAACAATGAAGGCCAACAGCTGATCCAAGCAGTCGGCTTTGAAAATTTGTCTTAATGGATAATCCAATAGATGGTACAGATGGCAAACTAGGACATTGTTTCACGTCGGCCGATGACTAGAAGAAGTAGATATTGGTTCTAGAGATAGACCTAGGTCGACGTATGTGAGTGCCAAGTTGGACCCTGAGTATAAACGAGAGTTAGTTGATTTGTTAAAGGAATTTAAAGACTATTTTTCTTGGGAGTACTATGAGATGCCTAGTCTAGACCGGTCAATTGTCGAACATCGGTTGCCAATCAAACCTGGATATCGGCCATTTAAACACGCTCCAAGGAGTTTCAACCCAAACGTGCTTGATGACAGCAAAAAGGAGACTGAAAGGTTACTGGAGATGAAGTTTATTCGACCGTGCCGATATGCAGAGTGGATATCGAATGTTGTCCCTGTATATAAGAAGAATGGAAAATTAAGAGTTTGCATCGATTTTAGGGATCTGAACAAAGCCACACCTATGGATGGTTATCCGATGCCGATAGCTGATATGTTAGTAGATGCAGCAGCCGAGCACAAAGTTATTAGCTTCATGGATGGCAATGCATGGTATAACCAAATTTTCATTGCTGAGGAAGACATAGCAAAGACCGCTTTCAGGTGCCCCAGTGCAATCGGTTTATTCGAGTGGGTTGTGATGACCTTTGGTCTAAAGAATGCCAGTGCAACTTATCAAAGGGCGATGAATTATATTTTCCATAAGTTGATCAGCAGGATTGTTGAAATCTACATTGATGATGTGATAATAAAATCCAAAGGGTACAAAGAGCACCTATCTGATTTGCGAGAGACTCTGGAATGCACAAGAAAACATGGTCTAAAGATGAATCCTAATAAGTGTGCTTTTGGAGTGCAAGCTGGACAATTCTTGGGATTTATGGTCCACGAGAGAGGAATCGAAGTTGGTCAGAAAAGCGTAAAAGCAATTGATGAGGTAGTTCCCCCGACTACTAAGATAGAGTTGCAATCTCTGCTTGGTAAGACTAATTTCATTAGAATATTCATTTCAAATTTGTCGGAAAGGATCCTGCTATTTTCTCCCTTGTTGACATACAACAAAAGGCGTTTGAAGAGATAAAAGAATACATGAAGTGTGCACCTGTGTTGGTCCCTCCTCAACAAAGTAAGCCTTTTAAGTTGTACATATTGGCTGATGACAAGACAATTGGATTGGCCTTTATGCAAGAATTTGAAGGAAAAATGAGAGTTGTTTTCTATCTGAGTAGAAGACTACTGGATCCAGAGACAAGATATTCTCCCACCGAAAAGTTATGCTTGTGCTTATATTTCTCTTGCACTAAGTTGCGACACTACTTATTATCGGCCGAGTGTATGGTTGTTTCCAAGGCTGATGTGGTTAAGCACATGTTATCAATGCCAATACTGAATGGAAGAGTGGGAAAATGGATTCTCATGTTATCAGAATTTGACTTAAAGTACGAATCGGCTAAAGCAGTCAAGGGACAAATAATGGCCGATTTTGTCACCCAGCATCATAAGCCAAGCATTGATTATGTAGAGCCAGTGCCTTAGACGTTGTTCTTTCATGGATCATCATGCAAGCAAGGTGGTGGCATTGGCATTGTTATTATTTTGCCTCGGTGGGCAAGTTTTGAGTTTGCTCTACCAACTGGGCCAATGATTACCAACAACCAAGCGGAATATGAAGCTATTCTTAAGGGACTTCAACTTCTTCATGAAGTAAAGGCCGAAGCAATTGAAGTATTTGGAGATTCTTAGTTAATTATTAATCAGTTCATCGGCCTATATGAGTGCAGAGAAGATACTCTAAAGGGATATTATGATCCGTGCCAAAAGTTGCTCAAAGAATTTCTTCATGTCTCTTTCCAACATATTCCAAGAGCACAAAACCAAGAAGCTAATCATCTAGCCCAAAGTGCGTCAGGGTATCAAGTGTTTCGAGAAGTCTTGAGTAGTCAAACCTCGAATGATAATTGGAGAGTCGAAATAGCCGATTACCTTAGAGATCCGTCTCAGAAAATTACTAGAAAGCTAAGGTATAAATCGGCTAAGTATGTTTTGTTAGATGATCAGTTATATTATAAAACAGTCGATGGGGTGTTGCTCAAATGCTTAAATCAAGAAGAAGCTAAGGTGTTGATGGGTGAGGTGCATGAAGGGATATGTGGAGCTCATCAATCGGCTTATAAGATGAAATGGATTATTCACAGAACTGAATATTTCTAGCCAACGATATTGGAAGACTATTTTGAATATTACATGGGGTACTAGGATTGTCAATGTTTTGGTAATGTCCAGAGATTGCCTGCATTGGCTATGAATCCAATAATCAAGCCATGGCCGTTTCGAGGTTGGGGAATTGATTTAATTGGCCAGATTTTTCTGCCCTCAAGCAAAGGACATAAGTTCAAACTGGTAGCAACAAATTACTTCACTAAATGGGTTGAGGCAATTCCTTTAAAGATGGTAACCTCAAAGAACATGATTGATTTTGTTAGGGAACACATTGTGTATCATTTTGGGATTCCTCAAACTATGACTACCGATCAAGGGACAATGTTCACATCAGAAGAGTTCGGGGATTTTGCTGCCAGTATGGGAATCAAGCTACTGAATTCCTCTCCTTACTATGCTCAGGCTAATGGCCAGGCAGAGGCGTCCAATCAGATTATGATTAAGTTGATCAAGAAAAAGATTGAGGAACAGCCAAGGAAGTGGCATTCAATGCTTAATGAGACACTGTGGGCATATAGGATGGCCTGTCATGGATCAATTAAAACATCGCCTTACGAACTTGTGTATGGCCATAATGCAATTCTTCCTTGGGAAGTTCAGACTGGATCGAGGCATGTTACATTGCAGAATGATTTGTCAGCCGAAGTTTACAAGAATCTTATGATAGATGACTTGGAAGACTTGAGTTGCCTTCGGCTGCATGCTCTTGAAAATATCGAAGCTAATAAACTGAGGGTTGCAAAATATTACAATAAAAAGGTCAAGATTAAGCAATTTTCTGAAGGAGACTTGGTCTGGAAAGTGAAATTGCCGATCGGGTCAAAGGACAGTAAATTCGGCAAATGGTCACCTAACTGGGAAGGACCTTATCGGATCAAACGTTGTGCGCCTGGTAATGCTTATATTTTGCAAACACTAGAATAGCTCTGCAAGCATGGAGAGAAGACTCAGGTGATATCACAAGAATTCTTCTAACCGCAATAGCTGATCCTCTTGCTCGACAAGGCGCTAGAATGAGCGACACAATCACCCTATGCACAAGAATTCTTCTAACCGCTCAAGATCTTCATAGCAAAAGGATAGACCATGGAGGGTCCGGCGGAGTTAGAAGCACTCGGGGGGTAGATGGAAGAGAAACATGGCTAAATTGTTGAGTTGCTCTCGCTAGGGTCGGATATACATTTTATAGCCGGCCTAGAAAGATGGATCCAAGTGCCCGTGAAGCAATGATGCTCTCGTAAAAGTTTTAAAGCATAGGCTCATGAGCTGACATAGATGGCGACAAATAGTAGACCCCAGATCAAGATTCTCTACCCATGACTGTGGACCTATCGGAGATACAGACGTGATAATTTTGGAATAAAATTACTTTTATCCTAAAATTGGGGGGCATGTGTTTACACCAAAATTTGGAAGAAGAATCGCAGGGACTCGAAAGCTCCCAAGATCATGTCATCAAGGAATCAATTGCGTGCAAGTCGGAATCAGCTGATTCGAATGCAACACTGGAATCGGCTTTCTTCAGATAGCGCCAGCAGATAACGACAAAGACTACGATCTGCACCTGGACAAAGCATGTAGGACTCTACAAAAAGGGAAGGATTAGAGTCCAAGTTATCTTAAATTAGGAATGTTTTCTCTAGGGCCAAAGATTGTGATGAGTCGTGCTTAGATAGGAGTCATGCGTAGGTCCCGGGTATAAATATCAAACCTCGGCTATTGTAAAGGACACACAATCAATCCAATACAAGTTACTTACTTTTTTTTGGCTCCGGCCACCCCTTAGGAGTAGGAGTATAGTAGATCTCGATGAGTTCTTTAGCAAGTACAGCTGCATCGATCTGGTCAACCTCCACTGCTTGTTGGTATGTACCGTCATGGCTTATACTTCTGTTCGTACGGCTGCATCGATCCGGTCGACCTCCACTGTGACTCTGATATAAGCTAGTTATCGATTCTTGTCTAGTTCAAGTAAGGCTGTATCGATCCGGTCGACACCCACTGCTCAAACTAGATTAAGGTCAAGTTATCGGCTCTATCTAAGGGTGGCGTTCCTTCGGATAGATTCAATAAGTTACCGATATTGCTTATTGCTTCCATTATCTATTTAATTACAGCAATATCACTTCGCCCGATTGGGATTGATCTAGATCGGCATTATACCCTGTTTAGCCCATCGTTTGTTAATCTAAATTAATCTGATCTGCACTTTAAACGATGAGTTATGTTTTATTGGCTGTTTTATATCAATCTTGATTGTGCATAGTGTGCGGTTAAGGCATGTCTGATCTTCAGTAGATCTATTGGTTAGCGAAAACTATTCCACGGCCCTTTATCATGGCTTGTGCGATTCTGCCTCACACCCCACTATTAGCACCATGGAGTGGGGATCGTTATTTGGTAGATTTATTCCTGATAGGGCATGACCTTAACTATGCGCTATGCCTGAATCGGCTATTTTAGCCGATATCAAGTGCTATCATGAACAGTTTGCATGACGAGATCGTTAAAGTAGGGATAGGTTGAAAGATGTGTTAGCCCCATGATCTTATTATTGTATTCGGCCTGCATGATTCTACCTCATGCCCCACTGATATTAGTAATAAATTAGGGTCATCGAGTCTATTGTTGTTTCTACGGCCTACATGATTCTGCCTCATGCCCCACTGGTCATAGCGATAGATGAGATCTAATATGTTCATTGGATTTATCTTTATTAAATGATTGAATGATGATGAACTGTTTCTTTTACATAAAAAGAGGTTCGGTTACTTGCAGTCATTGGCTTAACATAAACTAATTATTGTTGACATCTTATTGTCATTGACCAATATTAGTCTAAATAATGATATTCATCCTGAATGATAACCGATTCTTCTTACACAACCCCATGAGCTTTAACTAATTTATTCTTATGAATATACTGGAATCGACTATTTAGCCAATCTCCTTTTATATCGGCTCTCAGAGCCATATATTCGGGACTGTCTAGCAACACCAGCACGTTCCACCCTAAATTACTGATAAACTTTCTCTCCTTGTCAATTACAGGGTCAAATTGACTGGCACATCTCAGGAGGAGTGCGCAGGATCAACCATCCCTATGCTGAAGCTAGGCGGATCTTCAGCTCCATTGAGTGGACCCTTCCAGCTTGCTCGTGTGCCCTCGGCACGGGACAAAATTTCGTGCCGACATAAACATTAAAATGTGACTTTTTAGCAACATGGAAATAGGGGGCTGGGGTATTTAGCTACTTTCTAAATGCTTTAGATTCCTCTCCCTAAGGACTTATCTGTAAGTGATCATCCGGGACTTATAGTACAGCTGTGAGGGCTACATGGCTCTGGCTTTAGCTTAGTATGAGGACCTTTTCTAGCTTGTTAGTGGTTATCTTTATTGGTGTAAGAATGGCTTGCCGAATTGGGTATAGGACAACCTCTACTCTTATGTGTATAGCCATGATGGAATTGTGCCACTCGATAGGGGGTTCCTATATCTGTTTGCCGAGTGAATCTAATGGCCCTAACTTGTTAGACGAACCTTTAAAAGGCTTCATAGTGACCCCTGCTTGCTCACCTTAGAAGTGTTTTGGGAGTTGCAAACCCGGGCATATGGGTATCACGACTCACAGTGAAAGTGTACAACCTCTGCAGAGTGTAAAATTGGTATATCAGCCGTGCTCATGGTCACGAGCGGCCTTGGAACCCTTATGGAATAGATGCACACTAAGAATTATTTGTTTATGTATTCATTATTCATGTTTACATTGATCATGTGTTTTGCATTGGGAATTGAAACAACTTGTTGCTACTCTTAAGCTAAAATTGTGACAACTAAAAGCTGATTGTTGTTAAACCTGTGTCAAGCCTTTTGAGCCTCATGAACCCCATGTTACACTTGTTGAGTACGACATGTACTTAAGCTTGTTTATTCTCATTATTTGGATAAAAATCCCAGATGGGTAGCAAATGGCTTTGGGTATGATGATTTTCCTGAGGACTTCTAGACTTGTGGTCAACCAGTCGATGTCCCTATGAAATAGAGCTTCCACAAGAGATCTTTTCTTACTTCCGCTACATTTATGTGACAACTCTGTCTTGTTCGTGATATAATAAACAGTTGTGATGATACTATTCATAATTTGTCGGCTTATGTGTGTGACTGATCTCTAGATGCATATAAGATTTTGCATCCCATTTTGTCCTTAAAATTGGGTGTGACATTATCGAAGGATCGGTGTATAAGGCAAGCATAGCATGGGACCATCCTTGTTACCTATTCACCTTTAATCACTTAATTCATATTGCATGTGTCTATCTTGTTGCCAATAAGGATATCCTAGATATTTGATATCTTGTACCTTGATACCTTTGGGATATTGCATTGGGTAGTTTTTGCTAGTGCTCAACCAAAACCATGATCTTGTAACTTGACTAATGGTATATGCAATAAACATTAAAACATGAGTTTTTAGCAACATGGAAATAGGGGGCTGGAGTGTTTAGCTACTTTCTAAATGCTTCAGATTCCTCTCCCTAAGGACTTATCTGTAAGTGATCATCTGGGACTTATAGTACAGCTATGAGGGCTATATGGCTCTGGCTTTAGCTCAGCATGAGGACCTTTTCTAGCTTGTTAGTGGTTACCTTTATGGCGCAAGAGGGAGCACTAGTTGGTATGTTTCCTTACCTACTAGGGTGTGTGTACCGTGCTGCGTGCCACTCCTAGAGGGGGCCACATATGGCTAGACGGTTGAAACCTTAGCGGCCCTAACTTGTTAGATGAACCTTTGAAAGGCTTCATAGTGAACCCTACTGACCTTCCTTGGTAGTGGGTCAAGAGGCTGATCACCTCAGGCGAAAGGGTAAATCATGACTCACAGTGAAAGTGTACAACGTCTGTAGAGTGTAAAATTGTTATAATAGCCATGCTCACGGACACGAGCGGCCTTGGAACCCTTATGGAATAGAGATGATCACTAATGGTTAATTGCACTATTGGTTAACTATTTATGCTATTCATTATTCATGTTTACCATGTGTCTATGGTTTATGGGCTCATTATAAATTCGTTGCTACTCAATTGCTTAAAAAGATGACCTATTAAAAGCTAATTGCAGTAAACCAGTGTCAACCTTTTGAGCCTCATGAACCCCATGTTATGTTGTTGAGTATGATATGTACTTACGCTTGCTTTACTTTTCTATACTTTGGATAAAAATCCTGGATGGGTACCAGATTGCTGGTTTGGAGGAGTTAGGCTTGTGGTCAACCAGTCAGTCATCCTTGTGGATTTGGAGTCTTTGCCTAAAGATCGGAATTATCTTTCCGTTGTCTATACTCTGAGGTTATCTTCCTTATACTAATACGTTATGTAATAAGTATTGTCTTTTGATATTACCCTTATTTGTGGCTATATGTGAGATTTGACTTCCTAGGCTCACATATAGTGTGTATCTGGTTTTGTCTTTAAAACTAGGTGCTACAACTTCTCCTTTCTATCCTTGATTGTGAAGTAGATCTTGGCACTGTCTGCGTAGATGATGGCTTTTATGGTGCTCAGGAAAGGTCAGCCCAAAATAATGGGTGCCCTTACATCTCCATCTGTTTCCAAAACCACAAAGTCTACGGGAACATATGATTGTCCCACTCGAACAATGGCATCTTCTAGAGCTCCCTTGGGGTAGCAGAGTGATCGATCTACAAGCTACAAACACATATTTGTGTACAACAAAGTATCTCCATTAATTTTACCTTAGGCATGATGTTAACACTTGCTTCGAAGTCACAAATGGCTTCTTGGAAAATGTGAGGTCCAATGGCGATGGTGATGATAGGTCTCCCTGGATCACTCTATCCACCTTCCTATCTATGGTTGTATACAGTAATATGCTGCATTATGAATATCGACAAGATTTGTAGTTTTTAGATCTTCCAGTTGCCCTAGAATCTTACCTTTGTCGGTCGGAGGAACAGCAGCAGTCAGCTGAGCTATTTGTGATTCTATCATTTTATTAAAGCTATGCTAGTTTTTAATGGCAGAGGAAAAGCTATCCATTCTATTATTTATGTTTTCTAAGATTTTATCATTGGAAGCTAGTTTCCTAAATAAGATCTCCATAATTTTAGCTTAGCCAAAAAATAATTCTCTCAAGGCTGGTTGATTGAAATCATTACCTTGAGGGTTACCATGGTAATTACCTTGGTAGTTTGGCCTCTGTTGCTGATTTCATCCTTCATTCTATTGAGGACGAAAGTTGTTGTTGATGAAGTTCACATCCTCATGAATTTTAGGGCAACTGTTCCTTAAATGTCTAGTGTTTCCACACTCTTCACACGTCATGTGAGAATCATGAATGTGCATGACTTCTTGCTTCTCATTGGCTCGGTCTTCAAGCTTCTTCATCAGTAGGTCCATCTTAGCAGACATCATATCTACCACCTTGAGTTGATGCATATCGCCACCTCTCTTGTAGGTGTGAAGACCTTATTCATTCCAACCTTGGTTGGAGGCCATCTCCTCTACGAGAGCGGTCACAACTGGAAGTGTGAGTGACAGGAAAGCACCTCCAGCAGCAGCATCCATAGTCTCACGAGTACTATTGGTCAACCCATGGTAGAAAGTCTGCATGAGCAGCCAATTCTCCATCCCATGATGAGGACATTCTGATATGTAATCTTGAAAGCATTCCCATGCCTCAGGGACATATTCATCATGTTGCTATAGAAAGCTTGAAATTCTCTCACGTAGAGCATTGGTCTTGCCTATGGGAAAGAACTTTGCTAGGAAGGTGGTGGAGCAGTTATCCCATGTAGTATTTCTATCTTTGTTGGCATATAACCATTGCTTTGCCTTCCCCAAAAAGTGAGAATGGGAAGAGGCGAAGTAATATGGCATCTCTGGTCACTGCCTTGATGATGAAAGTGCTACAGATCTTCAGGAATTCTTGGAGATGTGCACTCTCATCTTCATGTGCCTTTCCACAAAACTAGCTGCTTGAACCATGTTGATGAGAGCTGGCTTGAGCTCAAATCCACTATCTCCGACATTGGTTGTCGGTCCAGTACAGATGTTAGCCGTAGTTGGAGCAGAGAATTCATGGAGAGTCTTGTCGGACATGGCTTCAAATTCTGCTGTTAAGCTTTGCCATATTTAGTTGTCTTCTAACTCTAAAGCTAAAACTTTCCTGAGTTTAGCCTTAGTTCTCTTAAGTAATGCTTCTAGATCTTCAACGTAATTTGTCGGAAGGTCAAAATTGGTCATACATTACCCTGCATAAGATACACAAGTACACAACACAAGGGTAAGCCTATTTGAGCATAGGTCAATGGTTTCCTCGATCACATCAATAAGTATAAGTTTATAAATACTTCCTTTGCCTTGCTACCTTTCCCGGCAACAGCGCTAGAAATGCTTGTTGGTATTTCTTAACTTGTCACCGGTTTTAAGTAGTCACCTATTATATGCCTACATCTCTTAGCATTTCTTATACTAGGTTGTCATCCCTAATGATGGTGCTAGAGATGCTTGTTGGTCTTACCTAGTATTACTACTAGAGTAATACTAAGTAGTTCTTTATTAATTTATGTGACTAGGTGGAATAGATATGAATATATATGTGAAAGAAATCTACAAGCGCACAGATAATTATACCATTGTAGCACTTCACCCGAGAGTATTCCAGGTATTCTTATTTATATTTTTACAATAGGGAAGGTCTAGCATGGACATGTATTGATAACTTATACTATTGATGGAGAAGTACACTATAATCAATGTTCTACTCATAATAGGGGTAAGTCATAAGATAAGATATATATATGATAAGTATTGATCAATGATAATGATAAATCACTCAGAGTATTCATTTCTATGGCATTAGCATGGTCAGGTAGAATATTAGAGGAATAATTCCTATGTCATTCTTAATTACAAGTCAAATCATACATTGATTAGTGCAATTATACCAAGTAGTCATTGCTAAGACTATCATTATATCTACACATAAGGGATATTACTTTGGAAGATTAAGAATAGAGCTTGTCTTCCTTCATAATCCCATCCTACGTGCACCTATATTCGGGGAGTGGACTACAGAGGACTCAATAGGAGTGTCACATCCGGGATCTACCACATGACCCAGAATATATGGTGTATCCGTAGGTAAACAACGTATAAGCACCATGCTTACACAATGTCGACCACCCACCCATGGATCCTTAGAGTGAGCTCTATACGAACTCATGCATTAATATAATGATAATCCAACTATACTAAGCATATAATCAAAGTAGACGATGATCATTATAATCAAGAACATGAATAAGATGAATACTAATATTGCCGTAACAATTGTCACAAGCATATAAAAATAATGGAGATACAAAAGAGAGGGGGTACAAAGATTATACCAAACCACGCTCTTGACAAGATCGGGAATCCAAGCCTAACTAGCTATGCCCTAGAATATAGTGGAGCTCTGAGGATGATTAGGGTTTTTGTCTTCTCAAAAGACTTATCAATGCCTCTGAGAGGGGTGGCAGGGGATGGTATATATAGGCTGGAGCGTCCAACGTGAGCCCTTGGATCAAACCGACTTAAAGGACGGCGTAGATGCATCCTAGGAGGCGGTGGAGAACCGACTTTGCATTGAAGACTGACATGTGGGCCCCAGGGGGGCGGGCGGCCTACAGGTGGTAGCCACTCAGGCTCCGCCTCAGTGTGGAGTCCTCTCAAGTCTTCTAGTGTCCGCTTCACGGTGGATAAGCGCGATTAATTCTGACATCTAGGTCCACCTTGACAGTTTTTAGGATAAACCTTGCAGAAATCACAGATTCACCAAAACTCATGGAATTTATTAGTTTAAGCCCCTAGACCTTAGTTGGTGATTATAATTGTGCCCTTATTCATGTTATATTGACATTTTATAATGGTTGTTAACTACCGTCAACACCCAACAAAGAAAACCAAATTCCATTCTGGGTGAACTATAACGCTTTGTAGCATGACTCCAAATCAAAGTAACCCATTTGTTTCTTAGTCTTTCAAACAACTTACGCAGGTTGATAGTATGCTTCAATGTCCATTTATTATTAGTACCATAGTCTTCAAGGATCCAGATCGAAAGCTTGGACATATTGCGACCACCAATAGTACATTGACACAAGTGACCCTGAGCTTGATGGATGGGGCGTGAAAAACCATGCAGCCTCTTTGAAATTTTCCTCCATGACTTTCCCTCCATATCCACAACAAGTATACGATGGTAACCCTCACAAAACCCAATATAGTCCAGATAACCATTAATAAACACAGTTGCTGATTTTGAAAATGTCCACTCAGCCTCCTTGCCCCATTTAGATTCCTTAAAGATCCATGCTGCAGTTTTAGATGAGTAGATGTCGACACCCACGCACTAACCATCCTCCTCCATATATTTAGACACATGAAAGTGTGAGGAGGCTATTGGATCGAGTCCCAATCGAGCCTCACCAATAGAATGGATTCCAGGTGGCAGTACATTCAACTCTAGGGTTGCCTTATTGTAGACGACATAGAGGTATCCATCATCCTAAGGCACTAGCATAGGATGAGGCTATTGCAGCAATCTGAGACAGCTACATTATTCATGGTGAAGGGCAAGAAGGACAAGGAGGAATAAACACCGGTGATGCTGGTGAAGTTTCATTGGCCGTAGATTCCATCGTAGAAGAAGCCAGCCATAGTCTGGGGCATCAACTTATGGTTGTCTGAGATGGGTCATTTCCAGGAGCAACAAACACATTTGCAGCAGAATAAGGAGCGGGCAGGGAGGAGGTGGAGGATCTCGATAAAGACATCATCCATGAGGCTAGCCAGTGCGTTCCTCTTGTTGGGGCCTCATCCATTTTGTCAGTGTGCATGCCATAGGATGAGAGCTTGCTCAGACATGAGATCACGGAGGAGGAAAATAATCCAATAAATATCCATCAGTGCAGTCCACAAGTCATACCAAAGTGCAACTTTACCAACCATTAATAATTTTCATGGTATGACCTCATCTAAATTTAGAGTAGCACCACATAGATATATATAACTCAAACTAGAGTAGCAGTTGATGGAGCTATAACCATTACAATTCTAGCTAAATCAAGTCTAACCATCACACTTACAATCAGTACACGAGCTCAGAGCTTCTTCCATAGGAGTCAGACAAAGATTAAGGGGACTACAATTACAACAGTTTTGGAGGACAAAGAGGGTGGAGTAGTTGTTGGGTTTTGAAGATAGAAATCATCATCATGAGCTAAGGCTGCATTTGAGTTGGTTCTTGACTTGAAGGCAGCAATTCCTTCTCCATAGGAGTTGTACTTTTTATAATGAGCACCACAAAACCTATAAACTTGTCTATGGCAGTCAGGCTAGTTGTAGTAAACTCCTAGCTCACGGCCATTGAACATAACATAGCAGGGATTACTAATCTCAAATCTGCACAACCCGAACAGGCTGCCTCAGTTTTCACAAGTAGAATGTCAGTGAACAAGAGGTAGTGATCATCATTGGCATCAGTAGCAACAAGTGTAGCTTAGACATTAGTGGCCACATTCATGTGAATGATGGACACAAAGCATTGATTTGCTTTCGATGCCTTCATCTTCTTTGGAACCAAATGGATAACTTGGTTGTCAATAAGGAGAAGACACAGAAAGCAAACATATGAGCTGCATCCTAATACATCCAACAACCATGTAGGCATCATTGGCATAGAAATGTGGCCTCAGATTTGTTACAAGTTCAAAATACCATAAGGACTCACTGGTGGCACTGAAGCATATGAAACAGAAATGTAGAATCCTACAAGCACAAGACAGAAAAAATAGTTTAAGACAGAACTGAAGGGCCTGTTTGTTTGCCTAGACAGATCTACAAGTGTCACGTGCCGGCAGAAAACTAACTAGTGCCACCTCCTAGTTATTTTCATCATCATTGGCCTAACCAGATCTAAAATGCTACAATGCTTCTTGTAGACCTCATGTTCAAGCAAGGACCAAAACACTGAAGCGAATAGGAAAAGGCAAGCAAGGAGACCTACAGATCAGATCTGTCACCTCTACCACGGCACACGACTGACATGGGCACCAATGCCACCGTGCTCCACCAGGAAGACCCACTGCCTAGCCTCCAAAAGGACACCTAAGCCACCATAGCACACTGGGATCCTCCGTTGCCGCCGCCGCCGCAAATCCAACAGGCACAGATTTGTTTCCACTTATAGGGGATATATCCAATATATAAGTCAACCTGTCCACATAGAGAACATATACTACTCCAAAGACATGTCAACACAACCAGGCGTCTAGCGCAATGGTGAAGGCGGTCTATTCCTTCCTCTAGGTCCCGGGTTCGACTCCCATGTCACTTGGTTTTTTTAGTTTGAATTTATTAAACCCTAGCGGCAACAAGTGACACGCAAGCCATAGGGTCCCACTAGTCGAATGGACAAAGGGTCCACACATGACACATAATTTGTCGGGTCCCATAGTTCAGATGGAGAAGGGTCCCACAGGTACATGTCGAATGGAGAAAGGATCAAGCGGAGACTTTTATGACAAATTGCAAGCATCACGGATCAGTAACTACAGGTCCCACTAGTACATGTCAGATTGAGAAAGTACCGTATGGAGATCTATGATGAAGCGCCGTCATTATAGATCGAATATTGTTCATCACAGTTCAGTAATTAGTTCTGAATAAGATCGTCATAGATGAGTAGGAATAGTCGCATGACTGATCTGTGATGAAACCCTGTGCTATTCTGTGACATTTTTTTGTGACGATACCCGATTTCGTTATAGATAAGGGGGTTCGAGCATCACTGAAAGCCCTAGTTTGGTTTTGGTGAATTGATGAAACCCTAAGTGCTAACCTAGTTTATCAAAATGATTATGAGATAGGTAGCACTACTCCAAGTGGTGAAGGAAATGAAGATCATGACATGATGATGGTGATGCCATGGTGATGATCAAGTGCTTGGACTTGGAAAAGAAGAAAGAGAAAAACAAAAAGCTCGAGGCAAAGGTGAAATTGATAGGAGCTTTTCGGTTTAAGTGATCAAGACACTTAGCGAGTGTGATCACATTTAGGATCGATAGTTGTACTATTAAGAAGGGTGAAACTCGTATCGAAATGCGGTTATTAAAGTGCCACTAGATGCTCTAACTCATTGCATATGCATTTAGGATCTAGTGGAGTGCTAACACCCTTGAAAACATTTTGTGAAAATATGCTAACACATGTGCACAAGGTGATACACTTGGTGGTTGGCACATTTGATCAAGGGTGGTGAAGTTCAGGGTCAAAAGGAGAAGTTTCATATTGACCGGACTCTACCTTGGGCAGTGATCGGACTGTGACCCTGCGTCCGGTCAGTGGAGCGTAGTGAAGGCCACCCTCGGTCCCTTGACCAGACACTAAAGAGAGAGAGGGACTATACGCGTAGGGGATGCGTGTGGTCACCTAGTGACATACATTGACGCAAGCAACAGAGAGAGGCTAAGTTGACCAGACGCTGGACTAGGTCCGATCTTGAGCCACCGAACACATCCGGTCGTGAAAAACCATCTGTAGAACCTTACTGGAAATGACCATACGCCAGTGAAGGAGCGTCTGGTCACTTTGAGCAGCTCATCCGATCGCAACTTAACACATGGCGCGAAGCAGACTAGCTGTTAAGATTGGGCACTCAACATTTGAAGCTGATGATACATGGCGATCATTAGAGGACTGGACGCTGGGGTCCTATGTCTGGTCAATCCGACCTGTGCATCTGGTCGCCCCGATTTTTTAGGGAATAGAGAGCCAATGGCTCTATTTGAGGGGGCTCTCTATTGAAGCCCCATTGCTGGCTATAGCTCACCCTCTTGGCCATTTGCATTGACATAGGAACCTTGTGAGCTTAGCCAAAGCCCTCCCACTCATCTCCATCATTGATTCATCATCTTTGTGAGATTGGGAGAGAATCCAAGTGCATTGCTTGAGTGTTTGCATCTAGAGGCACTTGGTGTTCGTGTTTCGCTATGGGATTCGCTTGTTACTCTTGGTGGTTGGCACCACCTAGATGGCTTGGAGCAGTGAGGATCATTGAACGGAGGTTGGTGACTGTCTTTGGCTCCGATTGAGGTGGTTGTGAGGGGTTCTTGACCTTTCCCCAGTGGAGAGCTAAAAGGAACTCTAGTAAATTGCTCGTGTCTTATGTGATCCTCATCTTGTGTTGGTTGTGTGGCACCTTATTGAGGGTTTGGTGTGTGATGCCAATTAGCGCATGAACCTCCAAGTGAGTGAATCATCACAATGAGGACTAGCTTGCCGGCAAGCAAGTGAACCTCGGTAAAAAATCATTGTGTCATCATTTGATTCCGAGGTGATTGGTCTTCATTGGTATTCATTCTTGTGATTGAATGGTTCATTCCTCGACTCAGCGGTATAACCATCTTGCTCTATCTCTTTACATTACCGCAAACTGGTTGTCAAGCTCTTTAGTGTAGCTAGTCATGAGAGCTTGTTAGTTTGGTTAGTGTGGCTCTTTAGTTAGACTTTGAGAGCTCACTAACTTAGTGTAGTAACATAGCTATTGTGTGGATAGAGACTATAGAAACTAGAATTATGGTAGGTGGCTTGCTTTTTGGTAGGCTAGTGCAACACTTGCTTCACCTCATGTTTGTCTAACCGTTTTGCTAATTGTTGTTGTAGAAATTTTTTAATAGGCTATTCACCCCCCTGGTAGCCATTAGGACCTCTCAAGTGGTATTAGAGCCGTTGTCACCATAATTTAAGGCTTAACAACCTTCGGTGTCAAAATGGCTCAAATCAACAACACCAAGAAGCCACACTAATTTGATGGCACAAATTATCCATATTGGAAGTCAAAGATGACCACACATATCAAGCCAATCAATAGAAGGGTGTGGAAGGTGGTAGAAACCAAAATTGAGATTGCCGATCCAGAGAATCCCACCATGGCCAAAGAAGTGCTTCTCCAAAACAATGACATTGCTCTTAGTGCCATTCATGATGCAATTGATGAGAAAACATTTGAGCAAATCAAAAACATTGAGATGGCTCATGAAGCTTGGAATAAGTTGGAAGAATCATTCGAGGGCACTAAGGCAATGAAGAGTGCAAAGGCATGCATTCTCAAGGAGAAATTTGCTAGCTTCAAGATGAAGGAAGATGAGAGTGTGCCAGACATGTTCCATCGGATGGAAGTGCTTGTCAATGATCTCAAAGCATTTGGTGACAAGGTGGAGGACAAGGACTTCTCTCATAAGTTCTTAAAATGCTTACCCATAAGATTTGGCATGTTGGTCACCTTGCTAGTGAGGACCGGTTTGGACACAATGACACCAAACCAAATTTTGGGAGATATCATGACCGATGGTGCTTATAGAGATGATGATGAGAAGGAAGAAAAGAGGGAGAAGAAAGATGACAAGAAGGATGACAAGAGGAAGAGTGTGGCATTCAAGGCCACATCATCCAAGGGCAAGGCAAAGCAAGAATCATCAAGTGAAGATGAAGACTTGAGCTTTGATGAGATGGATGATGAGAAAATAGCTCTCTTTGTTAAGAAATTTGGGAAGTTCATGATGAAGAAGGGCTACCATGCTAGAAGAAAGAAGTCTTCATCCAAGAACAAGGAAGAGTTAAGAAGGTGCTTCAGTTGTGGAAGCAAGGATCATCTTGTTGCCCAATGCCCATACAATAACAACAATGATGATGACAACAAGAAGAGCAAGAAGAAGGACAAGAAGGAAAACAAAGAGAAGAAGGACAAGATGACCTTCAAGAAGAAGAAGAAGGGTGGTTCATATGTGATCACTTGGGATAGTGATGCTTCCTCAAGTGATGATGATGATAAGACCACCAAAAAGAAGGCACTTGTAAGCATTGCTATCAATAAGAAGCCTTCTCTCTTCGACACTCCATCATGCTTCATGGCTAAGGCCACTAAGGTACAAACTTGTGATGATGGAATTGATGAGGAACATGATAATGAAAATGAAAATGAAAGTGATAGTGATGATGATGAACCAACTAAGGATGAACTATTTGACATGCTACATAATGCTAAAGAACACTTTGACATTAAGAGAAGGGAATGCAAAAGCTTGTGTAAGGAACTAATAGCCCTTAAGCAAGCCTTTGATGATCTCAATGCATCTCATGAGAGGCTAGATGAAGCCCATGAGAAGCTTGGCAAGGCTCACAAGAAGCTTGAAAAAGCTCATTCCACTTTGCTTGATGAGCAAAGTAAGAAGAAGCATGTTGAGACATGTAATGTACGCTTAACTTGTGACTTAATTAATGAATCATTCTATAAGCCTATCATTGTTGCACCCACTAACCCTTCTTGTAGCACTTCCACTTCCACCTCATCTAGTAGTAGTGGTTTCACATATGATGCCTCACTAATGGTTGAAAATGAGACCCTCAAGAAGGAGTTCAATGAGCTCACTCACACCTTAGCTAAGGCCTATGGTGGTGAGGACTGCTTGCTTATGAGTGCCAAAGAGCTTGGTCACTAACCTTCAAGGACCCAAGAAAGTTTAGGTACCTAAAAAGAATTGATCTTCATTTGTAGGTCAATTAAAAAGCCAGAAGAAGGCATTGGGTTCTTGATAGTGGGTGCACTCAACATATGACCGGTGCTGGAAGAATGTTCAACTCAATCAACACCAATGTTAATGATGGTTATGATAGTATTATATTTGGTGACAATGGCAAAGGCAAGGTCAAAGGGCTTGGTAAGATTGTAGTATCAAATGACATAAACATTTCCATTGTGTTGCTTGTTGAGAGATTGAACTTCAATTTGCTATCCATGGCTCAATTATGTGATCTTGGATTCAAATGCATATTTGGGGTAGATGATGTAGAGATCATAAGTGTAGACGGCTCTAACTTGATCTTCAAAGGCTTTAGATCTGAGAATCTATAGTTGGTTGATTTCAATGTTAGTGAAACTCAACTATCTACATGTTTGTTCACTAAGTCTAGCATGGGTTGGTTATGGCATAGAAGGCTTGGTCATGTTGGAATGAAACAATTGAATAGATTGGTTAAGCATGACTTAGTTAGAGGCTTGAAAGATGTTGTGTTTGAGAAGGATAAGCTTTGTAGCTCTTGTCAAGCTGGCAAACAAGATGGAAACACCCATCCTAAGAAAAAGCATGACGAGCACTAGTAAAGCATTTGAGTTATTGCACATGGATTTATTTGGGCCAACATAATACACTAGCATCGGTGAAAACAAATATGGCTTTGTGATAGTGGATGATTATACTAGATACACTTGGGTATTCTTTCTAGTGGACAAAAGTAATGTGTTTGCAACATTCAAATCATTTGTCAAGGGCATTCACAATTAGTTTGAAACAATAATCAAGAGAGTTAGAAGTGACAAGGGTAGTGAGTTCAAGAACACTACAATTGATGAGTTGTGTGATGAATTTGGAATAAGACATCAATTCTCGACCAAGTACACTCCACAATCAAATGGACTTGTTGAGAGGAAGAATAGAACACTCATTGATATGGTATGGTCTATGCTTAGTGAGTACAATGTGAGTCAATCTTTTTGGGCTAAAGCTATCAACATGGCTTGCTATTGTAGCAACCGTCTCTATTGTCACCCATTGAAAGAGAAGACACCATATGAGCTCTTGAATGGTAGAAAGCCCAACATTGCATATTTTCGGGTCTTTGGTTACAAATGTTATATCTTGAAGAAAGGCACTAAATTGGGCAAATTTGACAAGAAATGTGATGAAGGATTCCTACTTGGGTACTCAACTACTAGTAAAGCATATAGAGTTTAGAATTTGGATAGTGGTACTCTTGAGGAAGTTCATGATGTTGAATTTGATGAAACCAAGGGTTCCCAAAATGAGAATGAGAACTTGGAAGATGTTAGAGGCATTCAAATTTTAAATGCCATGAAAAACATGGATGTTGGTGAATTAAGGCCTAGTCAAGTGAATGATGATGAAGATGAACAAGTGCAAGTGCTCTCTAAAACAAATACACAAGATGATACAAATCAAGCTAGTACAAATGGCTATCATTACAATAAACAAAATCAAGTGGCTAGTACATCATCTCAATCCAATGATCAAGCAAGTGCAAGCAATCAAGTTTCAATACTCCAACCAACCAATATTGCAAGGGATCATCCATTGGACACTATCATTGGTGATATTTCAAGAGGTGTGCAAACTAGATCAAAATTGGCTTCATTTTGTGAGCATTTCTCATTTGTGTCATCCATTGAACCAAAGAATATAGATGAAGCATTGAAGGATGTTAATTGGGTGAATGCTATGCATGAAGAATTGAATAACTTTATAAGAAATCAAGTATGGGAATTGGTAGAGAGACCAAAGGGACACAATGTGATTGGAACCAAATGGGTCTTTAGAAATAAGCAAGATCAAGATGGGATAGTAGTAAGGAACAAAGCAAGATTGGTAGCACAAGGATATACACAAGTTGAAGGTCTTGACTTTGGAGAAACATATGCCCCTGTAGCTAGATTGGAAGCAATTAGAATCTTATTAGCCTATGCTTGTGCCCACAACATCAAACTCTATCAAATGGATGTCAAGAGTGCATCTCAATGGTTACATAAATGAAGAAGTATATGTTGAGCAACCTCCCGGTTTTGAAGATGAAAAGAAGCCCGACCATGTGTACAAGTTGAAGAAGTCATTGTATGGCTTAAAGCAAGCACATAGAGCATGGTATGAGAGATTGAGGGACTTCCTACTCTCTAAAGGGTTCATGATGGGCAAGGTTGACACCACTCTTTTCACCAAGAAGATTGGCAAAGACTTATTTGTGTTGCAAATCTATGTTGATGACATCATATTTGGATCAACCAATCAAGATTTTTGTGAAGAGTTTGGAAAGATGATGGCTAATGAGTTTGAAATGTCTATGATTGGGGAGCTAAGTTACTTCCTTGGTCTTCAAATCAAGCAATTGAAGAATGGTACATTCGCGAGTCAAGGCAAGTACATCAAAGAGATGCTCAAGAAGTTTGGCATGAGTGATAGCAAAGCCATTAGCACACCAATGGGGACAAATGGTAACTTGGATAGTGATGCAAATGGCAATATGGTGGATCAAAAATTATATCAGTCTATGATTGGAAGCCTACTCTATGTGACCGCATCAAGGCTGGATGTCATGCTAAGTGTATGTATGTGTGCAAGATTTCAAGCCTCACCAAGAGAAAGTCATTTGAAGGCTACGAAGAGAATATTGAGGTACTTGAAGCATACACAAAATGTTGGTTTGTGGTATCCCAAAGCAGCAAAGTTTGAGCTAGTTGGTTACTCCGACTCAGATGATGTGGGATGCAAGGTTGAAAGGAAGAGCACCTTGGGCACATGTCAATTGTTGGGAAGATCACTAGTTTCATGGTCATCAAAGAAGTAAAATGGTGTTGCATTATCAACCATCGAAGCCGAATACATATCCGCCGGTAGTTGTTGTGCACAAATACTTTGGATGAAGGCCACCTTGGATGACTTTGGATTCAAGTTCAAGAAAGTGCCATTGCTATGTGACAATGAGAGTGCAATCAAGTTAACCAACAACCCGGTTCAACATGCAAGAACAAAGCACATTGATGTCCGCCACCATTTCATAAGAGATCACCAACAAAAAGGGGACATTTGAATTGAGAGTGTGGGCACCAAAGATCAACTTGTCGATATATTCACCAAGCCATTAGATGAGAAAAGGTTTTGCAAGCTAAGGAATGAGTTGAACATATTGGATTTCTCAAATATGTGTGGATGCACCCTCCCCCCCCCCACTTATATGACATGCCTCTCCTTTGAGCAATCCAAGGTAAAAGTTGGTTGGCATGGCATACATCCTTCCTAAGGACATGATAAGTGCATCTAGTCACCTTTCACATTTACTAGGCTCATTCATGAAAATCGAATGAATTTGATGATTGTATGGTACCACTATTGCTTCTATGCTTGAATTGATCTAGTGGTAGCATATGACATGTTTGTGGGCTTGTAAACCTAGTGTTTAATCTAGAAAATGAGCTCCAAGTGTTTAACTCAACATGGTACAAGATAACCCTTATTTGGAGGTGTGAAGAAGCTTGTCTTTGGATCAAACCGAGTTAAATATCTTTGGTGAATGATCTAGATTGGACCAAATTTGGGAAAATGATCCTCACCCCATTGATTGACATTGTTTATCCTAACCTCTCTATCATTTAATCCTTTGTGGTCATTGGTGACAAAGGGGGAGAAAAACAAAGATATAAGCGATAGGGGGAGAAATAGTGTCCAAAAATAGTGAAAAGATAACAAAGGAGGAGAACTTGACATAGGGGGAGAGATATGACAAAGTAAGGGATCAATTAAAATTTTGAGCACACAAGTAGGGGGAGCAAGCTCATAAACTTGGTGGATGCATTTGAATGTGCATTTCATATGTTTGCTTGCATGGCACAAGTTTTAAATTTCAATATCCAGGCTTGTGTGGTGTATGCTAGTTGTAGGTTTGAATGATGAAGTGAAAAACTAGCATGCATAGGTTAGGTAACTAGACTCATGCTCACATTATG
This sequence comes from Miscanthus floridulus, assembly GCF_019320115.1. Classification (NCBI taxonomy): domain Eukaryota; kingdom Viridiplantae; phylum Streptophyta; class Magnoliopsida; order Poales; family Poaceae; genus Miscanthus; species Miscanthus floridulus. The sequence continues at coordinate 98,363,943 of NC_089588.1, read as the reverse complement.
AAAACTAGACCCTCACTTCTAATGTTGATTTCACAGGGTATTCCAGTTTTTATGTATGTCTAGTTACTAATGGTGCTAAGGATGGTGTATTAGTGCACTCTGATTGGTATCACGCTTCAAAGGTCCATCTTTTATACCTTAGCATCATTTGGTAGACATTGTCTCCTATATTTCTTATCTAAGCATATGTGCAAGCTACAATCCAAACTCTTAGCACATATGTAGGGGGAGCAATCGCTACCATTAGGAATTCATGAAACTTGTCCATATTCTTTTAAACATGGTAAATATGCTTGGGCAAGAAACATGAATTCAATTAAATTTCAATTCATATATTTGTGTAAGGGTTATCATCAATTACCAAAAAGGGGGAGATTGAAAGCTCTAGTTTGGTTTTGGTGAATTGATGAAACCCTAAGTGCTAACCTAGTTTATCAAAGTGATTATGAGATAGGTAGCACTACTCCAAGTGGTGAAGCAAATGATGATCATGACATGATGATGGTGATGACATGGTGATGATCAAGTGCTTGGACATGGAAAAGAAGAAAGAGAAAAATAAAAAGCTCGAGGCAAAGGTGAAATTAATAGGAGCTTTTCGGTTTAAGTGATCGAGACACTTAGCGAGTGTGATCACATTTAGGATTGATAGTCGTACTATTAAGAGGGGTGAAACTTGTATCAAAATGTGGTTATCAAAGTGCCACTAGATGCTCTAACTCATTGCATATTCATTTAGGATCTAGTGGAGTGCTAACACCCTTGAAAACATTTGTGAAAATATGCTAACACATGTGCACAAGGTGATACACTTGGTGGTTGGCACATTTGATCAAGGGTGGTGAAGTTTGGGGTCAAAAGGAGAAGTTTTGTATTGATCGAACTCTGCCTTGGGTAGTGACCGGACTCTGACCCTATGTCCGGTCATTGGCGCGCAGTGAAGGCCGCCCTTGGTCCCTTGATCGGATGCTGAAGAGAGAGATGGATCGGATGCGCAGGGGGTGTGTCTAGTCACCTAGTGACATACACTAATGCAAGCAACAGAGAGAGGCTGAGTTGACCAGACGCTGGTCTGGGTCTGGTCATGAGCCACCGAACGTGTCCGGTCGTGAAAAAACTATCTCTAGAACCTTACTGGAAATGACCGGACACCAGTAAAGGAGAGTCTGGTCACTTTGAGCAGTGCGTATGGTCGCAACTTAACACGTGGCGTGAAACAGACTAGCTGTTAAGATTGGGCACTCAGCATTTGAAGCTGATGACACGTGGCGATCATCAGAGGACCGGACGCTGGGGTCCTGCGTCCGGTCAATCCAACCGGTGCATCCGGTCGCCCCGATTTTTTAGGAAACAGAGAGCCAATGGCTCTATTCGAGGGGCTCTCTATTTGAGCCCCATTGCCGGCTCTAGCTCACCCTCTTGGCCATTTGCATTGACATAGGAACCTTGTGAGCTTAGCCAAAGCCCTCCCACTCATCTCCATCATTGATTCATCATTTTTGTGATATTGGGAGAGAATCCAAGTGCATTGCTTGAGTGTTTGCATCTGGAGGCACTTGGTGTTCGTGTTTTGCTGTGGGATTCGCTTGTTACTTTTGGTGGTTGCCGCCACCTAGATGGCTTGGAGCAGCGAGGATCATCGAGCGGAGGTTGGTGATTGTCTCTGGCTCTGATCGAGGTGATTGTGAGGGGTTCTTGACCTTTCCCCGGCGGAGAGCCAAAAGGTACTCTAGTAAATTGCTCGTGGCTTGTGTGATCCTCATCTTGTGTTGGTTGTGCAGCACCCTATTGAGGGTTTGGCATGTGATGCCAATTAGCGCGTGAACCTCTAAGTGAGTGAATCACCACAACAAGGACTAGCTTGTCGGCAAGCAAGTGAACCTCGGTAAAAAATCATTGTGTCATCATTTGATTCCGAGGTGATTGGTCTTCATTCTTGTGATTGATTGGTTCATTCCTCGACTCGGCGGTATAACCATCTTGCTCTATCTCTTTATATTACCGCAAACTAGTCAAGCTCTTTAGTGTAGCTAGTCATGAGAGCTTGTTAGTTTGGTTAGTGTGGCTCTTTAGTTAGCCTTTGAGAGCTCACTAACTTAGTGTAGTAACATAGCCATTCTGTGGATAGAGATTATAGAAACTAGAATTATGGTAGGTGGCTTGCTTTTTGGTAGGCTAGGGCAACACTTGCTTCGCCTCATATTTGTCTAACCGGTTTGCTAAGTGTTGTTGTAGAAATTTTTTAATAGGCTATTCGCCCCCTCTCTAGCCATTAGGACATTTCAATCATCACCGATGATCTATGATGAAACCGAGATTTTTGTCAAAAAAAACAGATTTTTATGACGCTTTCAGATCTGTCATTAAAATTTTTGTTATAGAAGTGGATATTTCTAGTAGTTCCCGCACCACTTAAAAAGAGCAACCGGTGTGGAAACCAAAAGAAAAAGCTCCGAAGTCCAACACCACACCACCAAGGACAAACAAGATGGCATGGAGACCAAAGAAGCGGCCTTCCGCATCTACTTCTCCATAAGTAAGTGAATGGAGAAGAGTCCTACTCATTGGACTTTAAAAGGTAAGTCCTTGCCGAAGTAAATCGGTAGTTATCCCTTACATTAATGATAAAAGATATTAGAACTTAGAATTATTAGTCTATACATTAATTAGGCTAAAATCAATAAAAGCTTAAAATTTCTAAGTTCACTTCTTAGAACGTCTGCCAAATAAAGCATAATTATTCTACCATGTTTACACGAACTAAGTTCCGGTTTGGGTATGATTGATTTCCGTGCAATCGTACTTTCATAGGTTTTTTAAATTAAGTATGGTGCTTAGGTTATTTAGCCTACCTTGATTAGATATTTAATTTAATCATTGAACCGAAACTGCCATGTATAGACACTGGTTGAATAAACAACATAAATTTTGGCGAACCATATACAAAACATATATCCACCAAAAAAATTACCTTTCATCTCCGTTGAATAAATCTTAGTTGTCTCCCAATGTTCTACAAAAGTAAGTTTTGGTTTTGGGGTGTGATTACTAGCGATCATGCCTTCATAGACTTTTTAAATTAAGCGTGGGGCTTAGGTTAATCAGTCTACCTTGATCAAACGAAACATAGTGTCAAGTTTAATCATTGTACCAAAATTACTGAGTATGGCCATTAGTTGATACACTAAACAAATAACGTACCTCAGAGTTTTCACCTAGCGACGAGTTAGCTTGGCGGAGGATCCCATAGAGGTAAGTAGTATCTTTTATTCTCCGCATTATTTATTTTTTGCATTTATTTAATTATCAGCATTTAAAAAAAATCTAAAAAATATAAAATCTAAAAAAAAGAAATATGATAAAAACAACAAAAAATTTATTCCACTCTCATGTGATTTCAGAAAGCTTAGTTTCCCCTATGTAGAAATGATGAATAGTTGCTCTGTCTATAATTCATCTGTACTTAGACTGTAACTTAGCATTCCCCAAGATTTAAGTTTGTTGGCTAAAAATGTCTCATCCTAAAACTTAAAACTTGTGGGTTGTAAAAGCATGATCCTTTTCTAAGTTGTTGCAAGTTATGATATGGTAGATAGAATATGCTATGACTTTATTCTAAGAGATAGTTCACATCCAGAGTTTTTAATTTTAGAAATGCTAAAGTCAAAAGTTCCTCGATGATTACAAATTCCTACCGCGGCCATCTGACATGTTCAAATTCTAAAACCTTAGTCATATGCTACTTATACTCACATTGAGTTTTGTCAAATTGTTGTGGACCCTTGTAGACATTCTAGTTATGCACTATGATCAAGATTCACGTACACCCAGAAATAAAATGATAACTCTTACATTAAGAGTTATTTAAAAACACGTTTTCGTCCACCTAAAATAAAAACCCCATTCAATTATCATGAGTCTTTCTCTCTAAAGTTTTTCATATGCCAAAAAGTAGTATGGGGCTATGCTAAAAAAAAGAGAGACACATGAAGCTCTCAAAATAGCAAAAGAAAAGAAAAAAATGGAACACATGAAGGTTCCAAGTGTTGAAAAGAAGATAGCCCATATTTCCAAGGCAATTATTAAAAAGAGAGAAAGTCATGATCAAAAGGAGTGCCAAAAATATTAGGATTAGGAAAATATTCCACACACTTGCACATCTTGATCAAAGTGTATGGCTTGTATCTCCTTGGATCCGGTTTTTGATTTAGCAATATATGTGATGCAAGTATGCCTCTCATTCATACCTACCCAAAACTCCACTCAAAGCGTTTTAGAGATAGGGTGAAAAGAAAGCCAAACAATGCCTTGGTGAGGATCATACACATTGAGCGATCGAGTGAATCATTTGAGAAATTTACATTTTATTTTACAAAACTCATAAAACCTCCGGATAGAAGGTTGATCAAAGAATGAATGATTGATGATTCTATTAAAACCATTATATCTTGCAACCACCTAAGACTTGGAAAAGCAATAAGCCCCACAGGGATTAAGTTAAAAGGGTGGATAGAATGTCAAACATATTTAAATGGAGGAAGAATACTTTGTTATAAGCATGACACTTGTGAATTATATTCAGCATAGTAGCAACTCCTGATCAACAACCAATAACTTAGATATTTGCTCGGGATGAGCAAAGGTTAAGATTGGGGGATCTTGTTGGTGGTCTTTAATGATCAAATCCGACCACCAACTAAGTTACAAAAAGAGGAGAAATTGGCAATCTTAAACATATATGCATTTTATTATTGACCTAGTTCCACATGTATTTGGAGAATATTGTTTTGCAGGGCATAAACACAAATGCATGGAAAATTTCACCAAAAGGCGCTTTCCAACGCAGATTTACGCAAAGGAATAATGAAGACGCCCAGCAACTCAACTCATCCGGGCAAAATACCCACCAAGGAGCAGCCCAGGACTAGCCCACAGCTCACCACGCGAAGGCGGTGGCATGGTGGCTTGGTCAGGGGGTGGCCTACCCTCCACCGGCTCCTCTGGGCCACCTATTCGACAGGCGATGGCATGGGAGCATGCTAAGGCGGTGGAGGCCGGGACTTCACAACAAGAATAGCCACAACACCGCCATTGCTACTTGTATAAATAGAGGGGCACCCCCTCTACAACACACACAACTTTGGGATACACCTCTCACACCTCACTCACTCTTATAGCTTTTCCTTTTTAGTAGTAGCTTTAGAGCAAGGCAAAGCTACCTTGGAGAGCTTGGCTCCTTGGAAGAAAAGACCTTTGGGTATGAATAGAAATATGAGTTCTTCCAAAGTTATGCTCTCATATTATAATTATAATCATACTTATGAACTAGAGTATAGTTATTATGTTATGATCTTGATATATGAACTAGTCTATAGTTTGTATGTCATGAAAGTAGCATACTTAACTTTATGCTTAACCACTCATATAACTTATGTAATCAGGATTAGAGCTAAGTTGAGATGGCGGTTCATCATGCTTTCAGGTGTGTTGAAGTCCTTTACCTGTCAATCCATAGGGTCGGGGACCCGGAGGATTTGGGTAGTTTCTGTATACGCAAGTGTGGTGCTTTGGTATGGAGAGACAGGTGAATGCATTGTCCCTCTCCATGGTTGAGGTGGTAGGCGACAGGTGGTGATAGCCCTGTCCGTCCCTTAGAATCCCCCATGTTCGTTTGGGGTGTAGGAGTCTAAATTGTCACATGAGGTTGCTGGCAGACCAGTACTCGGTGGCCTCCTGATCTGTGTGACACTTAGCCCTAAAACTAATTATGTAATCTCTATGATCATTAACTAATATTTGTATGACTATAGTAGACCAACGCCTGCTCGACTTAAGATTATTCTTTCTTTTCTATTTTATCCTTTGAGGAATGCCAAGTGTGTGTCCACTATCTTGAAATCACTGTTTTTACCCCTACTATAAACATTGGTGCACTTACATGCATTATTATTCACGTTCATATCCATACTAGGCTCTTAATCAAATGCCTTCCTTTGGAAAAATATAAATAATGATACCCTGAATACTTTTGGGTGAAATGCTACAATGGTAGTTCCGTGCGCTTGTGGATAAATATCTAAAATTGTTAAGGAATATCAAGGCTATTACTTAGTGGCATTGCTAATCATTAGTGATGATGCTAAGAAATACCAACAAGCACTTTTGGCGCCGTTGCCGGGGACACAAACCAAGTAGCGACGCTAAGAAGTGCCAACAATCTGGCCTCTGGTCGGCTGGTGCTACATTAATCCAGTGTGATGCAGGTGCTCACATCGATGGTGCCACCACCGTCTGCCTATCGCATCCAGCTTCGAGGATGGTGGATCCTGTAGCCTTGGTACCCATTGTGTCTACTGTTGCTCCTGTGGTCGGATCCGCCCTCTTCGACGGCTGGCCATGGCTAGGTCGTACGGGTGGGGCAGGGCCACCCCCTACGGTGACTAGATCTAGTGGCCGGCCAGACCGTGGCCAGGCGGGGCTAACTGGTGGCTGCCGGCACATGGCATGGCTGGGCCACCCCCAGCGGCAGCCAAATCCGGCGGCTAGGGGAGCACTAGCGGTTGGCCAACTGCTGCGTATCGGCTGACGACTACCTGGCCCTGGCCAGCCGGCTGTTGGCTGACTAATCTAGGCCCTCGCCTGTGGTTGGCTGCAGCCGGGTGGGCCTAGTTGTAGACCGGCCAATAGCCCGCCCGACGTGTCTGGTCGACACACTAGGGGCCGGTGCTGCGGTGCTCATGGGCCTCATGGTGAAATAGTGGTAGTTGCACGGGTTCTAGGTGAAAGCTCAACCCGGTTTTAGCCGGGCGGGCGACGGTGACGCCTCGGCTGCCACATACCTCCTTGGAGGAGTCGCTACTGAAGCTCGTGCTTCTGTGCCAACATCGCCTGATTCTAGGCGAAAGCCCGCCTTAGAAGCCTCTAAGGCTAGCACCGATGGCATCTAGGGTCATACCCTTGGGCATCACCTCCTACCAGAAGGCGTAACTGAAGAATCTCCTACGGCCCATCACCACTCGAGGTCGCAGTCGCGTCGCCCTCGCCACTCGCGCCGCGCGGCGTGGATAGGGGATACAAAGGGATTAGGGGCGCCGATAGGGAGCCAGGGAGGGATAGGGTCCAGGGAGGAGTCGGAGGAGTGGAGGATTGAGGAGATTAGGGTTGTCATTGGGCTGGGCTGTAGAGTGGGCTTTGTGGGCTGTGCTGTGCATACTGCGTAGTGGACCAAATTCGGTTTAAACCGAATTTAGAAAACGGTACACTCCAAATTAAACAGTAGTAAAAAAGCTAAACCGTTTTCGTTCCATTTTCGAATTTGATAGTCCGAATTTCGAACCGTATTCGAATTTGTCCGAAAATGCGAAATTGATCGGTTCAAATGTAGAAAATGATGCAGTTCGGTTCGGAATATTTCCATACCATTTTTATCCCTACACGGGAAGGACTACCGAGGGGTTGAGCAGTACTCAGCCCCAAAATAACTACACACTCACTTTTTGAGGAGTCAGCGTTTTTAAAAGTTTAATCAAATGGCACTATATAACAAAAGATATTAATATTTATGTTGTGTATTAAAAACTAAGCACCTATGCTGCATTGTGGTACATCATTTTCATTTAATCATTCGTTTATTCTGTTTTAAATGGTAGTTTCAAACGAACAGTGACTAAATGTCAAGACAACGATTGTTTACCGTTTAGCGTTTAGCGTTTAGAATAACATCACGGATAAGTATCATCATATTATATTTTTTAAAATAAAGATATTTGAAGATACAAATTGATATTCATGTTGTGTATCAAACACTGTTTGCCTAAACGCTACATGGTGGTCCACCATTTCAATTTAATCATCCGTTTATCCTATTTTAGATGGTCGTTTTGTACGAATAATGACTAGAGGTGAAGAGAACGACTGTTTACCGTGGCTCCATTTTGAATGGTTGACATGGCGCCATGTCATAAAAAATTGCTTTCGAAACCGTTCAGGGTGAATGGGTAAATCAGACTCACAGGATAGTTAAACCAGGTCATATGGAGTTTTTCTATACTAGTATTGAAGTGCCAAAATTTCACTCCTATTTTTTGATCCATCATCATTTCTTGTCTTTCTTGTTTATAGTTTTGAGAAGCAAAAATTTTCGCTTGTGTCACAAGACATGTGGTAACCAAGCCTATGCGTGTCATGACTCGACATGGCTCAGCACGCGACTCACTTTTCGCCTTTCTCAACTTAGCAGTTGCACACAATAACCACATATTAAAGTTGAGTTAGTCTCTAGTTAATTTTCCACGTGGAATTGAGTTAATTTTCCAAAAAGGGTCATTGTAATTTATGTTAATTTCAACCATGGTTGTTGAATTCAAAGTGTTGTTAGGAGAAATTTTAAATACATTATCATACTTTTGGCTATTTTATAATTCATATATTTAACTGTTTGGAGAAATTTGTGTTTTCATTAACGAATTGTCGGATTGTATTTGGTTTATACCATATTGCACCTTGGATCTTTTTGTTTGCTAGGCCTACCCAAGGTTCAAATAAATCCTGGGTCTGCCACTGATTCGGCTCTGCTGCACGCTTCTTACGGAGTCGAGCAACTTTGGTTTAATTTCACGGCCGGCCTTTATCAGTCTTCTCCTCCCGTCGATCGAGCTTAGCATAGCATCTGTTCCCAACAACACTGATGCCGTGCAGCGCGGACGAGAGCCGATCAGAACAGAAATTAATAAAAGCACCTGACCGGACAGAGGAGATGCCACTGTGGCTAAGTCTGACGTAACATATGATGCTTTTGCTAGCTTGTGCGACTGACGATGATCGAGAGCATGCATGATTCTTTCTCTGACTCGATCGACCTTGTTGTACGTGCAGGGAGTCCATCTGATCTATCTATATGTATCAGATTTTTAATTTGCAATCCGGCCAAATGATCGAGAGGAGCATCGTCTGTCCGTTACTCACTGAACTCGATCTGACTGCAATATAAGCTAGCCGAAACGTACTGTTGCATGCAGTGCAACGTACCCTATACAGTATATGTCGTCAACAAACAAACACGTACGGCTGGCCGGCCAATCAGGAAGCAACAACAAGACCCTGAGCAGTCAGTCAGTCAGTCAGTTCTCCGCTTTTCCGTCCCATGTGATGTGCTGTTCTGCTCCTTTTAATCACAACAGTGGACAAGCGCCTCCCACCCACCGGCCGCCTGCATGCTCTTGCGGCGAGATTGCGACAACCGTGGGTCTGTTTGGTTGCCAAAGAAGCCCAGCAGGCTGCCTGGCCTGGAGGTGGGCTTCCCCGCCGGATTAATTTTTTTCTTCTAACTTTAGTCGGATTTTGTGATTTCTGAAAAAATCGATGAATTGGAGTGATGAATGGTTAAGGGTGGCTGGTGGGTCAGCCGCTCCAAAGAACTGTCTTCAGCCGCCGCCCCTAGAAAACACTCTTATAGCACATAGTCATCAAGTTGCGCTAAGGTTTGTCCTGCAACCAGATACTATAAATACAAGTACTACATGACTGACTGTGGGATCCAACATCCAATCGAGCTTTTCACATCTATTACCCTTTTTGCCCTAATCTCTTCCGACCTCATGTTGATGCTCTTCATCGCTTGATGCGACGACCAAGGATGGCGGCCTAGCCTTGCTGGCTGATCTAGGGCAACCCGGCGACGTCCTTGCCCTGATGGTTCCTTTGCTAGTTTATCCGCAAACTAGCTTACGTAAGCACGGTTGGTTATCGTTTGGTGGTTTGCTCACAAACCTCGCCATTTTTCACCACGAAAGAGTGTTGGTTATCTGTTGCATTCTTCAGTCCATGGGGACCCAAACGATCTAGCCGCGTAGCTGGTACGTGACCAATATTTGCGTCCAAAACTCTGATATTAACGAAAGTTAGTAAGAAAAGAGGAGGAGGGGGTCACAGCGGTGTAGTTTGTTTACTGATTTACACGAGTGGGTACAGGCCGGCCAGATTCGCAAGTTGACATGGTTGGGCCACATGGAAGTGCACGGCGAATTGACGCTCAGCTACAGTTGCAAATTGGACTCATTCGTTCTTCCTCCCTCCAGCTGGGCTCTGTACTAGATTTTGTCGTCTTTGCTCCTGGACCAGAAAAGCAAAGAGCCGGTCCATGAATAATATTCATTGCCGGCCAACCCATTTGGATGTTCGTGTGATCGCCAGTGATGACGTAATTAAGGTGCCTGTCGTCGCAAGCTTAAATAATTCCCATGCATTTCACTCCGTGTGTGGACTCTGGACGCCTCTTTCCCTTTTGGTGCTAGTAGCTTTATGGCCCTTTATATGTACTAGCACGATGAGCGCGCTACGCTGCGCTAATTGTTGAAGGGGATAAAATCCGCGAAAAGAAGCACCAAAAAAAAGAGCAAAAGAATAAAAATAAAAAAATTAGGAAAATAAACCGTGTCGAATAGTGGCCGACGCACGTAGAGGCCAGGGATTCCTGGTGTATTAAAAGAGTAGTTATATCTCTGTCACGCAAGATGGAAAGTGCAAAAGCGCACCAGCGTTTGACTGAAAATAGTGTACATGACATAGTGTTAGAAGTAATAAAACACTTGTCAATATCATGTGTAGTCCGTACAAATGTCATCATAGAAATCAATTTCTAATAGTATTTAACCTAACCTAGCTAGAGATATGCACCACAAATTCAACGTTTTGCAAATTTCTGACTCAGCGCAAATAAAGAACTAAAATGATAATTCATGCAGCGAGTTAGAAATCTTTCCCTGCATTCACAGCAGTACACAACATTTCTCGAGAACACATAGAACTCCCTCTGATTCTAAATTATAAGATACTTTGACTTTATTATGGATACATAGATTCTACCATACACTTACATACGTATCTCCAACAATGTTGAATAAAGTTGTCTATTGGGATTTTATTAGTGGTTGGTGTTAGAATTGATCTCATCCGTCTTGACCCAACGGTCGAGACGGACCCCTTGACCGCGTCCTGATCAGGGACGCCCAGCCATCTAGTGGCTGGTGGGCCCCCGTCGCACAGTGCCTATATAGAGGAGATGGGGCAAACGGCTCGCAATACGAGGTTCACTGCCGCCGCCACAACCCCACCGTCTAACCCTAGTCCGATCGAGAGGGAGGCACTACCAGCGGCTGGAAGCGCCACTGCCTTTGCCACCACCAACCTCTTCACCGACACCCTTTCGTCACCTACACCGACCGTCGCTGCGCGTGCGCAGAGCTTCACCGACGAACCAGCGATGGCAGGGATCTCCTCCAACCCCTTCGACGGTCAGATGCTCCTACATCTCCCTCTCTCTATGTCTCCTTCTCCCGAAGCAAGCTCTAGGTACATTTGATTCAATTGGTAAAGATATCACCCTCTGATCTACACCTAGATGATCTAAAGACGCTAGCAGTTGGTTCCCTAACTTGGTATCTTCTGAGAACCTGATTTGGTTACCATCCTTTAACCTGAAAGTCCCCAAACTTCAGAAAGTTTCTTTTACACTCATGAGACTCACCCAAATGAGAGTCTGCAGCTTTTCTCTGTACTTGTGAAAAAGTCTTATCCTTAATATATTTGTTCCTCAATAAGTCCTGCCAAATACCATGTTCATTGCTTAATTTAAAAAGCCATTTGTCCAAGAGACACTTATTTTGTAAATCCAGATTCATAATTCCTAAGCCCCGTTGTTCTTTGGGTTGGCTTAATAGAGGCCATCGAACTAGTCTATAGTTTTTATTGTGATTGTCATTTGCCAAAAAAAAATCTGGATCAGTAATACTCTGGGCGTGTTTGACTGGCACCCCCACCTCGCCGCACCGCAACAGCGGCGTCGCCAGAAACGTGGCGCTCGAATTGGCCACCGAAATTGGCACGTTTAGGCGGAAAAATTGAACTGGCGAGCGATGGCGTGGCCGCGGCGTGCCAAAACTGCTGCTACGAAGCAAACGGGAGCCAAAATTACGGCGTGGTGCGGCAAGGTTTGGCTATCAACCAAATGCGCCCTCTATCTTCTCCAAGACACCTCTAGGAATTTCAAAGAAGAAAGCATAAACATCAAAAGGCTTGACAACACTGAATTAATCAGTACCAGTCTGCCTCCAATTGATAAATGCTTGCCTTTCCAACTACTGAGTCTTTTTTGTATTCGTTCTTCTACTTTCTTCCAATCTTTGTTATTAAGCTTTCGGTAAATCATTGGGAGACGAAGGTATCAGAACGAATAAGTGCCTAACTTGTAGCCAAAAAGATGTGAATAAGCTGCTTTGCTATTTTTTGCCTCACCAGAACAAAAAATTCACTCTTGTGCGAATTAATTTTAAGACCTCATAATTGTTCAAAAGTGCAAAGAATTAACTTCATGTTCTTTTCTTGTTCAATATTAGGATCTAGAAATAGCACCGTGTTATCTGCATACTACATGATAGACTACCCGCCATCAACCAAATGTCGCACTACCCCTTTTATTTGTCCATCCTCTTTGGTTGGCAATAATAATAGTCAACATGTCTACCACCATATTAAATAGTATTTTGAACAGTGGATCACCTTCCGGAAGGCATTTTCGTGTTTGGATGTAAGGGCCCATTTATTCATTAACCTTAATTCCCACATTACCACCTTTTACAAAATATTGGGTCCAAGTACACCATCTTTGGGAAAAACCTTTCATTCGAAGGGTCTGATGTAGAAATATTCAATTGACCTTGTCATAGACCTTTTCGAAATCAATCTTAAAAATAGCCCCGCTCACCTTTTTCCCATATAACTCGTGTAATGTTTCATGTAGAACTACAACACCTTCCATTATATTTCTACCTGGGAGGAAAGCAGTTTGTGAAGGACAAATAACTTTTTGGGCTACTAAAGCCATCATATTAGTTGCCACTTTGGTGAAACTTTTGAAACTAACATTCAACAAACGGATTGGTCTGTATTGTTGGATTTGTTTAGCATCACTACTTTTAGGTAGTAAGATTATTGTCCCAAAATTTAATCATTGAAGTGGAAGGTCACCTTTATGGAATTCCTCGAGTAGCGGCATCAAATTCCCTTTTATGATTTTCTAGAAAGCCTAATAATATTCTAGAGGGAATCCATCAGGCCCTGGGCCGAATTATGTTTCACTTGAAAAATGGCATCATTTACCGACACTACCGGACTCAGTGGCTTTGCCGAGTGCCAGGGGCACTCGGCAAAGCCCAATTTGCACTCGGCAAAGGCTTTGCCGAGTGCTGCACTCGGCAAAGGACACTCGGCAAAAAACGGGTCGGCAAAGGTGCCCGACACTCGTCAAAGTTGGAACCGATAAAAAACCCAAAAAAATGGGAAAAAAATGGAAAAAAAATTTTAATCAGTGGAGGCCCCCACTAGCTAGCGCCAGCCCATCTCCGGCATTTTTCGCGTAAAATTCACAGCAATGTGGCCGACGTGATTCGAACCCGCGACCTCCCCCTGCATGCGAACCTCCTCTACTACTACACCATACTGTCACTTGTGTCTGGATTCCGTTTTAGTTCCTAACATATTATATTAAACCGAGTGTAAATTGCTTGTTTGAGGCCCTAAACGAATTCAAATAAAAAAGTTATAAACTACAAATTTTCATAACTTTTCGAGATCTACACTTTTAGTTTAGGAAGTTTTTCCATCCGAGGTCGTTTACAAAATTTGAATTTCAAAATTTTGAAATTCAAACGCAGTTTTGCAGGACAAGATGATTTCAAATCAAAAAGTTGCCAACTACGATGTTTCATAACTTTTTGAGATCTACAGAGTTTATTTTGGTTGTTTTTCCGTCCGAGGTTGTTTGAAAAGTTCGAATTTTAAATTTTTGAAATTCGAACACAGTTTTGCATGACAAGATGATTTCAAATCAAAAAGTTGCCAACTACAATGTTTAATAACTTTTCGAGATCTACAGAGTTTATTTTGGTTGTTTTTCCATCCGAGGTCGTTTGAAAAGTTCGAATTTTAAATTTTTGAAATTCAAACACAGTTTTGCATGACAAGATGATTGCAAATCAAAAAGTTGCCAATTACAAAGTTTCATAACTTTTTGAGATATACAAAGTGGTTGTTTAGTCATCTTTTCATCCGACATGGTCGTTATAACATTGTTCACAAATCTTATATATCTCTCTTGTAGTTTCATAAACTACAAGAGAGATATGTTAGATTTGTGAACAAATTTACTTTCACTTTTTCATATGAAGAAAAGACCAAAATAAACATTGTACATCTTGATGAGTTATACAACTTTGTAGTTAAAATTTTTTTCATTTGAATTAATTTACTGCTTCAAAATGTGCTTTGAAATTTTCTTTGCCGAGTGTCAAAAAAAAACACTCGGCAAAGAGCTTCTTTGCCGAGTGTCAAAAAAAAAACACTCGGCAAAGAATGCCGAGTGTAAAAAAAACACTCGGCAAAGACGTCTTTGCCGAGTGCCCGAAAAACAACACTCGGCAAACCACTTGGTACTCGGCAAAGAGCCGGTCTCCGGTAGTGCGAAGCTCTGTGTAAGGATTTCATTTTCAACTTTGTGACTTAGGGATGTCATCTATGCGAGTCTTGTCCATTGTTGAAAAAGAGGGTTTAGGAGAACTAAACAAAATCTTATAGTATTTGGTGATAAACATTTTTAGACAAGCATCACCACTAAGAATACCCTCCTCTTGTTCCAGTTGGAAAATACGAGTTTTTCCTATGCTTCCCAATTAGCCACTAATTGGAAATATTTAGTATTTGCATCTCATTCCAATAGATTTTTTCAGCTTTCCCTTTGGTACATTTTATTTCTTCCTCCCTTAGAAGTTGGGCCAGTCTTTCATTCAATGTATTCTTTAGATTTAACTCGTCATCATTGAGCTGTGATAACTTCGCTTTATTATCCAGCTCATCATCCCAGTACATAAACAGCTGTTTATCAAATTTGATTAGCTACTAAATACAAATCTTTAAACAGAATATCTCATATAATCTGCCCACTGCTTGCGTAACAGGTTTTTGTTGCGACCTTGCATGCAGTAGATGTAAAAACTGTGTAGCTCGCTGATAATTAATACTCATCCGATAAGCTGTGTAGTACGTAACGATAGATCGCATCCGTGGAGTTCTCCGACGAAGCATTGGCCATTTTCATCGTGCCTAGCACCGCTACAGAATCAATTTTCAGGGGCGGCTCGTAACTATTTGTAGGGGCGGTTTGGCCAGCCGCTTCTACCGAACCGTCTCTACAAATCATGTATTTGTAGGGGCAGTTCCCAGGCTGCCCTTACAAATCGATTTGTAGGGGCGGCTCGTATTACTGGCCGCCCCTACAAAACGATTTGTAGAGGTGGCTCGTATTACCAGCCGCCCCTACAAACAGGTATTTGTAGGGGCGATTCAATCTAGAACCGCACCTACAGTACGTTTTCCCGCCAAAAAAAATTCAAATTTACAATTCAAAATCGCGTTGCCGAACGTCCCGCGACCAACGTTCCGAACCACGTTCGCGTTGCCGAACGCCCCGTGACCAACGTTCCGAACCACGTTCGCGTTGCCGAACGCCCCGTGACCAACGTTCCGAACCGCGTTCGTGTTGCCGAACGCCCCGCGACCAACGTTCCAAACCGCGTTCGCGTTGCCGAATGCCCCGCGACCAACGTTCCGAACCGCATTCGCGTTGCCAAACGCCCCGCGACCGCGACTACAAGCACAAGAGTATTCTATAAACTACAATTACAAGTCCAATTCACAAGAATATATACAATCCATCATTAAATATACAAATTCCATACACATTCTTATCAACGTCCAAGAGCTAACCTTTCAGTCTCACGAAGGTGTTGGTACTGAGGATTTGTACCTAACTCAGACTCTCAGTCATGGTAGGCGCCTCTGACGTGTACAATATGGTCCAATATGAAGTTGCAAAGGTCGCCGACGAGCTCTAAGAGTTGATCATCCTTGTATGGGTCTTTTTTCATTCCTTTCTCTTCTCTCCACTACAAGAGAACAAGTTTCGGTTTAGTATTTCATACCATGTACGAAGTTTTTATACTATGGGTGAAGAGGTTCAAACTTACCCTTAAGGGGTGTCTCCTGTAGGCACCGGTGTTACTCATCATAGAACATATATAGTATCCACAATGTACACTCCCAGGCCTCTGCTTGGGGCACTGTGTGTTTTGCATATGAAAATGTTAAGTAATGTTTTTGACAGCCATGTAACGGAATACTGAAGAATTAAGTTACACTTACCGCACATAGTGTTTTTATAGCCAGCTTTTCCTTCCTTGTTGGATCATGCCTTTCATGATGATTAGTGACATAGAACCTAAATACCCTGTTCGAATTATTTTAGCAAATACAACTTGTTAGTATCCAAAAGTGAATCTTACAAGTATGTATACAAACATATAAGCTAATAAGGATTGTCGATATGTATACGTCTTAAGAATCGATATGAAGTCTTTGTATGTCACCGTGTCCCTATCTAATGAATCAAAGACCCATGCCATGCTCATCCCGACATCGATAGCTATACAAATCCAGTGGTTGCTGCATGGATTTAATCATAGAACTAGATAAGCTCTTTTGCATCGAATAAAATATATCGAACAAAGCTTTAAGTATAGAGTTGAACTTACTCGAAGTTGTATGGTAGCCATATAGTAGAGTGTTGTTGGAGATTTTTGAAAGCCATGGCAATGTATGCCGCAATCTTAAGGGACTCTTCCCTTAGTTTCGCCGTACGGATGCGCTCTTTCTCCCGAAGAGTCTTTGCAGCAGCTAGCTCTTTTGCATCTAGTGTCCACCGTTTAGGGTAATTAAAATTTGTTTGGGCTATAGCTTGAGGGTCTACATACCCAGCTTTCACACTTGGCATTTGTTTGACAATGTGCACTTGCATTCTACAAATCACGGCGTGGGTTAGTTACAACAAAATTAAAAGATTACATTCATATCATATTGGGAGGACAAGGACTTATAGGCACCACGTGCGAATTAGATTCATCTCCATTTCTCCCAGGTGAAAGCATGTGTGCATGTCATTGAAGTCAAAGACAACTTTCCCGACTGGGCTTCCAAATGTGCTGGTGGGGAAGCATGCTTGTATGATATCTATGCTCGTTGGGAGAACACGCAAGTACCAATCATGGAACCTTCTCATTCCAAGTGGTAGGCGCTGGATGTCCCTGTTTGGTAGGAAGGGCTTGCCTCTTTCATATGTTTTTAGGCAATCCTTTGACCATTTGATGGCATCAACATTTGGATACTACTTTGCAATTTGGTGGAGTTTGCCAGTGACGGCCTCCTCAGAACCCCGTGATGGGACTTTTTTAACTTGGTTCTCAGGCTTGAACTGGTCATGGGAATACCACTTGGACACCGACGAGACGTCTTTGATCAGAACATAAACTGGCCTTATGTTGATTGGAATCTTCTTTCGAAGTTCCCATTCAGGCACGTCCTCATCTTCTTGTGCATCACCTTCTTCAGGAGGCACTCGTTCTTCATGTATCGGTTGTGCTTGTTGAGAAGACTGTGGCATCTCATCATGCACTTGCTTGGTACGAGCTGGAGAAGGTTGTGGCATCTCATCAGGCACATGCTCGCTAGGAGGTGGGGAAGAATATGGCATCTCAGGAATGTGGCGGTCACGAGACAGTGAAAACATCTCCCCGACCTCAACAACTCGCTCCAAATTTGGGAGAGGGGGAGGCGACGAAGAAGCAGTTAATATAATGTCTCGTTTGTGCTAGAGGATGAACTGCCCCATAACGTTTTCGAGTAACACCAGCCCCTTGGGAGTTGCGTAGTCTATCCTCCACTGCATGAACTCAGGCTTCACTGTATGCACCTCGACCCTAGTGTAGTCCGGTGGTATCTTATTATTGTAGTGTAAGCCACCGGGAGGATGTGCCATACCCGTTGCCACCTCCATCAAAGTGTTCTGCCAGCCATTGAGAAACACCAAGGTGCAACTAGTTGGTTCCTGTATGTGATCGACTGGGGTTGTGGCTGCAGTGGAACCTTGACTGCTAGGAACTTTCGGAGGGCTGCCAACTAATGCCATTTCTCCCAGCGGTGTCACTAATATCCGTGGCTCTATAGACAGTCCTTGCTCCTACAGCGCCTTCGCAACTAGAGCCTTCACTTGGAGCTCAAGACTAGTCTCCTGGTCTCAGCCATGTTTCTTGTACATGTGCCTATCCTCTTCGAATCCTTGCTTCCAGGTCATCCTTTTCCCTAGCCCCCTGGTGCGACCTATGTGCTCCTTGTTTCCCAAGCCAAGGCTAAGCTCGTCCCTCTCTCTGGAAGGATTGAATGAGCCCTTCTCCTTGTCTTTAGCATATTTCAGTATCCTTGATACCGCCTCTTGGGTCTCCGGCTTATCAAACTTAAGATTACTACCGGATGATTTTGTACTCCTCGCATATATCCAGTTCCTTGAGCGTACCTTCAAATTCGTCACATTGATATTCCCAGCAGCTACAGCCTCTTCGTCCATCTTCCTAGTAGCCACCGGGGCCTAGATGATGGTGGTGTTTGTTCCTCTTCGCCAGCTCGGTGTTACGAGCACTGAGCTCCAATGCCTCCGGTGAAGTCTTGTGAGCCACGAGCTCCTCCCATTGACTAGGAGTTATTTTGCCGAACTCGTTGAAGGGAGTTAACCCCTTTTGGATATACTTCGTGTTGAGCTCCAACCTCCAACGTCGGAATGACTCTCCCATCATCCTGATAGCATTTTTTTACCAATTCATGCTTACCCTCCAGAAATCTAAAATTGAGCTTCAGCTGCCTATCCCATAGTGCATTCTTTGTGTTCTCTGGTACCTCTTTCCAGTTAGGGATTGCTGGGTTTAATTTATCTCTTACTAGGGCCCTGATCGCATTATGGAATCGTCCTCTTAATTCCTTCGGCTCAAGGATCTCCCCTGCTGGCCCGACCTCCGTTATCACATAGCATGCCTTATCTGGATATAGATTTCCTTTTCTATCCCCTCTTTTCCTCTTAGGCTTGGTAGTCGTGGTTGTGTCTTGAGGTTGTGGAGCAGAGGCATCGTGATCCATCTCTGTGGCTGTTGCCTCTGCTCTCCTTTCCTCTACTTCGTCTTGTCCAGCGAGATGTCGCGGACATCAACGTCGTCTTTTCCGAGTTTCAGGAGGGACCTGTATATACGATAGGTCAAAGTGTTAGCAGAGGTAACATAGCCAAAGTTTTAGCAAAATTTACAAGCTAAGGCTTTTTCCCTACCTCCTTGTTTGGGTCAAAATCTTTGTCCAAATCTTCCTCCGTTGGCCTTCTTCTGGCTTCACGTGGGAAAGGATCCTCAGGACTTACATATCTCTCTTCTGAGTCATCATCATCATCATCCTCTTCTTCGCCTTCAGTAGCCTCTCCTGCTCTTCCTTCTGCTTCCCCTTCCTCCTCGTCACACTGCTCCTGAGTAAGCATCACTTCTAGATCCTTTTCTAACTCGTTATCGAACTGCTCCTGAGTTAGCTGGTCCTCTAGTGCTTGCTTCTCAAAGGTTGGGTGTTCATCATGCTCGGGGCATCGGGCTGCACTGTCTGGTGTCCACGATATTATTTCGCGCTTTGTTCTAATAGATGCAAGAAAGTGTGCTTTAGGTACGCGCGAAGGTATAAGAAATCAAAAGGGCTATAAACCAAAGTAGTCCTATAAAACAACAATATATCAAAAAAAAGAGTAGTAGCAGTGGTAGAGGCCTCAGAAACATGTCAATCATCATCTGATCTTGAACTTGGAGCATCAAGGCATCATAACAGAGAAGAGAGGAGAAGGTAATGTAGGGGCGGCTGCTAATGATGCCAAGTTCCTCACAAGTTCTTGATCATCAGCTCATATTCCATATAATGTATGGACTTGGACAATTTCATCATCGGCAAAACAAAGGAGAGGAGAGGAGAGGGGAGATTTAGCAAAAAAAACCAACAGCTACTTAGCAAGCATAGTGGAACAGCTGATGGCAAAAGACAGAACAGCAAGTCCTGGGCGAGTCCTAGGAGATTTGGCAAAAAAAGCAACAGCAGCCAACAGTTAGTAGCTAGAAGTAGCAAGTAGTAGTAGTAAGTAGAAAGTAGTTGAGTAGAGTAAGTGTAGCAGTAGAGTGGTAGTAGTAGAGTAAGAGCAGCAACCACTTAGGAGTAGCAATTAGTAAGAGGAGTAGTAGGAGTAGTAAGAGGAGTAGTAGTAGGAGTAGTAAGAGGAGTAGTAAGAGGAGTAGTAGTAGGAGTAGTAAGAGGAGTAGGAGGAGGAGGAGGAGGAGGAGGAGTAGGAGTAGTGGTGGTGGTGGTAGTAGTAGTAGTAGTAGCAGCAGCAGCAGCAGCCACTACACACCAGCAGTATATAAGAAAAAAAACAGAGAAGGAGTGGTAGTAGTAGAGTAAGAGCAGCAGCCACTTAGGAGTAGCAAGTAGTAGTAGTAAGTAAAAAGTAATAGAGTAGAGTAAGTGTAGCAGTAGAGTGGTAGTAGTAGAGTAAGAGCAGTAGCCACTTAGGAGTAGCGAGTAGTAAGAGGAGTAGTAGTAGTAGTAAGAGGAGTAGTAAGAGGAGTAGTAGGAGTAGTAAGAGGAGGAGTAGTAGTAGGAGTAGTAGTAGTAGTAGTAGTAGTGGTAAAGGAGTAGTAGGAGTAGTAAGAGGAGTAGTAGGAGGAGGAGGAGGAGGAGGAGTAGTGGTACGAGTAGTAGTAGTAGTAGTAGTAGTAGTAGTAGTAGTAGTAGTAGTAGTAGTAGTAGTAGTAGTAGTAGTAGGGAAGAAGGGACGATGGAAAATGGTTAGTACTTAGTACAGTTTCACGAGTAATGTTTCAAGAGACAGAAATCATCACTCGCAGCACCATAGGATGTGTACGGATCCAGGAAACACAAATAATAGCCAGGAAAAATAATCATGTTACCAGACATGTAACCGGTTTGTGCGCCAATCAAAGTAGCTATTCTTTTAGCATATAAACAAGGCATAGCTTATGAATGAGCATCGAGCACGTGTTATGACAAATTAATTGTGCAAAACAACAAAGAAGCAAGGAAGACGCTTTGAAAAAACCAATAAAACATTTAGTGGGAACAATCAATAAGTAAACCTAGTCCAAATATATGTGAGCTGATATCTGGAGTTTGCATCTAGTAGTTTATTTAGTCTTAGGACTGAAAACATTCAACATGTGCCAATTGTAAAACATCACATGCTTCCAGTTAATCTTGTCCAATAAAGTCAGGAAGTGCACAGCTAAAAAATAGCCAGCGTACGTGCAATCTTTAGTTTATACAATTGACATATCCAATTTATCACAAAAATCTGACCACAGTAAAGCTTCACGACCACTGATAGAGAAACACAGGTGCCAGCTCAAGTTCACTAGTAGAAGTACCAAGTTTCCTCCCAATTTCCATATATTATTTGATAACCAGCAATCCAAGTAAAATATGGTTTCTAATCATTGGCTAATAATTTGATTAAAATGAGATTCTTCGTTTTAGCATCCCCATTTCTCAGCTGTCAGCACCAATAAATGCAGATAATGCAACACATGGACATGGTACATTATGTTCCAATACTATTGCCATCGCCTATGTTGCTTGTACCACTTTGCAAGGCAGGCAGTTGGGTTTCCAACCAAACGAAATGCAAGATAACCAATCCTAGTGCGAAGTTAACCTAACTACTCAACATACTAATTTGGAGATAATACAGTTACACAAACAGAACCAATTCCATCCTAGCTTGCATTCAAGTTGACCAAACACCAACATGTACAAATGACAAATGGAACCAACCATTAAGTTCACTAATCATTCAAGGGCAAGAAACCCAGTCGTAATGAATTCAAGCAAGCACTGAAGCTTCCACTAAGTTTTTATTGCTACAGTCCAATCCTAAAGATCTTCCACTTCAAACACTGCATATCATCGCAACAGCCTGAATAATCTGAACTAGGTTGACTCAACCCAAACTTGTGAAACTGAACGTGAAATTGAAAATCCATGTATATAAGCACTACTGCTAGTCCATGACATAAATGGCCAAACAGCAAGCAAACAGAAGACTCCAGTTCCATCCAAAGTACAGAGAAGCTTGCACTGCGTCACCAAGATGGGCATATAAGCTGGCATAGTCAAGGGCAACAATCATTCAGCCAAACAAGTTTGTTCAGACAGATTTTCTTTGGGAGGAACAAAAAGCACATCATCCTTTCTCGGTTTTGATCCACAGCAGATAAGATGGACCAGATGGAAGCCCAAAGTGTGGAAATTGCAAAACGAAGTTCAAAAAAAGGGAGGACCAATGTCACAAACAGCAGATTGGGTCTGCATAAAATAGAGATGAAGGCATAAAGGATGCAGTAAAGGAAGTGCTCCGTTCGTTCCAGGCAATCAATCTCATGATAACCAACAAAACTAAATAACAGTATCACATGAGAATAGCTACTTTGTTTGCTAGTATCTAATCCATAAATCAGAGAGGGAGAGGCACAAGGAGAGAGAGCGGGAGATCACTGACTTGGCCACTGTGCAATCCTCCAGCTGCTTCTCGCCACAGCCTGTGTCGTCGGTGCGCGGGGGCAGGGGGCCGGGCGCGGGGCGCCGGGAGCCTACGTCGTCGGCGTGCGGGGGCGGGACACCGGGGCCGGGCGTGGGACGCCGGGGGCCGGGTGCGGGACACCGAGCGTCGGGGGCTGGTGTGGGCAGGCGCGGGACCGGCGGCGGGGCCGGTGGCGGAAACCCTAGGCGCGCGGGGCAGCCTAACGGCGTCGGAGGAAGAAGACAGCGCCCAGACTAGATGACTCCCGTGCGCCCTCCTATTTATACTCGGGACTATTTGTAGGGGCGGTTCTTGATCCAGCCGCCCCTACAAATGCATTTATAGGGGCGGTTCCTGATCCAGCCGCCCCTACAAATGCATTTGTAGGGGCGGTTCCTGATCCAGCCGCCCCTACAAATAGTTTCTATTTTTTTAATTATAAATTCTATATTTTTTATATCCTAAAAACACAAAGTAATATAAAAAATTGTGTATATGCACAAATATAATATTTTGTATTATTCTATATATGAAGAAATATATATATATATAAACAATTGTAGTCAAAACAATATAGAAAACAAAAAAAACAAAAATTAAAAATTTGAATTTTAAAACTTTGACTACAATTTTATGACATTAAATGAAATAAAATGAAAATGTTGTAAACATAAAAGTTGTATAACTCATCAACATGTACAACTTTTATTTTGATCATCTTGTCATGTGACTTTGTTTGAATGATTCAAATTTTAAAATTCAAATAATTTCAACTTGAAATAATATTTTGAAAGAGTAAATAATTTCAGATGAAAAACTCATGAATACCAAAGTTGTAGAACTCATCAATATGTACAACTTTTATTTTGATCATATTTTCATTTGACCAAATTTGCACAGTTGAAATTTTGAATTTCACTAAATGGCAACTTCAAACAAGATTTTGAAACCTTAAATGATTTTAACAATAAAAGTCGTGAACATAAAAGTTGTTGAACTCCTCACTATCTACAACTTTTATTTTGGTTACTTCTTCATGTGACAAAGTATTAGTAAACATTGTTCATAAATTCACATATGACTCATAGTTTTATGAACTATACGAGAAACATGTTGATTTATGAACAATGTTTACTATCACTTTGTCAGATGAATAAATGATCAAAATAAAAGTTGTAGATCTTGATGAGTTATACAACTTTGGTATTCATCACTTTTTCAGCTCAAATCATTTAATGGTTGAAAATCTCGTTCGAACTTGTCATTTTTTTAAATTTGAAAATTTGAAGTGCTCAAACTTTGTCAAATAAAAAGAATGACCAAATCAACACACTAACTTGATAGGGCAAGATTTTAGAAAATTTTAGGAAAAAATCATCACATTTGGAGTTAGTATGAGAGAGACAGACTAGTTACAAATTTTACCCAGAGATTAAAAAGAAAAATCACAACTATTCATGATGATCAATGATGAACAAGTGTGATTTCTCTTTTTAATCTATGGCTGAAACTTGTAACTAGTTTTTCTCCCTCATACTAACTCCAAATGTGATGGTTTTTCCCTAAAATTTTCTAAAATCATGCTCTATCATTTTAGTTTAGTCATCTATCTTTGTCACTAATTTTGAACAATTCAAATTTTAAATTTCAGAAAATGACAGCTTCAAACCTGATTTTCAAACACTAAATGATTTTAGCTGTAAAGGTGATGAATATAAAAGTTGTATAACTCATCAAGATCTCCTACTTTTATTTTGGTCATTTCTTTATTTCATAAAGTGTTAAGTGATTTCATAAAGTTTTAGTAGTAATAGAGTGGATGTTCAAATAGAGTCATCTGGATGTTGCAAAGGGTAGTCTCACACACATGCATAAAATGTAGTCTCACACACATACAAAAATATATAGTCTTACACACGTACATAAATATATAGTCTCACACACATGCATAAATGAAGTCTTACAAACACACACACAAACACTCCAGATTCAACAACTAGCTAGCCCGCTGTAACGACTTTTCCCTTGACACCTTTTCGTTCCCATGGCATTATGTCTTTGGGAAGGTTCTTTTCCACAACATTGATCCTCTTAGGAAAGTCTGTGAATAGCGGCATCTCATCGTAGTTATTGTAAGCTTCAACATCGTCCACGCCATCAACTCCAATAATGTGTTGTTTCCCGGAGGCAACCACGTGCTTTGTCTTCTTCTTCGGGGGGAGGTTACTTTGTGGGTTAGACATATAGAAATCTTGTGCGACACATGAAGCAAGTACCCAAGGGTCATCTTGGTAGCCTAGATTCTCGAGGTCCAGGACTCTTAATCTGATCTCGTTCAGTTGGTGTTGTTTGATCCAGCGGCATCGAAACAGGGCCACCGTTATATCCCTTCTATAGTCAAGTTCCCATATCTCTTCAATGATGCCAAAGTATTGGATCTTTCGCCCTAATTCATCGAGAGCCTCTATTCGAACGCCACTGTTTTGGTTCACATATTTACTATCCTTTGCGTGGGTATAGTACATATACCCATTGATGTCATAAGCATTCCAATATGTCACTTGTCTCGATGGCCCCTCTGCCAACCTACTGATGGTAATAGAGTCTATGGTTTCTCTAGGCAGTATGTTTTGGTCCTTCAACCATGTAGTTAGTCGTTGCTTGTGTTGTTTCATGGCCCAATCACCCGAATGGTCATTTCTCTCTGCCATAATGATATCCTAGTGTTCATCAATGTATGGTTGTATTAGTTATGTACTCCGCAAGACAGTGTAATGCGCCCGACTCACCTCTTTGTAATCATGGTCGATGAACACTTTTCTACCACTGGTGCCCTTCCCAGCCAGCCTACCCTTGTGACGAGAATTGGGTTTACCAATTCCTTTCTATACTTTTAGGTACTCTTGACAGCACTCGACGACTTCTTCAGTATTGTAACCCTCTATCATGGAGCCCTCTGGGTATGCTCAATTATGCACGTATCGACTTAGAACCGACATGAACCGCTCGTAGGACCACATTTCATGCAAGTAGCAAGGGCCTAGCGCCTGTATTTGATGAACCATGTGAATCATGAGATGTGGCATTATATCAAAAAAAGCAGGAGGTAAACACATCTTCAGTTGGTTTTGTGCCTCCACCACAAATTCATGTAGGTCACTCAGCTCTTGCTTGTCAATCGTCTTCTGTGAGATCTTCGAAAAGAAGTAGCACATGCGGGTGATGGCCATTTTGAAGAACTCTGGCTTTATAGCCCTGATTGCAATAGGTAGAAACACTGTCAGCATCACATGGCAATCATGAACCTTGCAGTGTGTTATTGACTAGTCCTTCATCGACACTAGCTTCTTCACATTTGCTGAAAACATAGTTGGGACTTTGATCCCCCTCAGGAAAGTGCATATAGCTCTCTTCTCGTCTGGTGTTAGGTTGAAGCACGCCGCGGGCAGAGTGTATTTTCCATTAGCCTCAGGTACCGGGTGAAGCTGTGGCATCATGTTTAGCTGCACCATGTCTTTCCGTGCTTTCAGACCATCCTTTGACTTGCCTGTGTCCATCAAGGTAGCAATGAGACTCTCAAAGACATTCTTCTACACGTGCATAGCATCAATGGCATGGGGGACCTCCAAGTCTGGCCAATAAGGCAGATACTGAAAGAAGATCAATTGTTTCTTGAAAGGTACACCTTCGACAGGAGGTGTGCTTCTATCTCTGTTCGTCCCATCCGAATTCTTCTTTCCATAGACGACACGTATGTTTTTCACCATTCTATACATGTGTTCTCCGTTATGACGTCTCTCCGGAGGGGGTTCAATCTCAGGGGCGTTGTCATAAAATCTAAAGAACAATTTGTTGCGGTACTTGTGACTTGTCTTTAAGAAGCGTTGGTTCCTTAGGTAAACTATCTTCTTGGATGCATCCAGGTACACCCATGTAGTACCTTCCAAGCAAACCAAGCATCTCGTCTTCCCTTTGATCTATCCAGACAAAGCAAACAGCGCGGGGTAATCATTGGTAGTAACAAATATTTATTGCTCTACATATGAAGTCCTCCTTTCGGAATGCATCGTACATTTGCTCCCCATGCCTCCATAGCCTCTCCATTTCTTGCATCAAAGGCTCGAGGAACACGTCTATATCAATGCCCAGTTGTTTAGGGCCAGAAATAAGAATAGTGAGGAGAAGGTACTTTCTCTTCTAACACAACCATGTTGGGATGTTGTACATGGTCAAGATCACTGGCCATGTGCTGTGGTCGCTCATCCTCTCATTGAAGGGATTCATTCCATCGGTGCTCAAGCCAAACCGTACATTCCTTGGGTCATCGCTGAATTCTTTGTGCTTCTCATCAAACCTTTGCCACTGACTACAATTAGCCGGGTGTGCAATCTTATCATCATCCACCTTGCGCTCATCATCCCACCATGTCATGAGTGCGGCTTCTTTAGGGTTTAGGAAGATACGTCTCAAGCGGTCGGTCACTGGCATATACCACATTACCAAGGTAGGAATTCTTCTCTGCTTTGCATCATTGCCTAATGGAGGGTCCTCTGGGGGCTGAGATTCTTGTACCACCTTTTTTGTACCCTTCTTATTCCTCTTTTTCCCTGTGGAGGGTTCGTCCCCACCGTAAAGGTCATTGTTCTTGTACCGGCTGGCCCCACACCAGGGACATTTATCTAGTGACTTGAACGTTTTGCCACGAAAAAGTATACAGTGGTTGGGGCATGCATGGATTTTTTCAACCCCCATTGTCAATGGACTTATGACCTTCTTCACTTGGTATGTGTTGGCGGGAACTGAGTTTGGTTGTGGCAGCACCCATGATAGGAGATGCAATAGATCATTGAAACTACAGTCTGACCAGCCGTACTTAGCCTTCAGGATGAGCAGCTCAAGCACAAAACGTAGCAATGTCCAATGTGTCGGACAGCCCTTTTCAACACCATACACAGTCTCCTTCGATGCTTTTGTCACCCTTTCCAAATTTTCTAGACTTTTCGGGCTATTTAGTAAAATCTCTAGTCCAAGGGCTCGAATCATGTTCTCCAAATCATCTTCATCCCCGACACGTGCTCCACCATCATTATTGGCACCACCTTCGTCGTTACCATCCCAACCACCAGCATCACCACCTTGTTCATTGCCAAACTCGAAATCCATTCGTGCATCAAGCTCTGCTGAATATTGGGACATGGATTCTATGGTTTCGTCGTCGTATTCCTCCTCATCCTTGTCATTAACAATAACCATTTCACCATGATGAATCCACACTGTGTAGTCCTCAACAAATCCTCACATAATCAAATGTGATCTGATGATAGTCACATCCGTCCATGCCATACGGTTCTTGTAATCTTTACAGGGGCAAATAATTGTATACTTATTCTCTTTTAGTGTCATTGCATGCTTCTTTGCGACTTCAATAAATTTATCCACCTCTTCACGGAAACCTACCTTGAACCTTAACGAACCATACATCCAAGAGTTCCTGTACTCCATCTTTTACAACAACAACAAAACAAACATTAAATGACTACTTATTCAGATATATATAAAAATAAATCCAATTAATGATTACTTGAGAATAATTGTATATACTTTAGATATATATGAATATAAATCTAATATAATTACATGAAGCATACAAACACACCATGATAGAGGAAAATTAATTAATGGCCTATTTATCCATAAATAATTAAAATACATATTTATTAATTACAATAAACAATTTCAAAGACAACAATTAGCAACAATTATACTTTACCCAATATCTTTCATACAAACCCTAGTCCAATTTCATCAAACATAAATTTACAAAAACGAAATTAATAAAAAAACCAAACCCTAGGTCTAGATCCACATGCACATGAAACATCCATAAAACTAACTAATTGTTCACTAAAATCAAGAAACATGGACCATATAAGGGTATGATCTTGTTCCCATCCCTAATTTACCCTAGTACAATTAAAACTTGAGTCTAATTTGCTCCATAAGTAGCTCAAGCACCACAGAAGAGAGAGAAAAATAAAACTCTAATTACTCACTAACCAACCATTAAAACTTCAAAAAAAGTGTGGAATAGCATTTTTTTTACCTTCTACAACCACTCCACCAAAGGATTTGAGACCAAAACCTTTCCTCCTTAGTAGAGCAATTTTTGGGAGGTGCCCAAGGCCTCCTCACCTTTGTTTCACGGGTTGGAGTGAGTGACCCGAGGAGGAAGAAGGTGTTGCAGCTGTTTTATATGTGGGTCATTTATAGGGGCAGCTGGTGATTGAGCCGCCCCTACAAATAGCAGATAATAATACGCGGCCATTTGTAGGGGCGGCCGGTGATTGAGCCGCCCCTACAAATAGCAGGTAATAATACGCGGCCATTTGTAGGGGCGGCTCAATCACCAGCCGCCCCTACAAATAGAATCGCCGGGGGCAGCTGGTGAGTGAGCCGCCCCTACAAATCAGACCCATTTGTAGGGACGGCTCGTATCACCAGCCGCCCCTGCTGTTCCATTTGTAGGGGCGGCTGGTGTCTGGGCACCCAAGCACGGCACTGTAGGGGCGGCTCCATCACCAGCCGTCCCTACAAAAAATTTGACCCGTTGCTAAAAATCGTTTTTTACGTAGTGTAGCTTGCAAGGTTTTAAATCTCCGGCTAAAGGTATTTAGCGGATGACCTCTAAAACGGCTATAGCGGTGCTAAATAAGGCTATGACGGGCTATAGCCGCTAAGTTGTACGTAAACACAAATAGCTTGATCAGCCTCAAACAGCTATAGCCGGCTATAGCGACAGCTATAGCCGGAGATTTAAAACCTTGGTAGCTTGGTGCCTTGGTGTACTGGGTGTACTCTGGCATGCACATGGCACCTGTCCAGTCCATGGAGACATGCAAGCTGTACAGGCTGCATCCGAGGAAGGAGGAGGACAGCAAGAACCTTGTCCCCAAGCGGGAAATCGTTATGTGCGTCCTCCTGCGTACTAGCGAGATGTATTTAAACAAGTGTCTGGTGTGTTCTTGCCACCATCCATGCAGTGGATGCAAAAGCTGTGTATAGCTAACTGATAATTGTAGCAATCAGAACGCGAATACGCGATCACGTCCATGAAGTTCTTCTCTGACGAAGCATTGGCCATTTTCGTGCCCATCCTGGTGTACTGGGTGTACTCTGGCATGTACATGGCACTCGGCAAGTCCATGGACAAGTACAGGCTGCATTCGAGGAAGGAGGAGGACAGCAAGAACCTGATGTCCAAGCTGGAAGTCATTAAGGGTGTCCTCCTGCAGCAGCTAGTGCAGGCCGGAGTGGCTGCTGTCGTGTTCACGGTACGTACGTTAGACCATCCACTCTTCTTACTCTTACTGTCTTAATTACATGTATGGATGGTTGGACATGGCCGGCCCCCTTGAGCTTGGTAGACTTCTAGACTCTGAAGTTTTCTTATAACACATGCAGCTCACGGGAGATAGCAGCTCAACGGTCTCTTACAATGAAGAAGGACAAGGATCATCATGGTACTCCTACCTGACGGTGGCACGGCAGTTTGCTTTGTCCATGATCGTGCTAGATGGCTGGCAATACGCGTGGCATAGGTACATGCACCTGAACCGGTTCTTATACCGGCACATCCACTCATGGCACCACTGCCTCGTCGTGCCTTATGCATTCGGCTCACAATACAACCATCCTATTGAGGGCCTCATACTTGACACGCTTGGCGGGGCGTGGCCTTCGTCGTGTCAGGCATGTCACCTCGTGCCTCCATTTTCTTCTTCTCTCTCTGTACTATCAAGGGCATGGACGACCACTGTGGCCTATGGCTTCCAGGGAACTTGTTCCATCTCTGCTTCTGGAATAACACGGCGTACCATGACGTGCACCACCAGCTGCGTGGCAGCAGGTTCAACTTTTCGCAGCCATTCTTTGTGACGTGGGATAAGGTCTTCGGGACGCATATGCCGTACGTTCTGGAGGAGAGGCTAGGTGGCGGGCTCCAAGCACGTCCCCTCACAGCGAAGACTGCCCACAATGGCGAAAAAAATTAGTACTATGCAAGCATAGGTGATACGCTAGCTCATGCTCGATTCATATGCATGTATAATGAAGAGAAGTGCCATGATTGTTGTGCTACAAGCTCTTTTGTAATGTTATTTTCTTTATTCCTCCTTTTTAATAAAATCTCATCAGGGGCAATCTCTCTTGTCTCATAAAAAAATATATTCGAATTTATAAAGTGTTGCATGCTCTAGCAAAGGAAGGTATCTATATGCTTCCAATAAAGTTTCAGATTCTTTCAGCATTTGCATACTTTTGAAAAGAAGATAGAGACGCCCTCACTCTCTCTTTTTCATCATATCCCAAATGCCTCATTGCGTGTCTTGATACAGGCGCCCACTGCATGGCCTCACTCTTTACCCTTTGATCCTGCCACGACATGCCATAACCTCGTGAAGCAAGTAGTGGTGGAGCTGAGTGCAAGTAAAAAGTGATGTGATGCCTCTCTGTAGAGGTATGGAAGCCCTCTATTCTTACAGATAAGGATATGATGGAATGAGAGTGGCCTACATACATCATCCCAACATGCCCTCACATTCCGTGGAAAGGCGCAATTACAGAGAAAAACCCTCCCCCCCAATGACCACCACATGATGGTTTCTCTTCCTTTCTTCCAAACTGGCTTTAGTCTCCCCTTTTCCTTTTCTTAATAATCTATCCTGAGCTCATACAAAATCTAGCTTATCAACATGAACTGCATCACATGCTCTCTCAATATTTTTATGTTATTTGAGGCGTATTTGCTATCTCATTATGAGGAAATAAATACTAATGTTGCTTGAGGAAGGTGTCTGGAAATGTCGTTACTATGGAATGTGATTATTGCCTTAGGGACTGAAACAGGCAAAAAATAATATACTGTCGAAATGATTTGAGTCATTGTTAGGATTGGTTTTCAGAGGTTGCTGTGGCAACCATCTCTATCCAAGCATCTATAGAAATAGTTCATCTTAGCCACGGTTATAGAACCGCCTCTGTCCAGGCGTCTCTAGAAATAGCACATCTTTAGAAACAGGTATGCAACTGCCTCTAGAAATCATTCTCCAAAACAACAGCCAACTTTGGAAATAGGTTGGCATTACCATCCACCCCTGGAAACATTTCTCAAAAGTGTCAAAGTTTCCGACCAAATTAGAAATATTTGTTTCTCGCCAATTACATTGAACCTATTTCTCACCATATGCACTATTGGCTAAACTTAATCCTATTTGAACATATTGCATCATATTCTCTAAAGTTGTTATTATATTTTAAGTTCCACTAAGGTGTAGGCCTGGACGAAAAACTCGTAACTCGCTAGCTCGCTCGACTCGCTCGTTTGTGGTTCGGCTCGAGCTCGGCTCGTTTGAATTTTTAAATGAGCTGAGCCAGCACTTTAGCTCGGTTAATTAACAAGACAGCTCGATCCATTAACTACTAATTATTTACATAAAAATTATATAGTTTTCACTGACCGTGTGCACGTCCCTCTCTTTTAACGCTAGTGGCTTTGAGGGCCTATATATGTCTCTGTCATGCAATGGAAAACGCAAAAATCACCAGGATTACAATATAATGAAATTTAACTTTAATCAATATTAATATATATCCACAGTTACTTCTCTTCTCTCAATTTCAAATTGTAAGTTGTTTTAGTTTTTACCAAAGTCAAACTTCTAATTGTGGTCAAGTTTATAGAAAACACAAAAAAATATCTGCAACATCAAACAAGATTTACTAGATACAGCGTGACATGTTTTGATAGTGCATTATTTGATATTATAGACGTTGATTTGTGCATTTTACTATAAACTTGATCAAAAATAGAGAAGTCTAACGTAGGAGAAAGCCTTAAATGACATAAAATTCACCAGTGAGCATACATATTCCAGAAAAAAAAAACTAGAGCATGTGCATATACATCGAAGCTCGCAAATTTCTCAAATTATATATGTGTGTGTGTGAGTGCGCGCCACTTGTCACTAATTTACTATACACGTACATGGTCCGTCCTGCGTCACACTCACACTGCGTGTGCTTGTTCAAAGTTGATTAGCTACTAAAAACAAATCTTCAAACAGAATAATCCCAGCGAGCTGTCTATTTAAAGAAGCCTCTGGTGT
Organism: Miscanthus floridulus; assembly: GCF_019320115.1. Lineage (NCBI taxonomy): Eukaryota > Viridiplantae > Streptophyta > Magnoliopsida > Poales > Poaceae > Miscanthus > Miscanthus floridulus. The sequence continues at coordinate 98,331,237 of NC_089588.1, read as the reverse complement.
TTGTTGCCACCATGCATGCCCTAGCTGCAAAAGCTGTGTAGCGAACTGATAATTAAGATTTATTCGATAGCCGCATTCCATAGGCTCAACTGCATTGTCGCAACGACAACAACGATAGCACCCATAACTCTACATAGACATGGTCATGCTCGTGGTCATGGTCGTGCTAGATGGGTGGCAGTATGTGTGGCACAGGTACATGCACCACAACAGGTTCCTGTACCGGCACATCAACTCGTGGCACCACCGCCTCATCGTGCCCTACGCATTCGGCTCACAGTACAACCACCCCATTGAGGGCCTCCTTCTAGACACGCTCGGTGGGACGCTGGCCTTGGTCGTGTCGGGCATGTCACCTCGTGCATCCATCTTCTTCTTCTCACTTTGCACCATCAAGGGTGGAAACGTGTTCCACCTGTGCTTCTGGAATAACACGGCATACCATGACGTGCACCACCAGCTGCACGGCAGCAGGTTCAATTTTTCAAAGCCATTCTTTGCGACGTGGGATAAGGTCTTCGGGACTCATATGCCTTATGTGCTGGAGGAGAGACCAGGTGGTGGGCTCCAATCACGCCCCCTCATGACAAGGCCTCCCACAATGGTGAAAAAAACTAGTGTGTGATACGCATCCTTATCAGCATTTTGTTGATAGATGGCACATACATATCGGTTGATAGTAGTTTTTGTTTTTCTACTGCTTGCAACCTTGCTATCAAGCCGGCTGTGTTTTAGGTTGTGTTTTTGACGAATGTGAACTTTTATTTTTCAGGTGGGAGGTAAGAGCTATAAGTATACTGATGTATGCAACCAACGGTTGGATCAAATTGCTCTTGGCGATTTGCTTTGGTCATCCTAGCTAGAGATGAAAACTTTTGTAAGGACTTCCTAGAGATGATCATTTTGTAAAGAGTGCAAGCAAAACCATATGAGATATGGCTGTGCCCAAACATCTTGAGTCTAGCCTATTAGTTGAACTTATTTCATCTTGGCTTGTTTGCCATGAATTGTGTGTCTAAGATGGCATATGACAAAATAATGATGGTCTAATATAAATTGTGAGCTTTGTTCTAGTTTATACGTGTTTCATGAGTGTGTATTGGTTTGACATGGTTAAGACTGAATGTATGGTTAACTTATAAACAAATGAAAATATATAGTTAATTTTTCATATGCCTAGCGTTAGGTAGTTGGTCGCTATAAATATATATCCTCAGAGAGTGTGTCATTTTAAGTTTATATAATAGGCGTCAGACCGTTAGTCATTATATCTGTTACTTAGCATCAGATGGTCAGTCGATCGTTAAAGATTTATAATGATGCCAGTAACAACTACGCATAGAAGGTCGGTACAGATATATAACAACCGACCGTATTTCGCTGAAATAGTTTATAACGACACACATGGCGACGCTAAAGATGGGCTATGGTATAGTGGGTACCAGTCGGCCAGATTCGCAAATTAACATGGTTGGGCCCATGGGAGTGCACGGCGAAGTGACGCACAGCTAGCGTTGCAAACTGGACTCATTGGTTCCCCCTGGCTCTGTACTAGATTTTGTCGTCTTTACTCCTGGACCAGCAAAGCAAAGAGCTGGTCCATGAATATTCATTCATTGCCGGCCAACCCATTTGGATGTTCGTCTCTCTGAGAGATAAAAGAGGGTCATCCAATGTAGATGTTAGATTGTGCTGGGTAGCTACTAGTAGCTAGATTGTGGGGTAAGTAGCCGTCCAGCTCCATTGTTTACGTTAGGTGCTGGTCGCAAGCTTAAATAATCCTCATTTCACTGTGTGTGTGGACCGTGGACGTCTCTTTCCCTTTTGATGCTAGCGGATTTGAGGCCCTTTACATGTGTCTGTCACGCAAAATGGAAGAGCATTTGACTGAATAATAAAATCTGAGTCAATTGTGTACATCACACATTGTCATAAGTAATAAAACACTTGTCTCTATCATGTAGTCCGTAACATGGGGGTTGCTAAAAATACCAAAATAGCGTTGGATGGTAGGACGTTAGAGATTAGTAACATTGGGTCAGTCGGATGATCGGACGTTAAAGATTAATAACATTCGGTCGGTCGTTATATCTTGTTTTCATGGCAGACTGTCATTATTCGTCACTTGAAGCTGGAATATTTTTCATCTCTAGAATCTAGAGCAATTTTTTGGCCAACCTAGAAGCAGGAACAATGTTTTTTCTTAGCTGTTGTTCCGCTCAATAAATGGTTATGAACAAAATATCCAAAATATTATTTGAATAACTTCCAACTATATGTTGTAATAAATGAAACAGTTTCTTTTAAAATAATTCTTTTGTGTATTGGACAAAGGATGGTTGTGGTCACAAATCTTAAGTTTGTACTATAGATCCAAAGTGAACTCAACTGTACGCAAGAATCATTTGTAAAGTATACTTCATATTAATTTGGCAAAAATATTCAATATAGAATTATCTTATTAATATTTATTTATTCCTTGTGTTAAAAAATGTAAGTTGTGTCTTAGTTTGTTTCCATGTCAAACTTTGACCAAGGGCTCAAAGCTACAAAAAATTATGGTAGAAAATGGACAAAAGATAAGTATGTATTATTCATTGTTTCAAGTAGATACGTAGGATTTGTCATCCAGATATTTCCGGATGTTGTTGATTCTTGATTGATGAGCAAGGTCCTGGACATCAGTACAAGGCTTTGGTCCCTTGATTTGTGGGAGCATGATCGTGAGAAGCCTTCTAATATATGGTTTTCGAGACACCCGAAGAAAAGCCCGGCAGTGGAAGCTGCCTCCGTGATGATGGTACAATCTTGTGGCAAGTGTAGTCTTGCCAACACCTGCAACTCCAAAGGTTGGTACCAGCTTGAGGTTTGGCTCCTTGTCAAGTAGATCCAGCAGATTGACGACTGTATCCATGGGCTCCTCGAGACCTATATGCATGCTCTGTATGGAGCTTTGGTTTCACAGGCTCCTATCTATGGCGTCTATCTCTTGGTTGCTGCAGACGAGATCTCTTGTCAAGATCTTGCTTGCTTGCTAAAAATTAATTAATATTCATCCGATAAGCTGTGTGTAATGATAACGATAGCATCCCTGGAGTTCTCCGACGAAGCATTGGACATTTTCATCGTGCCTAGCTTGGTGTGTACTCTGGCATGTACATGGCTGGCACTTGTCCAGTCCGTGGACAACTACAGGCTGCAATTGAGGAAGATGGAAGGAGGGGACAACAGCAATAAACCTGGTGTGATCAGCGCTGAGGTTCGATGCGTGTGCACTAGCGAGCTGTATTTAAACAAGGGTCTGGTGTTTGTTGCCACCATGCATGCAGTAGATGCAAAAGCTGTGTGTTTCTTTTAATAATAATGGAACAAAGTTCTGGCCTCTAGCATCCGTGGATGGTACACAGCCGAAAGTCATCAGAATACAAAAAGCCATAAGGCTTGCAAACTTCGGCTCAGCTAGTGAGCACAGAAAAAAGGAAATTAGACCGCGATGCGAAGTCCATTCAAACTTCGCGAAAACATCTAATATTAAGGTCTCCCATCTTATGCAGCCTGTATTGAACAATGGTCGCTCCTCTTCTCTATGCAGCATGCACCACTGTCGGATCCAAAATGTCACCCTCAAAATTACATGTATGACAATGTTAGATCTAGCATTGTTAAATACCATATCATTTTTATTCAACCATAGCGCCCAACAAAGTGTGGCTACTCCTAGCAAAATTTGGTTTTTCTTTTAGGACGTAGTCCATGAAGCCAAGAACCAAACAATTTAGCAAAGCAAGCGGGTGGGTGAATTCCAAAAGTGAGACGCACAGTATTCCAAACAAAGCTAGCAAAGTGGTTGTCAAAGAACAAATGTTGGGTGGTTTCAACTGAACAACATAGACAACACTTGACACTTCCTTGCCAATTTCTCTTCACAAAATTATCTTTCCTATGTGTTTTCCCTTTTTTAGATACCATAAGAAAATCTTAATTTTCAGTGGTATCTTTAGCTCCCAGATAGGGGAGAACGTCCTGCTGGATCAAAGTCTTATACATAAACTGGACTGTGAACTAGCCGTCCTTACTAAGATTCCATCGGAATTTATCTTTTCGATTAGAGAGATGAACTTGTACAACTTTTGACACTAGGTCAAACCAAGTTCTCCAATTTTCATTAACCAATCCCTGCCTAAAAGACAGATTAAGTGGTGTTGTCCCTAGAACATTTGCCACCGTATCATCTTTCCTCCGCACAATTCTATATAAATTAGGGTAAACCTCTCTAAAAGGTTTGTGCCCTAACCACACATCCTCCCCATTCTGCACCTTAAAAGTGCCACAAGCTAGAAAATCCGCCTTGGCTTTCATAAGGCCTGCCCAGAAATGAGAATCCCCAGGCCGATGCTGCACTTGAGTAAGAGATTTGTTAGACATGTATTTCCTTCTTAGAAGGTTCTGCCAAACCCCATCCTCATTGATCAGTCGAAATAGCCACTTACTCAGAAGACATCTATTTTGTGTTTCTAGAATTAGTAACGATGACGATCGCATCCATGGAGTTCTCCGACGAAGCATTGGCCATTTTCAATTCGTGCCTAGCTTGGTGTACTGGGTGTACTCAGCTGGCATGTACATGGCACTTGTCCAGTCCATGGACAACTACAGGGTGCATGTGAGGAAGGAGGAGGCGACAGTAACAACCTGGTGTGATCAGCGCTAACGTTCGATGCGTGTGCACTAGCGAGCTGTATTTAAACAAGTGTGTCTGGTGTTCGTTGCCATCATGCACACTACCCCAGATCTGGACATCACTGCCGGTTCAAAAACCCCCTTCACTGCCAGATTTTGAACCGACAGTGGCATACCGGCAGTGATGTGGGGTTGACATCACTATCGGTTCTTAAAAAACGACACTGATCTACAGAAAATAGTGTCGGTTCGTGGCTCCACCCGACAGTGTCTAGTTGAATAACACTGCCGGTTTGTAGTCCCCACCGACAGTGACGTTTGCTTCAAGAGTGTCGGTTCTTGCCCAAACCGGCAGTGTAGATCAAGCCAACACTGTCGGATAATGGCTCAAGCCGGCAGTGTTGAGCAAGATAACACTATCGGTTCTTGACCCAAGCCGGCAGTGTTGAGCAAACCAACACTGTCGGTTGATGGTTGAAGTAGGCAGTGTTGATCAAGACAACACTGTCGGTTCATGGCTCAAACCGGCAGTGCGGAGCAAGAGAACACTGTCGGTTCGTGGCTCAAGCCGGCAGTGTTGAGCAGTCCAACACTGTTGGTTCATGGCCTAACCGGCAGTGTCGAGCAAGAGAACACTGTCGGTTCATGGCTCAAGCCGGCAGTGTTGAGTAGTCAACACTGTTGGTTCATGGCTCTAACCGGCAGTGATGGTTACGACAACACTGCCGGTTTGTTGCTAACCGGCAGTGATGGCCCATTCGCATTTTATTGTTTTATAATTTATTTTAATTTATATTTTTTCGTGGGATCGGGTTTCGCTTTATATACGCTACGTAGACGACAGGTCCATAAATATTAAACATTACAAATATTACAGTTACAGTTCAAATGTTATATCTAGATCTCGATCCCTCAAAACAAAAAAAGAAATATTCTCAGACTTCTTACAATAATCTGGCGAGCCCCTCTGGGCCATACTGGTCCTTGTACTTCACGGATTGTGCAATGGAAAATAGTCCATCTTTTTCCAATACCTCGGCTAAGATGAATTTTGACAGCTCCGATTGTAGTGCGACGATCTCCATCTCTAGCAGCCTTTCGTGCTTAAATTTCTTGCGCTGTCGTTCAAAAAAGATGATATCCAAAGAGAAACAGTAAATCATTTTGTTGAATTATTAACAGACATAAATGAAATGGGGATTATACACACCAACTTATCGGCTTCTTCCGATTTCCCGCCGATATAGCGAAGCATTGCCCACATTACATAAAACCCGCATTCATTGTTTCCCGCCGGCTATGATAGGTACTTCCCCTCCATTTCGACAACCTTGAATGGGACCGACTTCCCACCGATATGGCTTCTTCGGACACTGAGCAACATTAAAAGGAGAAACATTAGAAAGCGGGTATGTGTGATTAGAAAATAATATGTTATTAGGATCGCTTACTAATTCAGCACTGACACCAGTGCATCCAGATGATGAAATGGTTTTTTCTTCGAGTCCCACACCTCGAGTAGATTTTTGGCAAGATTAACACAAATAAAGATGAAATAGTTGCTGCAATCACAGAATCCTAATTATCGAATAATCTTAACAAAAAAAGAAGCATAAAATTAAAAGCCGAGAACACATACTCGCAGTTGTAGGCTAGAAGTATGTGGGTTTTCTTCTTCATCGTGAATTCGTCGAAAACAGCAATCAATCTTTGTTTCAGGTCTTCCACATCACATCCATAGAGGCTAGACATGTCCTCTCATTGACTCGCATGGGGTCCAAGAAGCCTATGTAATCCCATTTGCTTTTTAGAATGCAAAATTTTGCTATACACCTACATAAAATCATGGGAAGTGCTCAAAAGTTAACAATTTGTGTATCGAGAGAGTAGTTAATTGTAATATCGTGCGTGTAGGGTACTTACATAGTCCACAGCGTCAACAGTTGAACATCGAGATCGCATTTCTGGTATAGTTGGAACAAGCACTCCCACTCGACATCGAACTTCTCTTCTTCAGGATAATTGAAAACATGTGGCGAACGGATAATAACCTCAAAACCAAAGTTGTCCGTCTCTGTTGCTTGAGCCATGTAATATTCATGTAAATGGCGCATATATGTTGTCAGATTTTTATACTCATGATCATGAACCAAAAAATTGCCCCTTACATACTTCATTGCTGGTGTTGCCGTCCCTTGTACATCATAATAGATGGTCGTGGCTTCTTCCATGGTTAATCCTGGGTTATCTTCGACGTACTTCTATATGTTCCTTAAATCTTTATTGTGTATTTCTTCGTCTCTTGTTGTAGCGTATTTATTCTGTGTTTGCCTTTCGAATTCGGACTTCAACATAAACGAAGGCAGTGAGGCACAGAGATTGAAGAAACTAATACAATCTTCCTTCTTGACGTGTGCTATAATTTTTTCTTCCATCAAGGAGGTAACGCTGCCACTGAATGGCCTTTTTCTCTTCTGTTGGTCCACTTTGGGAGCATTAGCGATCGAGTCCAAGGACCTTTTCTGCGACTACGAGGATGTCCTTGATCTTGTTTTGGGCTGAGGTGGAGGAGGAGGAGGATGACGATGAGAATTCTGTTTTCCCGACGCTGATGAAGATGGAGTCTGACAAGGAGGAGGAGGAGGAGTCTCTTTTCTCGGGGCTAATGAAGATGGAGTCGAACGAGGAGGAATAGAAGGAGACCTCTGTCTTCTTGGGGGCGATGGCTCCGGATGAGGAGGGGGGTGATCTCTGTTGGGAGATGGTGAGTTATCATCGCAGGTGGGCGAAGACTCATAGTCGTCCTCATCATCAGAGGACAATTGGTGGTCAAGCTTAATGAAGCGCTTGCGCCAGGCCACTTGAGAGCCCTTGTTATGACCAAGTTTCGGTGTGTCTTCCGCTACAGGGTACTCAATGGGTATCTTGTTATACTTCTTATCAAGTATTCTATCAATGGTGACGCGAGCGTACCCCAGTGGAATTGGGTGGCCATTAATTGTCCCGTCTCCCACAGGCCAGTCCTGGCCGAGCGCCACCTTGTCCTTTGTCCATTCCTGACGAATGTACAACCTGACATTGATGGGTTCAGTGATGTCGTCCACCGGATGAGGCACATTCGCCTCTTCTTCATCGAGCGGGGTCGATCCGCAGCTGCTGCGACCCCTAAACTGTGGGCTAAAGGCAGTAGGAGTAGGGTTTTGTGGTACTGCTGATCCCTTGGACAGTAAAATTTGCTCGACTCGCGCTTCAACGGTCGCCTCAATCCGTGCTTCCATTCTGTCTTCCATCTCTTTTAGTCTCCTCAAATACTCTGCCTCATGTTCCTCTCTACCCCTCGAGCGGCTCCGGTAAGTGTTAGATTCTTGAGGGAATGCTAGTTTCCAAGGAACAACACCGGTTCCTCTAGTGCGACTAGGGTGCTCCTTGGTTCCGAGTGCTTGGGTGAGCACGTCTTTCTCCCTATTAGAAGTGCGAGTCCCTTGCCTCACCTCCTCAGTTACTTGGGAGATCCTCTGGATGAGTTCACTCATGGGTACATTTGAGGAGCTAAAGCTCCTGTCCTCGGTGTGCCGTACATTCCTCCCCATACAGTATATTACCGATCTGGGCTCCCAATCGGCGGTCTCAACCTGAACGCCTTCCTCGGCAAGGCGATCCATCTTTTGAAGTTCTGCTTCAAATTCTGGCATCTTTTTGGCGTAGCCACGAGAGCCGAGATGATGAGGATTCGTCGCTTTCTGCGAATTCTCCTTATTCTTCCTGCTCAGTTCTAAGTAGTCCTCGGATAACCTGTATTCCTTGAAAGCCTGCCAGAAGTCCTTCTGCTTGCTAAACTGTCCACCATCGAAATCTGGCTCTTTATTTTGGAGGGCAAAATTCTTGTACAATGTCCCCTTGAAATTCTTGAAGCATGTTCCCATGATTTCTTTTGCTTTTTTCTTGACTAACTCCCTGTCATACTCGGCTGGGAAAGTGAAATACTTTGGGATCTTGACATCCCATATGTAATCCTTCTCACTTTCGGGAACCCTCCACCGGTCATCATCTTTCCCAGTCCACTTCCTGTACTTAATCGGGATGAAGTCCCTAACAAGTAACCCAAGGATGGTCTTGTATTTGGTCAAAGCTATAGGCGGTGAGAGTGGATCCCTGAATTCATCGAACTCAGTAATGTGCCAGTGTGTATTCCTACCAACAGGAACCTTTGACATGCCTCGCTTGGATCTGGCCTTCCTGCTACCCGAACCCTCTGGCTCCTTGGCCGGTGGAGGCTCCTGCTAGAGACACCAAGTAAGCTATGACCCTCTCAATTGATTAGCGTTTGTGGCTACATAGTGACATGATACCAAAGTTACCTGGCCATCTTGGTCATTTTGACCCAGATCGAGCAGGCTGGACGGGGTCCATGGCTGCTTGTTCTCACCGACCTGATTGACACCATCACCGTTTGTCGGATCATGCGGCTCTCCCATCCCAGCGATATCTACCGCTTCTTGTTGCCGATCAGTTCTTTAGCGACGGGGTAACAGGCGACGATGAGTCATGGCTGTGACACGATTGTGGTTAGTTTTGGCCGCGGACAACTGCTAATAGCATATGTTCATATATATATATAATATGTTTAATGCAAAGTCTAATAATAAGTCCACATACAATAAAGTCAAATAATAGCATATGTTCACCTAGAACAAATTTATTGTTTGATTGACCACATACAACAAAGTCCACCTACTCTTCTACGAAACTAAGCCTACATCAACTTTCAAATAAGAAAAGCGATGACCATAGCCATAAATAAAAGCTTGACATCTTTCCAAGACCAATGAGCAATTCTTCTAATCTTCACACCTCCGGCAGGTGGCTTCTCTTCGATATCCAGTGCCAGTGGATGGCCATGGTTTGCATTCATTGGACCATAGTAGGCCGGTTGCCCATGGTTTGCAAGGTAGGCCGGATGACTATAGTAGGCCCTCAAAGCTTCAGCTTCTGTGTTGTATTTTTTGTGCAAATTACCAGGGTAGCGATTGACTTGAGCATAGCAATCTTCCTAGGTTCGATAAATCCCAGGCATGTGACCAACATGCACTACATACCATGCCATGGTTGCCTATACATTTAAGTAAATTAGGCATACGGTAAGTGGTAATGGTAACTCACTGAACAAGAGTTATTATTCAAGTTATATGGCCAAACTAATTCTATTTATTGTTCTTTATCCTTGATATGATTAAAAAATTACCTCAATAATTGGATTGTTTATTATTCAGAGATCAATGTGGTTTAGTAATCATACTTGCTGCTGCTGCCGAGCGAATTTTAAAAGTTGTTTTTAACTTTTTTTCTAGAACAAACATCTATAGATGCCTTTTTTTAAGCATTCTATACATTCCCCCTAAGATTGAATCCCCAAACAATCAAATGTTGCTATAGTGTAATTTGGCGGTCTAGGACTATGACAACAGGTCTCTAAAAATAGCATTATTTTTAAAATATACTAAAACTTATACAAGAAATAAATAATTTCTTGTAGTATATATAAGAAAATATTAGATGAAATGTCAAAGCAAAACATCTACAACAGAAAGGAAATAGGCAAGTCATTGTAATTAACCAACATGACCAGTCAAATAAAGTAGGACCCTATCAAAATATTAGAGTTGCATACATTCTTCATCTTTAAAACTATTTAAAAAAATAGTTCTATAGGTCTAAAATATATATACTCCATCCTCACATCCAAAAACATTGAGAATCGGTGGCACTACAGACTAGACATTCATGATCAAACTGTATGCTAGCATTGCAATAAAGTAGCAGTAACATAAATTATGGCAAGTAAATTATCATATCAAACAATAAGTTATAGTACTTGGTAAATGAAAAGCCTCTACTGATTCAAGTAAGAAGTTGTGGGACAAATCAGCCAGAAATTCTTATCTAACTCTTACACAAACAGAACACTTAGCGGGCATTTCATCTAACACTTAGCAGGCAGTGAGCCACGCACTCACCGTGTGGGTGGTAAAGCAGCTATCCACGAGCGCTCCTAAAGGCCTCGGCGGTGCTCCGGCGTTGGGCGGTGGACGGCGTGGGGAGTGCTCCGACGTGGGGCGGTGCATGGGCGTCAGTGTCGAAGAAGAGGAGCGCGGGGCTAGGAATGGTGGCGCGGGGAGCGGTGGACGGTTGCTCCGGTGTGGGGCGGTGCACGGGCCTCAGCGTCGAAGAAGAGGAGCATGGGGCTGTGAACGGCAGCGCGGGGGGCGGTGGACCGGTGGCTCCGGCGTGGGGTGGTGCACGGGCGTCGGCGTCGAAGAAGAGGAGCGCGGGGAACGGTTGGCGCGAGGTTGAAATTTGGATAATTTCAACCCGCGGCGGCCTTTTATACCAGATCTCATCACTACCGGTTCTAACGAGGAACTGACAGTGTTATGGGTACATCACTGTCGGGCCATTCTTTAAACCGGTAGTGATGCAGGAATATAAATTGAAAGAAAATGCAAAAAAAATGTGTTGCATCCCTGATTCGAACCGAAGCCTACAAGTTCCAGAGCAGCGGACAAACCATTGAGCTATTACCTAATTTCGGAGAGTTTGAAGGAATTTATTCCTTTGAGTGATTATCTGTCCCTGCTTTGCGCGTAGGCCCTTCAACTCCCCAGCCACGCTGGTCGCGTGGTTCCCATGAAGATTGAAGAGCCGCTGTTTACCGAGGAGTCCCCACGAAGAGACGCCGTCCTTTGACTGGTCGTGGCCCTTCAGTTCCCCATGAAGAGACGCCGTGTTTACTCCCCGGCCACACTGCTCGCGCCGATTCCCAAACGCAGGTGCGCGCTCTCCGTCTTCCCAACGCATGCGCAATGGCGGTTCAATGGCGTTCCCAATGCAGGCGCGCTCCGTCTTCCGAGGGGTGAGAGTTATTGCACCGTGATCAGTTCCACCCACAGACACGCCTATATAAGCCAGGCCACCATGCACGCAGTTGGCCGCCATTGCACCACCGCGCGTCAAGAAAGCGAAGCACACCCTTCCCACGCACACCTCGCTCCGGCCCTCGATGACCACCCACCGCCACAATGCCTCGCTGCTTGAAGACAACATGGGCGATGCTGAACCCATCGTCCTCATGTCGCCCCCCGATGCCTCCACCGACGCCGTCGTCCGAATCGGACCTCGAGGCAAACCTCGAGGACGATCCGGACCGTGAGACCGCATCGGAGGAGGAACCGGAACCTCTTCCGGTGGAGGAGGTCGTCTTCAACTCGTTGGAGACGGCTCGGAAGGAGGAGGAGGACCGGCACCTCCGTGCCATCACACAGAAGGAGACCGACGACTGCATCCTGAAGCACGTCGTCGAGATCTCCAAGGAGGAGGAGCGCCGCCGCGAGGAGGAGGAGCGTCGCCGCCAGGAGGAGGAGGAGCGCCGCCGCCGCCAGGAGCAGGAGACCGAGCAGCGTCTCGCGATGGATGCGGAACGGTGTCAGCGCAGGGCTGAGCGAAAGAAGCGCGAAGAGGAGCACCGGCAGTAGGGGGACGACGACGCAGGCAGCACCGGCAATAATTAGTAGCACTAGTGATTAATCTATGCCTTAGGACAATGTAATAATTTACTAGTGCTCAAAAAATCGTGTCGTCGAATCCTTTATTTGATCATCTTCACCTTGGTGCTGGGAAATACCGTGTTGCAGCATGTCTGTGTTCTGGCAGTGATGGGGGTACATCACTGCCGGGCCATTCTTTAAATCGGCAGTGATTTCAGTGTAGCGGTTACAGCATAAGTAAATTATCTTTTCATCTCCTTTCGAATACCTCCTACTGGCACAACGGTTAAGACCCCCGCAACTTAGCCCCTGATACCCGTGTTCGAATCCCGAGCACCCCAATTTTTTGGTATAATTTTATTATTTAATAAGCGGTGTAAGTGTCAAAAAGACAAAATAAATAAACCAGACACACATCCTATACAATCGCAGCGGTTAAGTGTCTGAACTCTATAGTCCGAGATCCAAGCTCAAACCCGAGGGCTAGCATAATTATTTTTAATTTTTTATATATCACTGCCGGTTTTCAAAATCAACCGACAGTGATAACAAGCATCACTGTCGGTTTTTTTCTCATCACTGCCGGTTTATTGAAACCGACAGTGATGTTTATATATATTAAAAAAATTATTTTACATACTGAATAAATAGAAGCATATGTATTCCTATGTCGAAATGGCTTGAAATTTTTTTGGCAAGCTTGTACACTCAAATTAAGACCCCACACAGGATCTTAGGTTTTTATGATCATTTTTTTATTTATTATATTTTTCTCTGTGCCCAATGAGACAAAAGAGGGTGAATTTCATCTTGGACCCAATAGATTTTTTCATCCACCACCACAAAATTCTTATCCCTAGGGCACATTAGAGCCTGTGTAAAAGTTTGGCACCATTCTGGATCTTTTCGTGGGTAGACTCAGTTCAACCTATAATTAAACGGTCTCGTCGCGCGGAAATTCAATTAAACCTCAGAAAGTAGCAAACCATCTCCGGAAAATCCAAAACTTGATGTTTCCTTCACATGTGGCACGTGCAAGCATAAGAAAAAAAATTTGAGACCAATATGACACCAGAATGCATATGAACCACAGAAATCATGATAACCTATGTGTATAGTCATGGTTCGATGAAAGGGCACATGTACCTCCGTGAAGCATGTATACACCGCCTATGTCGAAATGGCTTGAAATTTTTTTGGCAAGCTTGTACACCCAAATTAAGACCCCACACAGGATCTTAGGTTTTTCTGATCATTTTTTATTTATTATATTTTTCTCTGTGCCTAATGAGACAAAAGAGGGTGAATTTCATCTTGGACCCAATAGATTTTTTCATCCACCCCCACAAAATTCTTATCCCAAGAGCACATTAGAGCCTGTGTAAAAGTTTGGCACCATTCTAGATCTTTTCGTGGGTAGACTCAGTTCAACCTATAATTAAACGGTCTCGTCGCGTGGAAATTCAATTAAACCTCAGAAAGTAGCAAACCATCTGCGGAAAATCCAAAACTTGGTGTTTCCTTCACACGTGGCACGTGCAAGCCTGAGAAAAAGTTTGAGACCAATACGACACCGGAATGCATATGAACCACAGAAACCTTGATAACCTATGTGTATAGTCATGGTTCGATGAAAGGGCACATGTACCTCTTTGAAGCATGTATACACCGCAAATGTCGAAATAGCTTGAAATTTTTTTGGCAAGCTTGTACACCCAAATTAAGACCCCACACAGGATCTTAGGTTTTTCTGATCATTTTTTTATTTATTATACTTTTCTCTGTGCCCAATGAGACAAAAGAGGGTGAATTTCATCTTGGACCTAATAGATTTTTTCATCCACCCCCACAAAATTCTTATCCCTAGGGCACATTAGAGCCTGTGTAAAAGTTTGGCACCATTCTGGATCTTTTCGTGGGTAGACTCAGTTCAACCTATAATTAAACGGTCTCGTCGCACGGAAATTCAATTAAACCTCAGAAAGTAGCAAACCATCTCCGGAAAATCCAAAACTTGGTATTTCCTTCACACGTGGCACGTGCAAGCCTGAGAAAAAGTTTGAGACCAATATGACACCAGAATGCATATGAACCATAGAAACCTTGATAACCTATGTGTATAGTCATGGTTCGATGAAAGGGCATGTGTACCTCCGTGACGCATGTATACACCGCCTATGTCGAAATGGCTTAAAATTTGTTTGGCAAGCTTGTACCCCCAAATTAAGACCCCACACAGGATCTTAGGTTTTTCTGATTATTTTTTTATTTATTATATTTTTCTCTGTGCCCAATGAGACAAAAGAGGGTGAATTTCATCTTGGACCCAATAGATTTTTTTATCCACCCCCACAAAATTCTTATCCCTAGGGCACATTAGAGCCTGTGTAAAAGTTTGGCACCATTCTAGATCTTTTCGTGGGTAGACTCAGTTCAACCTATAATTAAACGGTCTCGTCGCGCGGAAATTAAATTAAACCTCAGAAAGTAGCAAACCATCTCCGGAAAATCCAAAACTTGGTGTTTCCTTCACACGTGGCACGTGCAAGCCTGAGAAAAAGTTTGAGACCAATACGACACCGAAATGCCTATGAACCACAGAAACCTTGATAACCTATGTGTATAGTCATAGTTCGATGAAAGAGCACATGTACCTCCGTGAAGCATATATACACCGCCGATGTCGAAATGGCTTGAAATTTTTTTGGCAAGCTTGTACACTCAAATTAAGACCCCACACAGGATCTTAGGTTTTTCTAATCATTTTTTATTTATTATATTTTTCTCTGTGCCCAATGAGACAAAAGAGGGTGAATTTCATCTTGGACCCAATAGATTTTTTCATCCACCCCAACAAAATTCTTATCCCTAGGGCACATTAGAGACTGTGTAAAAGTTTGGCACCATTCCGGATCTTTTCGTGGGTAGACTCAGTTCAACCTATAATTAAACGGTCTCGTCGCGCAGAAATTCAATTAAACCTCAGAAAGTAGCAAACCATCTCCGGAAAATCCCAAACTTGGTGTTTACTTCACACGTGGCACGTGCAAGCCTGAGAAAATTTTTGAGACAAATACGACACCAGAATGTATATTTCTAGTTGCCCAACAAATGTTACACGAATTACATGCATGACAATAATTAAACACACAAAGCCGTACATATTAAAATTAGAATCCAATTAAACTACGACCTTAAAAACCTACTAAATAAACATTAATTACCATCAGAATCATTACCGGGATCGATCGGGCAACGCACACTAACATGCCTCTGTAGCCATATATGGTAATTGATGTCACGGATTATGTATCCGCTTGTATCGATGAAGTCCAATGTCCGTATGAGTGCACTCTCTCGTGCCTCACAATACCAAAACAATGGTCGGCCATAGATGTAACCTACTGAACGACCACTGCCCCTGTTAGTAATCCTTATGCAGTATTGGCATCCTTCTGTAGTGAGTTGGCCGAGGTTTCCATTGCAGAACTCCCAATCGTACCCGAGTTGCTCCGTAGCTTGGTCTAGAACGGCCCACAAGCCACATGCAGCATAGGTAAGGTCCTGTAGCACAATCTACATATAGAGAAAAAGAAAAAAATTAGAGAATGTTATTACAATATCAAATAATAAATAACCACGACTCAGGTATAAGTGACCATTTTACCACATCCGCATGGTTGTAGCTCGCAAACCATTTGCTTGCTTGCGAGACGGGGATATGTGGTGCATTCAAAGCAAGTGCCTTGAAGTGCGAGAAATCAGGCACATCATAGCAAATACGTCGAAGTGCCTCTAAACAAATGCACACGGTAGTTAATTGGGCGCTTATCATGTCCGAGCTCAGTATTCCAGTCCCGTGGATATGGTTCTGATGATTTGAACCCCTCACAGGGATAAAAAAAACTGAGTTCACATGTCCATAGCCGACCACTTGCATTAGATGTCGTGTTCTCGACGATGTCCGAGATAAAGAACCAGCTAAGTGCTGTTTGCAGCCAATCTATTAGGGATATAGTCTGCGACATATATATGCATGCAACAATGATATTAAACTAATTACAGTTATTTGTTAGCATAAAAAACAAAAGATGTTGGAAAATATTTCATACAATAGCTGCAACAGGGAACCGTGGAATGGCCACGTTAGGAGCTAATGGCTCATCGCCAGGGTGGAAACCTGGTTCTTGTGGCGGGGGAGCACTAGTAGAGAGCAGACTTTCCATCTTTGGCTTTAGCCTTGGCCAAGATCATCAGCGGGCCCATCTTTTGCCGCTATATCTTATTCAGCTTCCCCCGTTGCAGTGTCATCAAAGGCACCGTATTCAAGGAACCCAGGAATGTTGTCGTCATCCTCTTCTTCTTCATCTTAGCCGGGCATGAAACCTGACCTCAACAGGTGTTCATGAAGTATCCTTGAGGAAGCATAATCCTTCACATTCTTATAGAGAACACATAGGCAACACATGAATCCATTTCGCTTGCTTGCCTAGGCCACATGTATGAAATCATGCATGCCTTCAATGAACTATTGGGAGTGGCGGTCAGCATTGTGCATCCATTGCTAGTTCATCTGCATTACATGAGCATATCAAAAACTTGAACATGAAAATATCAATATGTTACACAACATGCATGATTAGATAATTGAAAGGTCTAAAATATACATTGTTGACAGTAGTTAACAACCATTATAAACCGTCAATAAAACAAGAATAAGGGCATGAAAGCAATCACCAACAAAGGTCTAGAGGTCTAAACTTCCTGAAGTTATTTTATTCTTCGATTCTTTTTCTATAGTCGTCATCTGACTTGTAATATTTTTGAATGACTTCGTAAAGCTCAGTGACTGTACTTGGTTTTTCTCGAGCAAGATGAGAAGTGCATTGGCCTACTCGAAGCCCTTTAATTGCAGCTATTATTACCACTTCATCTGGGATATTTGGAATTTGTGCCTTAATTTGGATGCATCTTTTGAAATATTGGCTCATGGGCTCTTTGATTTGCTGCTTGCAATGTCTGTGAGGCCAGCTGGTTGAAATCCTTGAAAGTCAACAAGCAAGTTTGCTTTAAGTTGATCCCATGAATGTATGGATTTTGCTTTCAACGAAGAGTACCATTGTTGTGTTGGTCCTTTGACTGCCAAGACAAGAGATTTTGCCAATGTTGTTTCATCGCCGCCTCTAGAAATTACTGCAGCTTCAAAACTCATCAAGAATTGCCTCGGGTTAGATTGGCCATCGGAAGTTGGTATCATGTTAAATTTATACCCCAAAGGCCATTGCGCTAGTTGCAAGTTTATTGACAAGGGAGAGCTTGTGTCAATTGATACGAATGACTTTTGAGAATTCTTCTCTTGAGAAGTTTTTGTTGCTGAATTTGGTTCATCTAAATGTATAACTTCGTGGCTTGCATTTTAGAGTTGTTCATTTAGCTCACAAAGGGTGGCTTCGGCTTCTTCTATTCTTT
Source organism: Miscanthus floridulus (assembly GCF_019320115.1). Classification (NCBI taxonomy): domain Eukaryota; kingdom Viridiplantae; phylum Streptophyta; class Magnoliopsida; order Poales; family Poaceae; genus Miscanthus; species Miscanthus floridulus. Next base: position 98,313,547 of record NC_089588.1, on the reverse strand, counting down.
GTTTGAGAGACTTTTCTCTTGCTCTTGCATGACATTATTCAAGTTCTTTTTGCTTTCTCGGCACTTGCTCTTCTAATTCTTTGAGTCTTTGTTCTTCGGCTTCACTTGCTTTTTAAGAACTTGGGTCTTGGGGTGCATCTTTTTTGAGACTTTGGTCTTCGACTATTGGTGGGTCATCTTCGGTTACCCCAGTGGTAACTTTCTTGTTAGGTCTGCCCATTAACTTCGCATGGGCGCCAGATGTTGGGTAAGAAATTACTCAAACATCAAAGTTTGAACACAAGATAAAGTTGTATTCATTTCATAATCGTACTATACATGTCAGAGGGGGTATTTATAGGGGTCCTAGTCTTCGTACTTTACATAAAATGACAATTTTACCCCCAACTCGAATAGTTCCAACCCTTTCCAACTACAAGGGTGAAGTGGTCTTTTTCCCTTTTGAGTATTCATTCTTCAACTTTTGCACAACAACTTTATTGATGTCTTCATCTTCTAGACTTAGTCGGTTTTTGCTTTGATTTTCTTCTTCTCCTAGAATGTTAGGCGAAGTCAAACTCTTGTCTTCGCCTAATCTTGCTTTCTTCTTTCCACCAGCGAAGACGGAATCTTTCTAACGAAGTCAAATTTCTGCTATCGCTTTACTTCTTTTCCCTGCAAGTAATCTTTTATTATAGAAATTACAATTTCAACTCCAAAGTTTCAGGGGCTAATTTTTCTTAGCGAAGTTAAATCCCCAACAAGTAGCAACTAGACATACGGCTTTTACTCGCTTTCCGGGGGCCTGAACCAATATAAATCTATGTGTCTCGTGTGCAACCATCTGGATCAATCTACATGACCACGTTGCTAAGCATAGCTGGAGCTAAATAATCTGACACCCCCAAAAACCATAGCCTCTGGAAAAATATGGCGGTGCACCACCGCACCCATGGCGGTGCCCAAGGCGGTGCCCCCTCAGCCCGTTCCCCATCTAACCCTAGCCTTGGTTAAAAAGCTGCGGTGGCACCGGACAGCCACCGACGGTGCACCGTCACACACATGGAGGTGCACACCGCCGTATCCGCACTACAATAAATGTGTGGCTTTTTGACATTTTATTATGTCACAATATATGGAATGTTCGACACAATTTTAGATTTGTGACATTCAGTTGACGAAAATCCAAACGTCAAAAAGCCACTGTCACAAATTTGTTATATGATGTTTTTATATTTCATGTCACAAGTGTATAACATTGGTTTTTGGTCACAAGCCCTTAGCCATACCATGTAGGCCGCTGACATAGCGTTGACATGGCAGGAGAGAAAAATGTCATAAAATTGAAATACGGCCTGTTAAGGCCCATGTGGTTGGCAGGCTTATAGCAGGCTAAAAGAAAAGGCAGCCCACCTGTTTTGTAGTTTTTAGCCCATTTAGCTTTTTAATATTTTTAGTTTCAGCCCATTTTAGTGGAGTGAGGTTCGGCCCATACTGTTTTTTGGCCCATTTTTTCTATCAGCCCATTTAGCTTTTTAGTATTCTTATTTTTAGCCCATTTGTTCGAGTACGACTTGGCCCACACGATTTTTTTGCCCATTTCCTACAGGCCCATTTAGCTTTTAGTCCAACAGCAAAGCAATTTGTTTCCACGAGAACCCTTTTCAATCAGCATTGAACACTCCTCCGAGAAAGCAAAGTACTGTATTACTCTACCAATAAAATAGTGCTACAACATCATAGATACAATGACAAGCCAAATCCAAGTTCTACTTTGTATCATTATTACATCCCCCGGGTCGAGTTTCTTCTGAACACTAGTAACTGATGGAGCATCCTCTGCATTAGGGCATGTACAACAGAGACATAGCTGTTGTCTGTATGTTTTTGAAATTTACAACGTAGATACCTAACAGACAGCTAGTACAACCCACAGACAGCTGTTGTCTATTTGGCTATCTACAAATCGTTTAATGCTTGGCATGCAACCATAATCAATCATGAATATCATTTCTATGTACCATTGTGTTGCTAATTGATGCAAAACAAATCCTTCAAAATAAATCATGTATTATACTCCTTCCATACTAAAAAGGAAAAAGTCTACTTAACCCCCCACCTTTTATACTTGGTCTACTTCACCCCCAACTATGAAACCGTCTGTTTTACCCCCTGAACTTTCCAAAACCATCTATTTTACCCCCCGGGCGGTTTTTGACAGCGGTTTTACCACAGTAACAGCGGGTTTGCTACAGTAACTGTGGGTTTGCTACAGTATGGTGGCTTGAATTTTCTTTTCCATTTATTTTCGGTGAATTTTTGAAAAATCATAGAAAAATCTAATTTTATTGGACTCCACATGAGTAGATCTACACAGTGAATATATAATACGGTATGCTTTAGTACAAATTTTTTTTGTAGCTTTAGATTAATTAGAAAATCTAATTTTATTTGTAATTAATTAGAATTTATCTATAACTAAGTTATACATAGTCCAATGAGTGCGAAATTTTTACTATAGTTCAAGCATACAATAATTAGCGTACCATAAAAATTTCACCACAATTGGACCATAGAAGCTGCAGCTATGAATTATTCCAATTAATTACAGACAAAATTAGATTTTCCAATTAATCTAAGGCTACAGTAAAAATTTTGTACTAAAGCATACCGTATTATATATTTACTATGTAGATCTACTCAAGTGGAGATGTCTAGGTTTTAGGCAGCCGACGTCGCAACTTGCTCGAAACTTTCTCAATTTTTTACCAGGGCCTCCACATGTGATAAAAAGACACATCGATAAGTTTCGTGATTTTTGGACATCGTTTGGATTTTATATAATTTAAATAAACTTCCCCCGCGAGTACATCGTCATGTTACGACAACATGATGCGCGACATTTCATGCCACTTCCTGCATACGGCCTCGACATAGCCTAAATATCATGAATACTATTTTTTGAATGACGAAATTCCATTATTTCATGTACCTGCAGTTCAAATTTGGAATAGTCGAAAAAATTCAATGAAACGGAAAAAATTAAGGAAATATAGTTAAAAAACTCATAATTGTCCCAAATTTTGAAATATGGATATATTTACTGTAGCAAGTCCCCACAAAAAAATGGGGTCAAAAAAATAATAAAATAATAATAATTTATCGGGTGCCACCCAGGGCACCCGGCAAAGAAGCCTTTGCCGGGTGCCAGGTCATGGGGCACCCGGCAAAGAAATTTAAAAAAATAATAAAAAAATTCTTTGCCGGGTGCCTAACGGCGTGGCACCCGGCAAAGGCTGATGGGCGCTGGCCGCCGTCAAGCCGGCCACCTTTGCCGGCGGCCATATTTTGCTGAGTGGCCGGCACCCGGCAAAGACCAATTTTTGCCGACGGCTGGAATTTGCCGCGTGCCCGGCACCCGGCAAAGACTGGTTTGCCGGAGGCCTTTCTTTGCCGGGTGTCGCCAGGCCTGGCACCCGGCAAAGAATTCCTTTGCCGGGTGCCCGATAAAAAGCACCCGGCAAATTTTTTTGCTCCCGGCAAATCAGCCGTTTCCTGTTGTGTATCCGTCGAAGCATTGGCCATTTTCGTGCCCATCCTGGTGTACTGGGTGTACTCTGGCATGTACATGGCACTTGGCAAGTCCATGGACAAGTACAGGCTGCATTCGAGGAAGGAGGAGGACAGCAAGAACCTGGTGTCCAAGCTGCAAGTCGCTACGTGCGTGCTCCTGCAGCAGCTAGTGCAGGCGGCGATAGCTGCCGTACGTCACGTTCATGGTACGTACGACTCTTACTCTTACTCCCTCCGTAAAAAAAATTGTATAAATCTCATTTTCGTAGGAGTTAAACAATATCAAGTTTGACCAAATATGTAAAAAATTATATAATATTTATGATGCACAATAAGTATCATTAGGAAGACTAAGAATAGAATATGGTTTTATAATAAATATATTTCAAAATATAGATATTTATTATTTTTTATATCAATTTGGTTAAATTTGAGATTCTTTGACTTCTCAGGAAACGTGATTTACGTTCTTTTTGGGACGTAGGTAGTACATGTATGGTGCACCATCACACACATGGAGGTGCACACCGCCGTATCCGCACTACAATAAATGTGTGCCTTTTTGGCATTCCATTATGTCACAATATATGGAATTTTCGTCACAATTTTAGATTTGTGACATTCAGTTGACGAAAATCCAAACGTCAAAAAGCCACAGTCACAAATTTGTTATATGATGTTTGTATATTTCATGTCATAAGTGTATGACATTGGTTTTTGGTCACAAGCCCTTAGCCATACCATGTAGGCAGCTGACATAGCGTTGACATGGCAGGAGAGAAAAATGTCATAAAATTGAAATACGGCCTGTTAAAGCCCATGTGGTTGGCAGCCTTATAGCAGGCTAAAAGAAAAGGCAGCCCACCTGTTTTGTAGTTTTCAGCCCATTTAGCTTTTTAATATTTTTAGTTTCAGCCCATTTTAGTGGAGTGAGGTTTGGCCCATACTGTTTTTTGGCCCATTTTTTCTATCAGCCCATTTAGCTTTTTAGTATTCTTATTTTTAGCCCATTTGTTCGAGTACGATTTGGCCCACATGATTTTTTTGCCCATTTCCTACAGGCCCATTTAGCTTTTAGTCCAACAACAAAGCAATTTGTTTCCACGAGAACCCTTTTCAATCAGCATTGAACACTCCTCCGAGAAAGCAAAGTACTGTATTACTCTACCAATAAAATAGTGCTACAACATCATAGATACAATGACAAGCCAAATCCAAGTTCTGCTTTGTATCATTATTACATCCCCCTGGTCGAGTTTCTTCTGAACACTAGTAACTGATGGAGCATCCTCTGCATTAGGGCATGTACAACAGAGACATAGCTGTTGTCTGTATGTTTTTGAAATTTACAACGTAGATAGCTAAACAGACAGCTAGTACAATCCACAGACAGCTGTTGTCTATTTGGCTATCTACAAATCGTTTAATGCTTGGCATGCAACCATAATCAATCATGAATATCATTTCTATGTACCATTGTGTTGCTAATTGATGCAAAACAAATCCTTCAAAATAAATCATGTATTATACTCCTTCCATACTAAAAAGGAAAAAGTCTACTTAACCCCCCACCTTTTATACTTGGTCTACTTCACCCCCAACTATGAAACCGTCTGTTTTACCCCCTGAACTTTCCAAAACCATCTATTTTACCCCCCGGGCGGTTTTTGACAGCGGTTTTACCACAGTAACAGCGGGTTTGCTACAGTAACTGTGGGTTTGCTACAGTATGGTGGCTTGAATTTTCTTTTCCATTTATTTTCGGTGAATTTTTGAAAAATCATAGAAAAATCTAATTTTATTGGACTCCACATGAGTAGATCTACACAGTGAATATATAATACGGTATGCTTTAGTACAAATTTTTTTTGTAGCTTTAGATTAATTAGAAAATCTAATTTTATTTGTAATTAATTAGAATTTATCTATAACTAAGTTATACATAGTCCAATGAGTGCGAAATTTTTACTATAGTTCAAGCATACAATAATTAGCGTACCATAAAAATTTCACCACAATTGGACCATAGAAGCTGCAGCTATGAATTATTCCAATTAATTACAGACAAAATTAGATTTTCCAATTAATCTAAGGCTACAGTAAAAATTTTGTACTAAAGCATACCGTATTATATATTTACTATGTAGATCTACTCAAGTGGAGATGTCTAGGTTTTAGGCAGCCGACGTCGCAACTTGCTCGAAACTTTCTCAATTTTTTACCAGGGCCTCCACATGTGATAAAAAGACACATCGATAAGTTTCGTGATTTTTGGACATCGTTTGGATTTTATATAATTTAAATAAACTTCCCCCGCGAGTACATCGTCATGTTACGACAACATGATGCGCGACATTTCATGCCACTTCCTGCATACGGCCTCGACATAGCCTAAATATCATGAATACTATTTTTTGAATGACGAAATTCCATTATTTCATGTACCTGCAGTTCAAATTTGGAATAGTCGGAAAAATTCAATGAAACGGAAAAAATTAAGGAAATATAGTTAAAAAACTCATAATTGTCCCAAATTTTGAAATATGGATATATTTACTGTAGCAAGTCCCCACAAAAAAATGGGGTTAAAAAAATAAAAAAATAATAATAATTTGTCGGGTGCCACCCAGGGCACCCGGCAAAGAAGCCTTTGCCGGGTGCCAGGTCATGGGGCACCCGGCAAAGAAATTTAAAAAAATAATAAAAAAATTCTTTGCCGGGTGCCTAACGGCGTGGCACCCGGCAAAGGCTGATGGGCGCTGGCCGCCGTCAAGCCGGCCACCTTTGCCGGCGGCCATATTTTGCTGAGTGGCCGGCACCCGGCAAAGACCAATTTTTGCCGACGGCTGGAATTTGCCGAGTGCCCGGCACCCGGCAAAGACTGGTTTGCCGGAGGCCTTTCTTTGCCGGGTGTCGCCAGGCCTGGCACCCGGCAAAGAATTCCTTTGCCGGGTGCCCGATAAAAAGCACCCGACAAATTTTTTTGCTCCCAGCAAATCAGCCGTTTCTTGTTGTGTATCCGTCGAAGCATTGGCCATTTTCGTGCCCATCCTGGTGTACTGGGTGTACTCTGGCATGTACATGGCACTTGGCAAGTCCATGGACAAGTACAGGCTGCATTCGAGGAAGGAGGAGCACAGCAAGAACCTGGTGTCCAAGCTGCAAGTCGCTACGTGTGTGCTCCTGCAGCAGCTAGTGCAGGCGGCGATAGCTGCCGTACGTCACGTTCATGGTACGTACGACTCTTACTCTTACTCCCTCCGTAAAAAAAATTGTATAAATCTCATTTTCGTAGGAGTTAAACAATATCAAGTTTGACCAAATATGTAAAAAATTATATAATATTTATGATGCACAATAAGTATCATTAGGAAGACTAAGAATAGAATATGGTTTTATAATAAATATATTTCAAAATATAGATATTTATTATTTTTTATATCAATTTGGTTAAATTTGAGATTCTTTGACTTCTCAGGAAACGTGATTTACGTTCTTTTTGGGACGTAGGTAGTACATGTATGGTGCACCATCACACACATGGAGGTGCACACCGCCGTATCCGCACTACAATAAATGTGTGCCTTTTTGGCATTCCATTATGTCACAATATATGGAATTTTCGTCACAATTTTAGATTTGTGACATTCAGTTGACGAAAATCCAAACGTCAAAAAGCCACAGTCACAAATTTGTTATATGATGTTTGTATATTTCATGTCATAAGTGTATGACATTGGTTTTTGGTCACAAGCCCTTAGCCATACCATGTAGGCAGCTGACATAGCGTTGACATGGCAGGAGAGAAAAATGTCATAAAATTGAAATACGGCCTGTTAAAGCCCATGTGGTTGGCAGCCTTATAGCAGGCTAAAAGAAAAGGCAGCCCACCTGTTTTGTAGTTTTCAGCCCATTTAGCTTTTTAATATTTTTAGTTTCAGCCCATTTTAGTGGAGTGAGGTTTGGCCCATACTGTTTTTTTGGCCCATTTTTTCTATCAGCCCATTTAGCTTTTTAGTATTCTTATTTTTAGCCCATTTGTTCGAGTACGATTTGGCCCACATGATTTTTTTGCCCATTTCCTACAGGCCCATTTAGCTTTTAGTCCAACAGCAAAGCAATTTGTTTCCACGAGAACCCTTTTCAATCAGCATTGAACACTCCTCCGAGAAAGCAAAGTACTGTATTACTCTACCAATAAAATAGTGCTACAACATCATAGATACAATGACAAGCCAAATCCAAGTTCTGCTTTGTATCATTATTACATCCCCCTGGTCGAGTTTCTTCTGAACACTAGTAACTGATGGAGCATCCTCTGCATTAGGGCATGTACAACAGAGACATAGCTGTTGTCTGTATGTTTTTGAAATTTACAACGTAGATAGCTAAACAGACAGCTAGTACAACCCACAGACAGCTGTTGTCTATTTGGCTATCTACAAATCGTTTAATGCTTGGCATGCAACCATAATCAATCATGAATATCATTTCTATGTACCATTGTGTTGCTAATTGATGCAAAACAAATCCTTCAAAATAAATCATGTATTATACTCCTTCCATACTAAAAAGGAAAAAGTCTACTTAACCCCCCACCTTTTATACTTGGTCTACTTCACCCCCAACTATGAAACCGTCTGTTTTACCCCCTGAACTTTCCAAAACCATCTATTTTACCCCCCGGGCGGTTTTTGACAGCGGTTTTACCACAGTAACAGCGGGTTTGCTACAGTAACTGTGGGTTTGCTACAGTATGGTGGCTTGAATTTTCTTTTCCATTTATTTTCGGTGACTTTTTGAAAAATCATAGAAAAATCTAATTTTATTGGACTCCACATGAGTAGATCTACACAGTGAATATATAATACGGTATGCTTTAGTACAAATTTTTTTTTGTAGCTTTAGATTAATTAGAAAATCTAATTTTATTTGTAATTAATTAGAATTTATCTATAACTAAGTTATACATAGTCCAATGAGTGCGAAATTTTTACTATAGTTCAAGCATACAATAATTAGCGTACCATAAAAATTTCACCACAATTGGACCATAGAAGCTGCAGCTATGAATTATTCCAATTAATTACAGACAAAATTAGATTTTTCAATTAATCTAAGGCTACAGTAAAAATTTTGTACTAAAGCATACCGTATTATATATTTACTATGTAGATCTACTCAAGTGGAGATGTCTAGGTTTTAGGCAGCCGACGTCGCAACTTGCTCGAAACTTTCTCAATTTTTTACCAGGGCCTCCACATGTGATAAAAAGACACATCGATAAGTTTCGTGATTTTTGGACATCGTTTGGATTTTATATAATTTAAATAAACTTCCCCCGCGAGTACATCGTCATGTTACGACAACATGATGCGCGACATTTCATGCCACTTCCTGCATACGGCCTCGACATAGCCTAAATATCATGAATACTATTTTTTGAATGACGAAATTCCATTATTTCATGTACCTGCAGTTCAAATTTGGAATAGTCGGAAAAATTCAATGAAACGGAAAAAATTAAGGAAATATAGTTAAAAAACTCATAATTGTCCCAAATTTTGAAATATGGATATATTTACTGTAGCAAGTCCCCACAAAAAAATGGGGTCAAAAAAATAAAAAAATAATAATAATTTGTCGGGTGCCACCCAGGGCACCCGGCAAAGAAGCCTTTGCCGGGTGCCAGGTCATGGGGCACCCGGCAAAGAAATTTAAAAAAATAATAAAAAAATTCTTTGCCGAGTGCCTAACGGCGTGGCACCCGGCAAAGGCTGATGGGCGCTGGCCGCCGTCAAGCCGGCCACCTTTGCCGGCGGCCATATTTTGCTGAGTGGCCGGCACCCGGCAAAGACCAATTTTTGCCGACGGCTGGAATTTGCCGAGTGCCCGGTACCCGGCAAAGACTGGTTTGCCAGAGGCCTTTCTTTGCCGGGTGTCTCCAGGCCTGGCACCCGGCAAAGAATTCCTTTGCCGGGTGCCCGATAAAAAGCACCCGGCAAATTTTTTTGCTCCCGGCAAATCAGCCGTTTCCTGTTGTGTATCCGTCGAAGCATTGGCCATTTTCGTGCCCATCCTGGTGTACTGGGTGTACTCTGGCATGTACATGGCACTTGGCAAGTCCATGGACAAGTACAGGCTGCATTCGAGGAAGGAGGAGGACAGCAAGAACCTGGTGTCCAAGCTGCAAGTCGCTACGTGCGTGCTCCTGCAGCAGCTAGTGCAGGCGGCGATAGCTGCCGTACGTCACGTTCATGGTACGTACGACTCTTACTCTTACTCCCTCCGTAAAAAAAATTGTATAAATCTCATTTTCGTAGGAGTTAAACAATATCAAGTTTGACCAAATATGTAAAAAATTATATAATATTTATGATGCACAATAAGTATCATTAGGAAGACTAAGAATAGAATATGGTTTTATAATAAATATATTTCAAAATATAGATATTTATTATTTTTTATATCAATTTGGTTAAATTTGAGATTCTTTGACTTCTCAGGAAACGTGATTTACGTTCTTTTTGGGACGTAGGTAGTACATGTATGGTGCACCATCACACACATGGAGGTGCACACCGCCGTATCCGCACTACAATAAATGTGTGCCTTTTTGGCATTCCATTATGTCACAATATATGGAATTTTCGTCACAATTTTAGATTTGTGACATTCAGTTGACGAAAATCCAAACGTCAAAAAGCCACAGTCACAAATTTATTATATGATGTTTGTATATTTCATGTCATAAGTGTATGACATTGGTTTTTGGTCACAAGCCCTTAGCCATACCATGTAGGCAGCTGACATAGCGTTGACATGGCAGGAGAGAAAAATGTCATAAAATTGAAATACAGCCTGTTAAAGCCCATGTGGTTGGCAGCCTTATAGCAGGCTAAAAGAAAAGGCAGCCCACCTGTTTTGTAGTTTTCAGCCCATTTAGCTTTTTAATATTTTTAGTTTCAGCCCATTTTAGTGGAGTGAGGTTTGGCCCATACTGTTTTTTTGGCCCATTTTTTCTATCAGCCCATTTAGCTTTTTAGTATTCTTATTTTTAGCCCATTTGTTCGAGTACGATTTGGCCCACATGATTTTTTTGCCCATTTCCTACAGGCCCATTTAGCTTTTAGTCCAACAGCAAAGCAATTTGTTTCCACGAGAACCCTTTTCAATCAGCATTGAACACTCCTCCGAGAAAGCAAAGTACTGTATTACTCTACCAATAAAATAGTGCTACAACATCATAGATACAATGACAAGCCAAATCCAAGTTCTGCTTTGTATCATTATTACATCCCCCTGGTCGAGTTTCTTCTGAACACTAGTAACTGATGGAGCATCCTCTGCATTAGGGCATGTACAACAGAGACATAGCTGTTGTCTGTATGTTTTGAAATTTACAACGTAGATAGCTAAACAGACAGCTAGTACAACCCACAGACAGCTGTTGTCTATTTGGCTATCTACAAATCGTTTAATGCTTGGCATGCAACCATAATCAATCATGAATATCATTTCTATGTACCATTGTGTTGCTAATTGATGCAAAACAAATCCTTCAAAATAAATCATGTATTATACTCCTTCCATACTAAAAAGGAAAAAGTCTACTTAACCCCCCACCTTTTATACTTGGTCTACTTCACCCCCAACTTAGAAACCGTCTGTTTTACCCCCTGAACTTTCCAAAACCATCTATTTTACCCCCCGGGCGGTTTTTGACAGCGGTTTTACCACAGTAACAGCGGGTTTGCTACAGTAACTGTGTGTTTGCTACAGTATGGTGGCTTGAATTTTCTTTTCCATTTATTTTCGGTGAATTTTTGAAAAATCATAGAAAAATCTAATTTTATTGGACTCCACATGAGTAGATCTACACAGTGAATATATAATACGGTATGCTTTAGTACAAATTTTTTTTTGTAGCTTTAGATTAATTAGAAAATCTAATTTTGTTTGTAATTAATTAGAATTTATCTATAACTAAGTTATACATAGTCCAATGAGTGCGAAATTTTTACTATAGTTCAAGCATACAATAATTAGCGTACTATAAAAATTTCACCACAATTGGACCATAGAAGCTGCAGCTATGAATTATTCCAATTAATTACAGACAAAATTAGATTTTCCAATTAATCTAAGGCTACAGTAAAAATTTTGTACTAAAGCATACCGTATTATATATTTACTATGTAGATCTACTCAAGTGGAGATGTCTAGGTTTTAGGCAGCCGACGTCGCAACTTGCTCGAAACTTTCTCAATTTTTTACCAGGACCTCCACATGTGATAAAAAGACACATCGATAAGTTTCGTGATTTTTGGACATCGTTTGGATTTTATATAATTTAAATAAACTTCCCCCGCGAGTACATCGTCATGTTACGACAACATGATGCGCGACATTTCATGCCACTTCCTGCATACGGCCTCGACATAGCCTAAATATCATGAATACTATTTTTTGAATGACGAAATTCCATTATTTCATGTACCTGCAGTTCAAATTTGGAATAGTCGGAAAAATTCAATGAAACGGAAAAAAATTAAGGAAATATAGTTAAAAACTCATAATTATCCCAAATTTTGAAATATGGATATATTTACTGTAGCAAGTCCCCACAAAAAAATGGGGTCAAAAAAATAAAAAAAAAAATAATTTGTCGGGTGCCAGGTCATAGGGCACCCGGCAAAAAAATTTAAAAAAATAATAAAAAAATTCTTTGCCGGGTGCCTAACGGCGTGGCACCCGGCAAAGGCTGATGGCCGCTGGCCGCCGTCAAGCCGGCCACCTTTGCCGGCGGCCATATTTTGCCGACTGGCCGGCACCCGGCAAAGACCATTTTTTACCGACGGCTGGAATTTGCCGAGTGCCCGGCACCCGGCAAAGGCTGGTTTGCCGGAGGCCTTTCTTTGCCAGGTGTCGCCAGGCCTGGCACCCGGCAAAGAATTCCTTTGCCGGGTGCCTGATAAAAAGCACCCGGCAAATTTTTTTTGCTCCCGGCAAATCAGCCGTTTCCTGTTGTGTATCCGTCGAAGCATTGGCCATTTTCGTGCCCATCCTGGTGTACTGGGTGTACTCTGGCATGTACATGGCACTTGGCAAGTCCATGGACAAGTACAGGCTGCATTCGAGGAAGGAGGAGGACAGCAAGAACCTGGTGTCCAAGCTGCAAGTCGCTACGTGCTCCTGCAGCAGCTAGTGCAGGCGACGATAGCTGCCGTCACGTTCATGGTACGTACGTTAGACCACTCTTACGTACTCTTACTCCCTCCATAAAAAAAAAATTGTATAAATCTCATTTTCGTAGGAGTTAAACAATATCAAGTTTGACCAAATATTTAAAAAATTATATAATATTTATGATGCACAATAAGTATCATTAGGAAGACTAAGAATAGAATATGGTTTTATAATAAATATATTTCAAAATATAGATATTTATTATTTTTTATATTAATTTGGTTAAATTTGAGATTCTTTGACTTCTCAGGAAACATGATTTACATTCTTTTTGGGACGTAGGTAGTACATGTATGGTTGCGCAAGAAGGTAGCACATCTGAAGTTTTTGTATACAACACATGCAGCACACGGGAGATAGCAGCTTAACGGTGGCATACGATAATAAAGAAGCACAAGGCTCATAATCATATTGGTACCTGAGGGTGGCACGGCAGTTTGCAGTGGCCATGGTCGTGCTAGATGGGTGGTAGTATGCGTACGAGGCATATGTACATGCACCACAACAGGTTCCTGTACTGGCACATCAACTCGTGGCACCACCGCCTCGCCGTGCCCTACGCATTCGGCTCACAGTACAACCACCCCATTCAGGGCCTCCTTCTAGACACGCTCGGTGGGGCGCAGGCCTTCGTCGTGTCGGGCATGTCACCTCGTGCATCCATGTTCTTCTTCTCACTTTGCACCAACAAGGGTGTCGACGACCACTGGGTTCTATGGCTGCCAGGGAACGTGTTCCACCTGTGCTTCTGGAATAACATGGCATACCATGACGTGCACCACCAGCTGCACGGCAGCAGGTTCAATTTCTCACAGCCATTCTTTGTGACCTGGGATAAGGTCTTCGGGACTCATATGCCTTATGTGCTGGAGGAGAGACCAGGTGGCGGGCTCCAATCACGTCCCCTCATGACAAGGGCCTCCCACAATGGTGAAAAAAACTAGTGTGTGATACGCATCCTTATCAGCATTTTGTTTACCTTGACGTTCACAGTAGCTGTTTGCTTGTTTTACTCTATTTTGAACCACTTTGCACTTAATTGTTTACTGGTCCACAATTATTTAAATTGTACATTTACTCAATCTCAAGGTAGAGTGATAGGTCACTGTTGATAGATGGCACATACATATCTGTTGATAGTAGTTTTTGTTTTTCTACTGCTTGCAACCTTGCTATCAAGCCGGCTGTGTTTTAGGTTGTGTTTTTTATGAATGTGAACTTTTATTTTTCAGGTGGGAGGTAAGAGCTATAAGTAGACTGATGTATGCAACCAACGGTTGGATCAAATTGCTCTTGGCGATTTGCTTTGGTCATCCTAGCTAGAGATGAAAACTTTTCTAAGGACTTCCTAGAGATGATCATTTTGTAAAGAGTGCAAGCAAACCATATGAGATATGGCTGTGCCCAAACATCTTGAGTCTAGCCTATTAGTTGAACTTATTTCATCTTGGCTTGTTTGCCATGAATTGTGTGTCTAAGATGGCATATAACAAAATAATGATGGTCTAATATAAATTGTGAGCTTTGTTCTAGTTTATACGTGTTTCATGAGCGTGTATTGGTTTGACATGGTTAAGACTGAATGTATGGTTAACTTATAAACAAATGAAAATATATAGTTAATTTTTCATATGCCTAGCGATAGGTAGTTGGTCGCTATAAATATATATTGTCAGAGAGTGTGTCGTTTTAAGTTTATATAATAGGCGTCAGACCGTCAATCATTATATCTGTTACTTAGCGTCAGACGGTCAGTCGATCGTTAAAGATTTATAACGACGCCAGTAACAACGACGCATAGAAGGTTGGTACAGATATATAACAACCGACCGTATTTTGCTGAAACAGCTTATAACGACACACAGGGCGATGCTAAAGATGGGCTATGGTATGTCCGTCTCTCTGAGACATAAAAGAGGGTCATCCAACGTAGATGTTAGATTGTGCTAGCTAGCTACTAGTAGCTAGATTATGGGGTAAATAGCCGTCCAGCTCCATTGTTTACGTTAGGTGCTGGTCGAAAGCTTAAATAATCCTCGTTTCACTGTGTGTGTGGACCGTGGACGTCTCTTTCCCTTTTGATGCTAGCGGATTTGAGGCCCTTTACATGTGTCTGTCACGCAAAATGGAAAGAGCATTTGACTGAAAATTAAAATCTGAGTCAATTGTGTACATCACACATATTGTCATAAGTAATAAAACACTTGTCTATATCGTGTAGTCCGTAACATGGGGGTCGCTAAAAATACCAAAATAGCGTCGGATGGTAGGACGTTTGAGATTAGTAATTAACATTGGGTCGGTCGGATGGTCAGACGTTAAAGATTAATAACATTCGGTCGGTCGTTATATCTTGTTTTCTTGGTAGGCTGTCGTTATTCGTCACTTGAAGCTGGAATATTTTTCATCTCTAGAATCTGGAACAATTTTTTGGCCAACCTAGAAGCAGGAACAATGTTTTTTCTTAACTGTTGTTCCGCTCAATAAATGGTTATGAACAAAATATCCAAAATATTATTTGAATAACTTCCAACTATATGTTGTAATAAATGAAACAGTTTCTTTTAAAATAATTCTTTTGTGTATTGGACAAATGATGGTTGTGGTCACAAATCTTAAGTTTGTACTATAGATCCAAAGTGAACTCAACTGTAAGCAAGAATCATTTGTAAAGTATACTTCATATTAATTTGGCAAAAATATTCAATATAGAATTATCTTATTAATATTTATTTATTCCTTGTGTTAAAAAAATGTAAGGTGTGTCTTAGTTTGTTTCCATGTCAAACTTTGACCAAGGGCTCAAAGCTACAAAAAATTATGGTAGAAAATGGACAAAAGATAAGTATGTATTCATTGTTTCAAGTAGATACGTAGGATTTGTCATCCAGATATTTCCGGATGTTGTTGATTCTTGATTGATGAGCAAGGTCCTGGACATCAGTACAAGACTTTGGTCCCTTGATTTGTGGGAGCATGATCGTGAGAAGCCTTCTAATATATGGTTTTCGAGACACCCGAAGAAAAGCCCGGCAGTGGAAGCTGCCTCCGTGATGATGGTACAATCTTGTGGCAAGTGTAGTCTTGCCAACACCTGCAACTCCAAAGGTTGGTACCAGCTTGAGGTTTGGCTCCTTGTCAAGTAGATCCAGCAGATTGACGACTGTATCCATGGGCTCCTCGAGACCTATATGCATGCTCTGTATGGAGATTTGGTTTCACAGGCTGCTCTCTATGGCGTCTATCTCTTGGTTGCTGAAGACGAGATCTCTTGTCAAGATCTTGCTTGTTTGCTGATAATTAATTAATATTCATCCGATAAGCTGTGTGTAATGATAACGATAGCATCCCTGGAGTTCTCCGACGCAGCATTGGACATTTTCATCGTGCCTAGCTTTGTGTGTACTCTGGCATGTACATGGCTGGCACTTGTCCAGTCCGTGGACAACTACAGGCTGCAATTGAGGAAGATGGAAGGAGGGGACAACAGCAACAACCTGGTGTGATCAGCGCTGAGGTTCGATGCGTGTGCACTAGCGAGCTGTATTTAAACAAGTGTCTGGTGTTTGTTGCCACCATGCATGCAGTAGATGCAAAAGCTGTGTGTTTCTTTTAATAATAATGGAACAAAGTTCTAGCCTCTAGCATCCGTGGATGGTACACAGCCGAAAGTCATCAGAATACAAAAAGCCATAAGGCTTGCAAACTTCGGCTCAGCTAGTGAGCACAGAAAAAAGGAAACTAGACCGTGATGCGAAGTCCATTCAAACTTCGCGTAAACTTCTAATATTAAGGTCTCCGATCTTATGCAGCCTGTATTGAACAATGGTCGCTCCTCTTCTCTATGCAGCATGCACCACTGTCGGATCCAAAATGTCACCCTGAAAATTACATGTATGACATTGTTAGATCTAGCGTTGTTAAACACCATATCATTTTTATTCAACTATAGCGCCCAACAAAGTGTGGCTACTCCTAGAAAAATTTGGTTTTTCTTTTAGGACGTAGTCCATGAAGCCAAGAACCAAACAATTTAGCAAACCAAGTGGGTGGGTGAATTCCAAAAGTGAGACGCACAGTATTTCAAACAAAGCTAGCAAAGTGGCAGTCAAAGAACAAATGTTGGGTGGTTTCAACTGAACAACATAGACAACACTTGACACTTCCTTGCCAATTTCTCTTCACAAAATTATCTTTCGTATGTGTTTCCCCTTTTTTAGATACCATAAGAAAATCTTAATTTTCAGTGGTATCTTTAGCTTCCAGATAGGGGAGAACGTCCTACCAGATCGAAGTCTTATACATAGACTGGACTGTGAACTAGCCGTCCTTACTAAGATTCCATCGGAATTTATCTTTCTGATTAGAGAGATGAACTTGTACAACTTTTGACACTAGGTCAAACCAAGTTCTCCGATTTTCATTAACCAATCTCTGCCTAAAAGACAGATTAAGTGGTGTTGTCCCTAGGACATTTGCCACCGTATCATCTTTCCTCCGCACAATTCTATATAAATTAGGGTAAACCTCTCTAAAAGGTTTGTGCCCTAACCACACATCCTCCCCATTCTGCACCTTAAAAGTGCCACAAGCTAGAAAATCCGCCTTGGCTTTCATAAGGCCTGCCCAGAAATGAGAATCCCCAAGCCGATGTTGCACTTGAGTAAGAGATTTGTTAGACAGGTATTTCCTTCTTAGAAAGTTCTGCCAAACCCCATGCTCATTGATCAGTTGAAATAGCCACTTACTCAAAAGACATCTATTTTGTGTTTCTCGATTTAGTAACGATGACGATCGCCTCCATGGAGTTCTCCGACGAAGAATTGGCCATTTTCAATTCGTGCCTAGCTTGGTGTACTGGGTGTACTCAGCTGGCATGTACATGGCACTTGTCCAGTCCATGGACAACTACAGGCTGCATGTGAGGAAGGAGGACGCGACAGCAACAACCTGGTGTGATCAGCGCTAACGTTCGATGCGTGTGCCCTAGCGAGCTGTATTTAAACAAGTGTGTCTGGTGTTCGTTGCCATCATGCATGTAGTAGATGCAAAAGCTGTGTGTAGCTAGCTAGCTGACAATTGTAGCAACGACGAGAACGCGACCGCGTCCTTGGAGTTCTTCTCTGACGAAGCATTGGCCATTTTCATGCCCATCCTGGTGTACTGGCCGGTGTACTCTGGCATGTACATGGTACTTGGCAAGTCCGTGGACAAGTACAGGCTGCATTCGAGGAAAGGTGTCCAAGCGGGAAGTCGGTAAGTGCGTGCTCCTGCAGCAGCTGGTGCAGGCGGCCGTCGCTACAGTCACGTTCACGGTACATACATCAGACCACTCCTTACTCCTAGTGTCCTACATGTATGCATGGTGGCGCAAGACCCTGCCAAGGTAGCATCCAGGGGCGGATCTACAGTAAAGCGTCGGGGTCCGCCGACCCCGATGACTTCCTTAGAGCCTGTGATACCCATGTAGTCTCACCGTGATGGACCCCAGTGAAATCAAATGTTGACCCCGGCAACTGTGCAGCCCAGTCCAAGGAAATATGCATTCGTACAGAGCAAACAGTAGGCAGCAGGCCACAAAAGCCGACTTCGTGGATGAAGCGGCCAATAAACAACACAAGCTAACTAGCTAAGAAGCCCAAAAATCACCTGCTGGCTGCTTGCTGTGGATCACTCTTCCTATAGAATCACCGTAGACCGGCCTGAGTAGGTCTTTCCGATTTGGCGATTCAACTTATCGACTCATCGTCTTCTTCCTTTGCGCTCGCCCCCTGCCCCTCACAGCGGCGCTGCAGCCTGCAACTGCAAGTCTGCAAGCATCGCCGGCTCGCCACATCTTGCCGTTGCCGCCTTGCTGGTGACTGGGCGCCGGCATGACGTACACGTACTGATGTTCAAGCCTGTTGCCTCTAATCCTCTTGGCTGATTGGACTATTGGAGCAATATCAAACATGTCAGGTGAGGAAATTAATTTTATTTTATCATATACGCACGGTAGCTTACTGTTATTCAGTATCTACTTTAGTGTTTAATTGTGTTCACTAATTTGATAGCTAGGCAACCAAAGAACATTAGAACGATTCTTGAAAAGAAAAAATCCCCCTAGTGATGGTCAGAATCCTGATGGAGGTGCTTCAAGAGGAGATGGCGATGAGAATCCTGATGCTGGCACTTCAAGAAGATATGGAAGTGTAGCTGCAACAAACACCAATCATACTCTTCGTTCTTCGCGAGTCGCACGGTGGGAGGTAAATTTTGACGAGCTTCCATATGATCCAGCAGATAGAAGGAGAATTTCATATTACATAGGATAAAATCTACAAGATGAGATAAGACGCAAGTATCTGATTAGAGGTCCTTTTAGACCACCACCTGGTTTTAGGTATCCAGAAAAGATTATAGCAGGTCATCCACGTCGATTTCACCCTGAATGGTTCACAGAATATGATTGGCTAGAGCACAATGAAAAGGTGGATAAATGTTTTTGTTTATATTGCTACTTATTTAGAGATTCTAATGAGGGCCAAGGTGGGAATGATGCATTTGTGAAAAATGGTTGGGAAGGACAGGCTTCGAGATCATGTAGGCACTTGACCTAATAGTTTTCATAATACAGCACTTAAAAGATGCAACAATTTCTTGATGCGATCCCAAATGACAATGTCATAGTTCGTTTTCAGAATATGGATGACCGTACCGTAGAGTGAAATTATAAGGGGTAACCACTATTGTAAAGAGTTTTTTTGTCTTATTATAACATTACTACTTTCGCTCCTCTATATGAATCCTTAATTTTTGCAGTATGTCATCATTATAAATAATTATGCCTATGTTTTGCACGTATCGTAGTGTTAAATTACTATAAATTTCTATCATGAGTCAGTGCCGACCCCGATCCCATTTTTTTCTAGATTCGCCACTGGTAGCATCCACTAGTACACAATTGTTTTTTTTGCTGATGGTTGCTATTTTTTTATTGGTGGTTCATAATATGTAGGCACCACTAGAAATGAAATTGTGGGTCCAGGCCATGAACCGTCGGTGTAAGATATTGGAGGTGGCCTTAAGAAAACAGCCAGTACAAACGCATTTATACTGACGGTTTTCTTAATCTAGTCCTACTACAAATAATTTGAAATTAATTTTTTGAGTTTCTCAGTGATCCTGGATGGAGAAATAGTCTGAACAAAAGTTGTAGGATTCGAAAAGATCTACACTTTTATAGTTGACAACTTTTTCATTTAAAATTATTTAAGGTGCATAAATTATGTTTTAAGATCAACGAGCTTAAAATTTATATTTTTGGAATTTCTCAAATGACCTCAGATGGGAAAACGATCAAAAGCAAAGTTGTAGATCTCGGAGAGAACATTGTAGTTGAAACATTTTCATTCGAATCCGTTTAGAGCTTTAAATCTCCATTCAAAATTTGACGGAGTGAACACTAAGGGAATATTTCTGTTGTTTAGTAACAAGTGACTTTAGAGTGGTAAGGGGTGTAACGCGCAAGGCTTGAGGTGCAAAGTTCGATTCCTGGGGTTCGCGAAAATGAAAGAAAATGCTTAGAACTGTGTGTTGCTGCCTCGTGCGAGCCTCCTCTTATAAATTTTTTTTTGGTATTTTTAGCCGATTTGCAATTTTAGAAAATCATTTACAGTGGCGGTTTTCTTGTAGTGATGGTTCTCTATAAGACGCCTATGAAGTTCGCGATTTTTACTGGCCTTTCACACTGGCGGTTGGTAAAATGCTAGTGAAAATAGGGTTAGAACCGCTAGTACTAATGTTGTGTGTACTAGTAATCTGAGGTTTTTCTACACAACACATGCAGCTCACAGGAGACAACAGCAGCTCAATGGTGGCATACCATATTACAGAAGCACAAGGCACGACGTCGTACTTGTTCCTGACGGTGGGACGACAGTTCACGGTGGCCATGGTCGTGCTAGATGGGTGGCTGTATGCGTGGCACAGGTACATGCACAAGAACAGGTTCCTGTACCGGCACATGCACTCGTGGCACCACATTGTCGTCGTGCCCTACGCGATCGGCTCACAATACAACCACCCCGTTGAGGGCCTCCTGCTCGACACGCTCGGCGGAGCGCTGGCCGTTGTCATCTCGGGCATGTCGCCTCGTGCATTCATCATCTTCTTCTCGCTTGGGACTATCAAGGGTGTGGAAGACCACTGCGGTCGGTGGCTGCCAGGCAACATCTTCCACCTGTGCTTCTGGAATAAACACAGCATACCACGATGTGCACCACCAGCTGCGTGGCAACAAGTTCAATTTTTCGCTGCCATTCTTTGTGACGTGGGACAAGGTCTTTGGTACCCATATGTCTTAAGTGCTGGAGGAGAGGCCAGGTGGCGGGCTCCAAGCAAGTCCCTCAGAGCAAAGGCCACCCACAATGGTGAAAATATAGTGTGTGATTGTGATACGAGACCACCTGCCACTACTGCAGACGGGCTCTTTGCCGAGTGCTTAGGGCACTCGACAAAGCCCCTATTGCACTCGGCAAAGGCTTTGCCGAGAGCCGCACTCGGCAAAGAGCAGTAGGCAAAGAACCCGTCAGCAAAGGTTTCTTTGCCGAGTGCCACATATCGGGCACTCGGTAAAGCCTTTGCCGAGTGTCATGTCAACACTCGGCAAAAAAAATCCAACGTCAACTCTGACGGCCTCTTTACCGAGTGCCACCTCAGCGGCACTCGGCAAAGAATTTTTTCTTTTTTTTTGAAAATTCTTTGCCGAGTGCCATACTCTTGCACTCGGCAAAGAAATTTTTTCTTTTTTTAAAAAAAAATCTTTGCCGAGTGCCATGGCTCTGGCACTCGGCAAAGCTGGGTAATTGGGTCTCTGCTTCCCAGCTTTGCCGCACGGCACTCAGCAAAGCCCTCTTTGCCGAGTGTGGCACTCGGCAAAGAGGGAAAAATGCTATTTTTTGGTTTTTTGCTTTCCATCAGCACAAACAAAGAAATCACATATATATCAACACACAGCATAGGATATATCACATACACATCCATATTCCATCACATATACATCCATAACCCATCACATACACATCCACCATCCATAATACATCACATACAAATCCATTGTCCATAATCCATCACATACATTCGCATCATCCATGACAATATCCATCACAATATATATATGTCTCTAGTAGTAGTCCAACATAAGGCTAAGTCTAACACAAGTCCATGCAACATGAAAAGAAACAAATAAACGGTACCTACTGCCAGCCTCCCCACCCGGAGTGTGAACTGCCACCTTGAGGAGGGCCAGTTGTCCACCCGGCCTATGGAGAAGGACCACCTTGAGGAGTCGGGTTCGAACCCGCCGACTGTGGCTGCACAAAGGAGAAGTGAATTCATGAGTATCTATAGGAGGGCCGCACAAGCTAAAGGAATAAACAACCATATATACTCACCGGAGTCCCTACAGGAGGAGGAGGAGCCACAACTGGAGCGAGCAGCGACTAGGGCACGACCACACCTGGCAAGGCCTGAAGGCTCGCCATGAAGCTGAACATGTCCTACAGCCTCTACGCCTCGGCCACCCTCTGGGCTTGTACAGCCTCCATCTCCAGCTGATGGGCCTCCGCCTGGGCCGCCTGCTGGGCCTCCAACCTCCGCAAGTTGTCCTGCAACATTCCACCCGCAATGTTTAAACAATGCAAATGCAAGGTAGATGTGTAAAAGCAATGAACGACGAATAAAACAGTACTAACCTAGAGTTCCGCCATCTGCTGCTGTGAGCTCTGCTGCCGAGACCGTATGGGGAGGGAGGAGCTCGTGCTCTTTGCTCGAATCTCGGCGAGGTTGGGAACAGAGGCGGAGTCGACTGTGCTGTCCGCCATCCAGTACTAGCCGTGCTGCTTCCCTCCTCCCATTCTCATCAGGAGGTCTGTGTCCAGGGGCTGGGTGGCTAGATCGAAGTCCTCCCCATGGCACTCGCAGGCTGCCGAGGTGTACTCGCTAAGCTTGCTGTGGACGCTCGCGTTGGTGTACGCCTCGGGCCCGTCCGCCGGGTTGTAGGTGACTTCCGGGGCTGTCACCTTGCCCTTGTGTGCCAGGGCGTACGCCATGAACTCGTTGCATTCCTGGCCTTGGTGCACCTGGGACTACGAGGAAAACACAAAGATGATTACAAGTAGTGAGAATTGAGTGTTAGAATAAATAAATAAAGATGAAAACACAAAGAAGATTACCCATGTCTAGGCGTACGCACTGAGGCTCTGGTTGCCTTGGTGGTGTGGTGCCCCACCCATCTGTAGGCGGCAGTCCTGACTGATGTTGTGCTTCTCCGCCCACTCCTCCGAGAGCCACTTGTCCACAATGGCCTCCAAGCAGAGGCGGTGCCTGGCGCACCAATCAGGACATTGCTGCATGCCATCAAGTTATTGATATGTCAGGAGATGAAATGAAGCCTACCTATTCTTCATGGAAGGAGTCAGTATTAATGTTTCATACTTACCGAGAGGTACTGCTCCTTGGTGAGCGTCCTGGTTCTGGCATCGGCCTTCCTCACCACCTGACCAAGGACGTCGGCGCTATAGTTGATGATGCACTGGAGCCACATCTCGTGGTACAGGTCCGAGAGTCGGGACCTACAGACCTTGTCCTGCACTCGCGCCGCCCGGTCCTCAAACCCTTCGTCGCACCTGAAGAAGTCCTGCATACAGACATCATGTATCGTTTTATTATTTCAAGAACGACCAATGAATGCGTAGTATTGACCAATTTAGTGAGATGAAGACTCACCCAGAACTCAGCCTTGATCCGCACCGCAACGGTGCCGAACTCGCTGTCCTCGGCGGCGTAGAAGTGGTCCCACGTCCAGGGCGGTGAAGTCACCGAGGTGTAGGTGACCATGCCAGGGTAGTGCTGCCGAATCAGAAGGCCCAGGGTGCCATTGATGTGCCGGCCCATTCCGGACACAACTTCCCAGTTGCTGCAAGAGTCATTAAGAAGAATTGTTAGTCTCCAGTTCGATTTTCAACATGTCATATGAAATAGTAGTGAAATAATACTTACTTGTCGCCGTTGGGTCGAATCACCGGACGGCGGTGAAGTGGGATCGGCTGCGCCGGGAGCTACGAGGGCCCGCGCAAGTAGACTCCCGACGAGGTAGAGCCAGAGGCAGTGCAAGTGGAACCCCTTGCTGTCGCTATCGCCGCCTCCCCGTGGTCCGACGAGTCAAAGGAAGTGCCACCCCCTCCTATGTGCAGGCCCACCGCCTGGTCGTCCTCGTCCACCGACGGGGTGGCTGTCGGCTGCACCCTCGTCCTCCTCGTCGGCGGCTCCAGCAAGGGGTCCTCCTCAGCATGGGGTGGTGAGCGCTCCCTCATGTAGAGGGAGTTGACCCCCCGACGGGCCTGCCTTCCGCTCGGCATTTTGTCGAGTGCCTACAATTTCAAAGAGTAAACCAATTAGCATAGTTAAATTACAAGTACTTATAAAGAGATGCAAAATGAACGAAACATAGTTGCAATAATAATAATAATAATAATAATAATAATAATAATAATAATAATAATAATAATAATATAGTATTACATGAATTAGAAATATTCTTCGTGATCGGCAGCGGCTGGATCATAGGTGTCATCATCACTATCAATATTGTCGAGTAAATCGGGCTCATCTCCATCGTTGTCATCATTGTCATCGCCTAACTGTAATCGCTCAAGCATTTGTAAGTCCTTATCATTTTGCACCTCTTCTCCGTCGTCCTCATCTCCATCGTCCTGATCAATGTCATTGTCTACTTCCATGCCCATTAGTGAAAACATGTCTATGTCAAACCACCCTTCTAGCCCCTCTAGTTGATAGAACTCTCGTGTGTTTGGGTAAAAGTTGTAATCATCATCGTTTGGGACAGGCAGTTTACCGTGCGGCGATACCAACTGCACAAGGTACCAACCGATAAGATTGGGGTCTTTTTGGCACGCCCATGGGAGATAATAAACTTGCGTGGCCTGTTGAGCCACAATATAGACATCCTCTCCTTGATAGATAGAATCCTATTGAATTTCGACTTGTCCAATCTCAGGGGCTGTTCTCGTGACCTTAGGATCGAACCAATGGCATTTGAATACGACTTGATTAGGAGCTTTGCGACACTCAAAATTGAGCTCGTATATTTCTTCTACTATGTCGTAGTAGTCACGCTCATCGGTGCCGGGCGTACGAACTCTGGTATTCGTGGTTTTCCGATTGGGCCGACTCCGCTCGTATTTTCTTGTGTGAAAGCGATAGCCATTCACATCATAAACGGTGAATGACTTGACCCTGTAGGCGAAGCCTTTGGCGAGCCCTTTCAACTCAGCATCCATTTCCGCATCCTTGTGGGCCTGCAAGGTGAGGCCGGATATATCGTTACATTACTCGCTCGTAGGAGCAAAGTGGGATGTCAAAGATTGAACGAGGTAAATTGGATGGTACCTTCGTATCGAACCAGGATATGAAATCGGGCACACCATCTTTGAGAAGACTATCTTCTTCTTGAGGGGAAGGAGCCCTATTCCCTCTCCAGTATTTATTCAGAAATTCCCTGAAAAAACAAGAGATAAGGGGGTTCGATAGATGGAGGATAGTGACAAGGGCATATGTAACAAGCTCATTGAGAACTTACTGCACATAAGGCTTCACTTCGTCAAGGTTCAACAACACATACAGCATGATAGTGCGCCACTCATCATGCCGCAAGGTCTTGGTGCCCGATGCGCTTGCCTTTCCGAGTTTCCCTTTGAAAAGGCTGAGGTTCGATGAACTCTCGTCCGCGTTGTAACGAGGGGGATGATTGTGCACGCTGGGAAGGCCATCCTTATAGTATGATATTGTGAAGTTTGACACCTCCTCCAGAATGAATGCCTCTGCCACAAAAGCCTCAATTTTGGCTTTATTTCTACACTTTTTCCAAAGAATCTTTAGACATCTCTCAATTGTATAGCACCAACGGGCCTGCACGCCCCCCCCCCATTCGTGCCTCGTACGGTAGGTGCAAAATCAGATGCTGCATCGCCAGGAAAAAGCTAGGTGGGAAGATCTTCTCCAACTTGCAGAGCAACACAGGTGCCACTTTCTCCAAGTCATCAATCACGTCCCGAGATAACTCCTTGGCACAAAGCTAGAGGAAGAAATAGCTCAACTCTGCCAGCACGCGCCACACATGCTCAGGGACGTATCCCCGGGTCATTGCAGGAAGGAGCCGCTCAATCCATATGTGGTAGTCATGACTCTTCATCCCTAAGACTCGCATAGTGGACAAGTTCACTCCCCTACTCAAATTTGCCGCATGCCCATCAGGGAACATTAACATCTGGATCCACTACAGTACTTCCTTCCTTTGGTCCTTTTTCAAGACGAAATCGACCGGAGTCCTTCTCCATTTCTTGCCGGGCGCGGGAGGCTTCATCACTTGCTTTGGCCTATCGCACATCGTTGCCAGGTCCAGTCTAGCCTTAACGTTGTCCTTTGACTTATCAGGAATGTCCATGAGTGTTGCAAAAAGCGCCTCGATGATATTCTTTTCTGTGTGCATTACATCAATGTTGTGTGGAAGAAGGAGGTCATTGAAATAGGGGAGCCTAGTCAAGCCCGATTTATGAGTCCACTGGTGTTCCTCACCATATCCAATAAAACCACCTTTCTCTTTATCATCTTTGAGAGCCTCTATCTCAGCATGGACCTCGGCACCGGTCATCATCTGAGGTGCAGGGTCGGTGACTTGAACCCCTTTTCCTGAAGTTCTTGATGTCTCGTCTGAATGGATGGTCAAAAGGGAGGAATTGACGATGTTGGTCAAACGAAAAAAACTTGCCACCCCTCTTCAGCCAAGTGAACCTCATAGCTGTCTTGCATATTGAGCATGGGAACTTCCCGTGAACACACCACGCGCAGAATATGCCATACGCCAGGAAGTCATGCAGGGAGTAGTGGTACCACACATGCATTGTGAAGTTCTTCTTTGTAGCTCGGTCGTATGTCAGTACCACCTTTTCCTAAGCAAGGATCAATTCATCAATGAGAGGCTCCATGAACAAACCCATCTTGTTCCCCGGGTGTCCAAGAATTATCAGTGACAAGAATACATTCTTGGGTTGAAACATGACGCCGGGGGAGATTGAGGGGGATCACGAACATGGGCCAACAAGTGTACGGGGCCACCAGCAATCCATAGGGGTTGAACCCATCTGTTGCCAGCGCTACACGTACATTCTGAGCCTCCTCAGCTTTACCATGATGTATGCCATCGAAATGGGTCCATGCATCGCCATCCGATGGGTGTACCATCTTGTCAGCATTGTATCTTTTGCCATGTTTGTGTCATGTCATTTGTTTCGTGGACTCCTCTATCATGTACAGCCATTGGATCCTCGGTATGACAGGAAGGTACCGTAGGACCTTCGCGGGGATACCAAGCTATTCCTTCTTGCCATCACTAGTGTCGACCTCTAGATACCTAGAGGATTTGCACTTTGGACAGTGCGTTGCTTTCTCGTGATCTTTCCTAAATAGGACACAACCATTCGGACAAGCATGGATG
Source organism: Miscanthus floridulus (assembly GCF_019320115.1). Lineage (NCBI taxonomy): Eukaryota > Viridiplantae > Streptophyta > Magnoliopsida > Poales > Poaceae > Miscanthus > Miscanthus floridulus. Next base: position 98,286,192 of record NC_089588.1, on the reverse strand, counting down.
TGCTCATACGGCATCTTAAGGGCACGAAGAAGTTTCTGTGACTCGTACAAGTTCTTCGGCAGAATGTGACCCTCCGGAAGCAGGGATCCAACAACTGCCAACATACCATCGAAGTTGTCTCGACTCATGCTACACTACGACTTGAACGCCATTAGGCGTCCAATGGCATCCAGTTGCGAAACCATTGTCTTTTCATGAAGGGGCTTCTGTGCCAAAGACAGCATATCGTAGAACGCCTTTGCAGATTCCTCTGGCTTGTCCTCTAATCCTTCACCGAACCGTGCCTCCTGAAAGTCATCCATCCAGTCTGCTACCCCGGCATCTCCATCAAAAGCCTCGAGGCATGGTCTCACCACCTCCTCTCTAATACGATCGGCTTCACCATGGTGGATCCAGCAGGTATAGTTTGGCATGAATCCATACTTGCAAAGATCTTCCCCCACGTTCTTCCTATTCTTTCTTACACGGTTGTCACATTTGCTGCAGGGACATGGCATCTGACTCGATCCTCTAGCAGCCTTGCCAAATGAATGCTCCAAGAAAGCATTAGTCTTAGTCATCCATTCTGGGATCATACTTGCGTGGCCCGTGTACATCCAATCACGGTTCTCCATCCTCTGGCATATACATATGTAAGCAAGTAATATAACCAGCAATTGCATCTGCACGGCGTTCCTACCATCTAATAGGTGAGGATAGGTCCTAATCCCACCCGCGGATGCGTATATGAGGTCAGTTTCAATGCTCTGCTCCTATCCGAGATAGAATTTCGGCAGCACCTCCTCGCTGTTCTCCTAATACACGTCCTGCAAGGGAGAGTGTGTATCCGAAGAACAATAGGGAGGTGATGCCGAAAGTCTGTCTCGGACCGGAGCAAACCATGGAAACTAACCTCATCTACGCATCTGCGGGCTGTCCAAAATACGTGGACAATCCAAAAGAGATACGGTCGCAGATATGCAAAGATCTGCATACCTCCGACCGTATCTCTTTCGAACGGGAGACGCCTAACTGGGCTACGTGACCATATAAAACATGCATGCAAAGGAGGAGGGGTTATACCTAGGGTGGCGGTGGAGTCAGGCTAGCGGGGCAGTGGCGTGTCGGTGCTGTGGTGAGGCGATGCGGTGCAGGCAGACCAGCAGCGCCGACAAAGACGATCGGGGTCGCCGAGTCCCTCCCACGGGTCCTTCTCCTACATAAAAGGCAATAGGTTAGAATCCATTGAAAATTTCGGTAGCACCTCCCCTGCACGGGGAGGTTTCCAAAACCTGCAAGAAACATAGGCGCGATGGCCAACAACCACATATATACCAAACATAGGCACGAAGGCCAATAAACATATATATACCAAGACGAGCCATGTACTTTAGTTCTCTTTCCATGCAGATGAAAGTATCGAAGTAGTACAACAACAAGTACTACTACCACTACAACTACTACTAACACTAACACTACTACTACTAACACTACTACTATCACTACTTACTACTAACAATACTACTAACACTACTAACTACTAACTACTACTACTTACTAACTACTACTAAGTACTACTACTAACTACTACAGGTGTAGGGCATACCTTCGCGACGAGAATGGCAACAACGAGGGTTGGCGACGACGGCGGGGACGACCGCAGCGACGTGAGGGTCGCCGGGCCTAGGCCGGCACCTTCCTTCTCCTCTCCTTCTCCTTCTCCTCCTCTCTTCTCCCCTCCTCCTCTCTTCTCCCCTTCTCCTCTCTTCTCCCCTGCCTCCTCCTCCTCTCTTCAGCAGTGGCCGTCGACGGGGAAGGTGGCTGCCAAGGGGGGCGGGCAGATGGGGGAGGTGGCCGCCAAGGGGGCCGGTGCGGGCGGTGGAGGCCGGGTGGGGGCGGTGGCCGCGGCGCGCCTCCTCCCCCTCTCTTCTGCAGTGGCCGCCGGCGGGGGCGGTGGCTGCCGGCGGGGGAGGTGGCCGCCGAGGGGGGCGCGCAGGCGGGGGAGGTGGCCGCCGAGGGGGCCGGCGTGGGCGGTGGAGGTCGGGCGGGGGCGGTGGCCGCCGGCGGAGCGCGCCGTGGCGGGGCTGGGGCCCGCATGGGAGGCGGCCCGGGGGCGCCGGCCGGTAAGGGGCCACCGCACGGGGAGGCCGTGGTGGCCCATGCGGGGAGGCGCGGGCCAGCGATGTGCGGCGGCGGGGCTGAGGGAGAGAGAGGTGAGAGGGAGAGAGAAATGAGAGAAAGAGAGAGAGAGCGCGCCGGCCGGGCGTGGGTGAAGGGATAAGGGCGGCTTTGCCGAGTGCCAGATCGGCGGCGCTCGGCAAAGTCAATTTTCTTCACCGAGTGTAGTGATCTGGCACTCGGCGAAGTTTTAAAAAAAATTCAGCAGCTCTTTGCCGAGTGCCAGCTGGGTGGCACTCGGCAAAGTTATTACTTTGCCGAGTGCCAACCCTAGGCACTCAGCAAAATATTTTTTGTTTGGTTTTTTGTCACCAATTTTTTTTGAAGCTTTAGTACACTACCACAAACAACATGTTTAAATTTGAGACATTTTCATTGCCTTTTGGCATATTTCTATAGTTTATTTTGTTTTGTTGAATTTTTCCGGAAAATATAAGTTTGAACTGCAGGTGCATTGAATAACGGATTACATTCGTTCAAAAAATGTTATCCTTGTTTCTTAGTGTAAATTTAGGCTAAATCCAGGAACTGTCTCGAAATTTCGATCAACGTGCTCACGGGACAATGCCGCCAACTTGCGTGGGAGTGGTTTTTTAATTGTATAAAATGCGAACGAATTCCAAAAATCATGAAACTTGTCGAGTTGTCGCCGTATCGTATGCGTATGCCGTGGAAAAAATTTGAAAAAATTTCGAGCACGTTGTCACATACGATGCTCACAAACCAGGACATCTCCACATGAAGATGTCTTGGTTTGTGAGCATCGTACGTGGAGATGTCCTGGTTTGTGAGCATCGTACATGACAACGTGGTCAAAACTTTTTCAAATTTTTTCCATGGCATACGCATATGATATGGCGACAACTCGACAAGTTTCATGATTTTCGGAATTCGTTCGCATTTTTTACAATTAAAAAACCACTCCCACGCAAGTTGGCGGTGTTGCCCCGTGAGCACGTTGATCGAAATTTTGAGACAGTTCCTGGATTTAGCCTAAATTTACACTAAGAAACAAGGATAACATTTTTTGAACGAATGTAATCCATTATTCGATGCACCTGCAGTTCATACTTACATTTTCTGGAAAAATTCAACAAAACAAAATAAACTATAGAAATATGCCAAGAGGCAATGAAAATGTCCCAAATTTAAACATGTTGTTTGTGGTAGTGTACTAAAGCTTCAAAAAAAAATGGTGGAAAAAAACCAAAAAAAATAAATTTTGCCGCTCGGCAAAATAAATTCTTTGCCGAGTGCCAAACGGAGGGCACTCGGCAAAGAGGACGCCGCTGGATGCCGTTAGGCCCCTACCAATCTTTGTCGAGTGTTTGCCTTTGCCGAGGCACTCGGCAAAGACAGCCTTTGCCGAGTGCAGGTGTTTGCCAAGCGTCAGGCACTCGGCAAAGGCCTCTTTGCCGAGTGCGGCGCTCGGCAAAGCAGGTCTTTGCCGAGTGCCCAAAATTTAACACTCGGCAAAGATTTTTGCACTCGGCAAATCACGTGTTTCCCGTAGTGTGCTCGATTCGTATGCGAAACCAATAGAATTAGAGTGATTGTGGCTGGAAGCTCTTTTGTAATCTTATTCTACATTTTCCTTCTTCTTTTTAACTCTTTATTTAGTTATTTTATCTTGTCCTTCTGTTTTTATTGAAAAAATGTCAGTAAGGGTAACCTCGCTCTACTATTTCATATCATATAAAAAAATATATGTATCCAAATATATGGTGTCGCATGCTATAGCTCCGTAAAACAATTATGTATAGGTATATATTTTTATTTTTATGAAGTTTTCAATTTTTGCTTGTTTTCGAAAAAAAACGGATACCCTACTCTTTCCCTTCACATTCCCACACCGCTGCACCACAGCGTCGTATTCCTCCTCGTGCCCACGGCTTCTAGTCTGCTGGGATGTAAGCTCAAGAAGAAAGTTGTGGTGCAAGGTATGAGTGCAGATAACAAATTAAAGCAAAGCTGCTAGGATCGACGTGGAAGCCCTCAAGGCCTCATTCGATAACCAAAATTCCCTATCCGGCTGCCTTTCTCCTCTGCGCGCCCCGCCTGGCCCTCCCTGCGCCAGCCCAGAGGTATGTACGGTTACCTTGTCTCATGGTTTTGATTGTGCCCACCAGCCAATATAAAGATCAGTTCAGCCTTTATTTGTCTTGAGGACAGGAACTGGTTACTAAAGCCCAAAGGTAAAAATAAATGGAAAAGTAGATTTAGTCCCTTAAAATGAATATATACATGGTGATCCAAATTGAAGCCAAATTGTTCGGATTAGGGAAGGAGCACTAGTAGAGAGCAGACTTTCCATCTTTGGCTTTAGCCTCGGCCAAGATCATCAGCAGGCTCATCTTTTGCCACTATATCTTATTCAGCTTCCCCCGTTGCAGTGTCATCAAAGGCACCGTATTCAGGGAACCCAGGAATGTTGTCGTCATCCTCTTCTTCTTCATCTTAGCCGGGCATGAAACCTGACCTCAACAGGTGTTCATGAAGTATCCTTGAGGAAGCATAATCCTTCACATTCTTACAGAGAACACATAGGCAACACATGAATCCATTTCGCTTGCTTGCCTAGGCCACATGTATGAAATCATGCATGCCCTCAACGAACTATTGGGAGTGGCAGTCAGCGTTGTGCATCCATTGCCAGTTCATCTGCATTACATGAGCATATCAAAAACTTGAACATGCCAATATCAATATGTTACACAACATGCATGATTAGATAATTGAAAGGTCTAAAATATACATTGTTGACGGTAGTTAACAACCATTATAAACCGTCAATAAAACATGAATAAGAGCATGAAAGCAATCACCAACAAAGGTCTAGGGGTCTAAACTTCCTGAAGTTATTTTATTCTTCGATTCTTTTTCTATAGTCATCATCTGACTTGCAATATTTTTGAATGACTTCGTAAAGCTCAGTGATTGTACTTGGTTTTTCTCGAGCAAGATGAGAAGTGCATTGGCCTACTCGAAGCCCTTTAATTGCAACTATTATTACCACTTCATCTGGGATATTTGGAATTTGTGCCTTGATTTGGATGCATCTTTTGAAATATTGGCTCAGGGGCTCTTTGATTTGCTGCTTGCAATTGAACATATCTATGTCTGTGAGGCCAGCCGGTTGAAATCCTTGAAAGTCAACAAGCAAGTTTGCTTTAAGTTGATCCCATGAATGTATGGATTTTGCTTTCAATGAAGAGTACCATTGTTGTGTTGGTCCTTTGACTGCCAAGACAAGAGATTTTGCCAATGTTGTTTCATCGCCGCCTCTAGAAATTACTGCAGCTTCAAAACTCATCAAGAATTGCCTCGGGTCAGATTGGCCATCAAAAGTTGGTATCATGTTAAATTTATACCCGAAAGGCCATTGCGCTAGTTGCAAGTTTATTGACAAGGGAGAGCTTGTGTCAATTGATACGAATGACTTTTGAGAATTCTTCTCTTGAGAAGTTTTTGTTGCTGAATTTGGTTCATCTAAATGTATAGCTTCGTGGCTTGCATTTTGGAGTTGTTCATTTAGTTCACGAAGGGTGGCTTTGGCTTCTTCTATTCTTTGTTTGAGAGACTTTTCTCTTGCTCTTGCGCGACATTATTCAAGTTCTTTTTGCTTTCTCAGCACTTGCTCTTCTAATTCTTCGAGTCTTTGTTCTTCGGCTTCACTTGCTTTTTATGAACTTGGGTCTTGGGGTGCATCTTTTTTGAGACTTTGGTCTTCGACTATTGGTGGGTCATCTTCGGTTACCCCAGTGGTAACTTTCTTGTTAGGTCTGCCCATTAACTTCGCGTGGGCGCCAGATGTTGGGTAAAAAATTACTTAAACATCAAAGTTTGAACACAAGACAAAGTTGTGTTCATTTCATAATCATACTATACATGTCAGAGGGGGTATTTATAGGGGTCCTAGTCTTCGTACCTTACATAAAATGACCATTTTACCCCCAACTCGAATATTTCCAACCCTTTCCAACTACAAGGGTGAAGTGGTCTTTTTCCCTTTTGAGTATTAATTCTTCAACTTTTGCACAACAACTTTATTGATGTCTTCATCTTCTAGACTTAGTCGATTTTTGCTTTGATTTTCTTCTTCTCCCAGAATGTTAGGCGAAGTCAAACTCTTGTCTTCGCCTAATCTTGCTTTCTTCTTTCCACCAGCGAAGACGAGGTCTCTTCAGCGAAGACGGAATCTTTCTAACGAAGTCAAATTTCTGCTTTCGCTTTACTTCTTTTCCCTGCAAGTAAACTTTTATTATAGAAATTACAATTTCAACTCCAAAGTTTCAGGGGCTAATTTTTCTTAGCGAAGTTAAATCCCCAACAAGTAGCAACTAGACGTATGGCTTTTACTCGCTTCCCGGGGGCCCGAACCAATATAAATCTATGTGTCTCGTGTGCAACCATCTGGATCAATCTACATGACCACGTTGCTAAGCATAGCTGGAGCTAAATAATCTGACACCCTCGAAAACCATAGCCTCTAGAAAAATATGGCGGTGCACCGCCGCACCCATGGCGATGCCCAAGGCGGTGCCCCCTCAGCCCTTTCTCCATCTAACCCCAGCCTCGGTTAAAAAGCGGCGGTGGCACCGGACAGCCACCGACGGTGCACCATCACACACATGGAGGTGCACACCGATGTATCCGCACTACAATAAATGTGTGCCTTTTTGGCATTCCATTATGTCACAATATATGGAATTTTCGTCACAATTTTAGATTTGTGACATTCAGTTGACGAAAATCCAAACGTCAAAAAGCCACTGTCACAAATTTGTTATATGATATTTGTATATTTCATGTCATAAGTGTATGACATTGGTTTTTGGTCACAAGCCCTTAGCCATACCATGTAGGCAGCTGACATAGCGTTGACATGGCAGGAGAGAAAAATGTCATAAAATTGAAATACGGCCTGTTAAGGCCCATGTGGTTGGCAGCCTTGTAGCAGGCTAAAAGAAAAGGCAGCCCACCTGTTTTGTAGTTTTCAGCCCATTTAGCTTTTTAATATTTTTAGTTTCAGCCCATTTTAGTGGAGTGAGGTTTGGCCCATACTGTTTTTTGGCCCATTTTTTCTATCAGCCCATTTAGCTTTTTAGTATTCTTATTTTTAGCCCATTTGTTCGAGTACGATTTGGCCCACATGATTTTTTCGCCCATTTCCTACAGGCCCATTTAGCTTTTAGTCCAACAGCAAAGCAATTTGTTTCCACGAGAACCCTTTTCAATCAGCATTGAACACTCCTCCGAGAAAGCAAAGTACTGTATTACTCTACCAATAAAATAGTGCTACAACATCATAGATACAATGACAAGCCAAATCCAAGTTCTGCTTTGTATCATTACTAGGCCGGGTTGCGCGCTTCGCTGCGCACGCAGGTGATGTGTACATCTCTGTGTTTTTCTTGCTGTGAACCTGCTGATACCGCTCTTGCTAAGGTTACATCACTTTGATCTTTGTGAGTTGTGACTGGTATTCGAGCATCGTGGATGCGTTAGGATAGCGTGGCTTGCCTTTCCGGAGTATGTTGACGTGGTATTTCCCTTTCAATGTGGTATATGTATTGTTTTGATGATTCATTTAGATCTTTCCGTATTATATATAATGTTTAGCTATGATGATGAAGCGAATACACATGGGATACAAAGGAACTTAGAAAAGTATACATATGCAAATACTGACCTGGATTCATAAAGGGAGCATATAACGTTCTTTGCAAAAAAAAAATCCAAATTTGGCCCAACTATGTATTGATTATTTTAAAAATACATGGACACAGGACACATGATTTAAAAATAAAAAACAGTTCTGGCCGAACCCGCTAAGGCTCATACATCGTGACATAAGCACCGATTCACTTTCGCAAGCCAAATTTCCTAACTTTCCCTTTCACCTGTAACTTGAAATAAAAATAGAGAACATATATCAAATGAATAAACATTATACAGATTGGGGTTTGTCAGAACAAATGGAGTGTAGTTCCATTTGAACATTGGAAATTACCTTAGCTTTTATGCAACAAAAAAGAGGTGGTCTCAAGCTTTGAAGATTCACATGTTTCAAAATTGTGAAGAGGTGGTTTCAATATTCACAAGGGATCATAAAAAAAATGTGAACTGACCTCTTCCAGATTTGGTGCTCCAGCTAGTATTGTATTATAACCAAGTAAATAGTTAGTCCCCACTAAAAATATATAGAAGTCAAAAAGAGTCATGTTGTAGAGGAAAATGACAGATTGTAGATGAAGTTATCTGAAGTATGACAGGATCTGGTAGCTTTCTGGACATAATGTAGAGTAGTTCTACTCCAGGTTTCATACACAAAACTGATAAAACAGAGGTTTGCAAAAGAGTGTAAAGCCATCAGGAACTATATGGTATTTTTTATCATAATAAAATCATGATATCACTAACCAAAAAGACTGTCAAGCATGAATATAATTTAGTGTTAATTTTATATGCAAATTATGCTAGCACCATGAATATAAAGGTCACCTAAAGCACATTATTTCATAGTATTTGACTGTACTATAGGTTTGAAACTTTGGGCAAGTTCATTTTCTTTGAACAACTGCTTTTTGCCATGATCAATAACATCATTCAGAGGTTTTCTGAACACCTTGTCCATGTAATGATAATAACAAATGTGCCACTGACCTGTTGGATGTTGGATCTCCACTTGCAGTATGAAGCTCACAGCTGACAGCTCCCAGGCAAGGAAGCAGTCATTGCTATTCTGAGTGGTGTGTGCTCGATGCGTCATGGCTTCCATTTAGCAACTCAGTATTGTAAGCCTTCAACATTACAATTAACTTTTAGAGCAGCAAACAGATCAGCAACACTACTGATCTCTCTGCTACACGATTTTTATGACAAAGAATACCACTGCAAGACATGTGTTTACCTTTTTATGGGAGAAGAGGCTTAACAAAACGATTAGCTCAAAAAGATATAATGTAGAAAAGATTCATCAGGTGAACAACTTTCCTTTAACATTCCCCCCTCCCACGGGCCAAGAAGAAAAAAGAAAAATAGATTCCCAGCATTTAGTGCAGTGCAATTCAAACACTAGGACGGCTTACTATTGTAGGCATGCAAGTTTTGATCGAAGTCATCACTCTAGTGTCCGGTAAGCACAAACATAAAAGAAATCGCCATATAGGGAACATCCCGGCACATCAGCCAAAGATGCTCGACGCATATTTTATCAGAAGTGATAATAGCAAGAAGAATAAACAACAGTAGTGTAAACTTACATTTTAGAATCACATGATTGAGGAAGAGAATCTGAGCGCTCATATCCATAGCCCAAGTCTTTTAATCACAAAAATTCTGTTATGATAAAAGAATTCATAGACCTGCTCCAAGGCAATTTATCATTCAGTAAAATTATCTAATTTTTAAACAAATAAACATAAAGCAAGTCCTTACAATAATTACCATCGATATTTTACAGGCATAAATTTATACAGGGATTCAATAGAGCTAGTTGAAGTTAGACAGATAACATTGCCGATTTCCCACCTCCAAAGGCTTTTTAAAGCAAGCACATATAAGATGCTTGATTTTGAAACACCATAAAATGTACAATTTTTAGCACATGTGAGCCATCCAGGTGAGCAGAAACAGGGCAATGGAAAAACTGCGCCATCTAATTTAGACATTTTTTTTATTTCGTACACAAAGATGAAAAGTAGTGATCTTCATCACTTCTAAGTGCTGTTCAACTGAGTACCTGGTGACAACACGACCGCCGTAGCCTCATGGGTATTTGCTATAGTCTGCAAAAGATGATTCATCTGAAAACCCTGTAAGGCTGTAAGAATTTATATCCTTCACTGTTAGATAGTTGGATACAGATAAATCCTGAAAATATTAATAGCAAGTAAACAACGTACTGCATTATCAAGCCGTCAATTCCTTCCATGCAAAATGACACGCGAGAACCTAACCTAAGTCCTGATCTTTCGTTTACTTGATTTTGTGGTCATGTAACACATGCTGCATCCTCCATTAGTAATGTGAATTAGTTATTTACACAAAGCAAGCCATAGTAACATGCTGCATATAAAATGGCAATGACGATGAATTAATGCTAAAAACAGGATGCAAAATATGCAACAAAAAAAAGTGAGCCCTGATTTTAGGCCACACATTCCATTCTGCAGATCCTAGTGAAGCAAAATATTATTGGACCGAAGTTATTGGCAAATCTCCAAATTAAGATGAATGTTTGGCCTAATAATAAGGCTATAATAGCCTATCAGATAAGAAGGTCACCTTCTTGGAGAGGACCGGGAGGCCTCATTGGGTGAACGGTAGGACCAGGAGCAGGCGAGTAGCAATCCTAAAAGAGACATGTTTCTAGCACCTTGAAAAATCCATTCTAATCTTGGTCGCTGAACGAAAAGAAAAAGGAGACAATACCATTCCATGGATAAATTTTCTGGAATAAATCTACTAAAATCCACTGCACGTACTGGTATCACCAAGGATGCTAACTAATCCTGACATGATTGAGTCATTCCACGCCTGGAATTTCTATTTCGTAGCGATTGTACTGATTATCTAATTCCATGAGTCTTTGGTTGTTCGAGAGCACATACCAAATGGCGAGGGTTCTCGCAGAGGAGGATGCGGCAAAGGCCGGCGCTGGTTCGTGCCTGCTGTTGTAGGCAGCGCGGTTCGTGGAGATCTCGAGGTCGTGGCAGCGGAGTGCTCGTGGACGGAGGTCGCCATGGTCGAAGGAGACATACGCAGCGGAGTGCTTCTCGTAGGATAGGAGACGATGAGGCAACCTTCATAGCGCATAGGACCCAAAAATTCTGCAGATCGGCCTGAGCGTATATGGAATTGAAGAACAGAGCAGAGGACAAAAAAACGGCGGAGTCACGAACCTAGGCAGAAACCAGAGCAAAAAGGCAACCCTACAGGAGCTAGAAGAACCGAGGAGCTAGAGGCACCTAGAGCGGCGGTGCTACACTTGGCCAAGCAAAAACGGCACGTCGGCGACCCAGATCTGCACGAAAGCGAGCGAGCGCTAAGCAATAGGAAGGAACAGATGGGTGGCGTCGCTCACCATGGTTGCAAGCTCGGGGAGGGAAGCCGCTCCTCGGCTGTTCCGGCGCGCAACCGTAGGCAAGGCTGGTCGCCGCCGCCGCGGGAGAGGAAGAGGAGCTGAAGCGATCCACGTGTGCGGCCTCCGTCAAAGAAGGACGCCGCATCCCCAGCCGCCGCCGCATCCGCTGGGAGAGAGGAAGCGCCGTAGCTAGGGAGAGGAAGAGGAAGAAGAAGCACGGACGGAGACGGCGAGGCGCGAGTCCGGGTGAGGATTTTTCCTTTTTTTTTTACTTTGACCGACGGAGAGAGCGAGGGTTAGCACAGGAGGGCCCAATTAAACGAAGTGAGACCAAACCGAGGCTCACACACGCACGAGCCCACGTGGCTGCACATGGCTGGTGAATAGTAACAAAACAGAGAGAGTAACAAAACAGAGAGCTCTCAGCGCGCGGATCCCAAGGACAGTAAGAAGCTGCCAAAGCTGGTAGAATCTGCACAGTATAATCAGAAGCCGATTCTGGAAGATTCTACCGGGAGGGTCTTGAGCCGTCAGATTGAGAGATCTCACGGAGGGGGAAAATTTTACCGACGTGGACACAGCTTCTACTGCAGGAGCTAAGGCGCTATATGAAGTTTCATATTACATCCCCCTGGTCGAGTTTCTTCTGAACACTAGTAACTGATGGAGCATCCTCTGCATTAGGGCATGTACAACAGAGACATAGCTGTTGTCTGTATGTTTTTGAAATTTACAACGTAGATAGCTAAACAGATAGCTAGTACAACCCACAGACAGCTGTTGTCTGTTTGGCTATCTATAAATCGTTTAATGCTTGGCATGCAACCATAATCAATCATGAATATCATTTCTATGTACCATTGTGTTGCTAATTGATGCAAAACAAATCCTTCAAAATAAATCATGTATTATACTCCTTCCATACTAAAAAGGAAAAAGTCTACTTAACCCCCCACCTTTTATACTTGGTCTACTTCACCCCCCAACTATGAAACCGTCTGTTTTACCCCCTGAACTTTCCAAAACCATCTATTTTACCCCCCCGGGCGGTTTTTGACAGCGGTTTTACCACAATAACAGTGGGTTTGCTACAGTAATTGTGGTTTGCTACAGTAATGGTGGGCTTGAATTTCCTTTTTCATTTATTTTCGGTGAATTTTTGAAAAATCATAGAAAAATCATAAAATGAAAAATTTAATTTTATTGGACTCCACATGAGTAGATCTACACAGTGAATATATAATACGGTATGCTTTAGTACAAATTTTTTTTATAGCTTTAGATTAATTGGAAAATCTAATTTTGTTTGTAATTAATTAGAATTTATCTATAACTAAGTTATACATAGTCCAATGAGTACGAAATTTTTACTATAGTTCAAGCATACAATAATTAGCGTACCATAAAAATTTCACCACAATTGGACCATAGAAGCTGCAGCTATGAATTATTCCAATTAATTACAGACAAAATTAGATTTTCCAATTAATCTAAGGCTACAGTAAAAATTTTGTACTAAAGCATACCGTATTATATATTTGCTATGTAGATCTACTCAAGTGGAGATGTCTGGGTTTTAGGCAGCCGACGTCGCAACTTGCTCGAAACTTTCTCAATTTTTTACCAGGGCCTACACATGTGATAAAAAGACACATCGATAAGTTTCGTGATTTTCGGACATCGTTTGGATTTTATATAATTTAAATAAACTTCCCCCGCGAGTACATCGTCATGTTACGACAACATGATGCGCGACATTTCATGCCACTTCCTGCATACGGCCTCGACATAGCCTAAATATCATGAATACTATTTTTTGAATGACGAAATTCCATTATTTCATGTACCTGCAGTTCAAATTTGGAATAGTCGGAAAAATTCAATGAAACGGAAAAAATTAAGGAAATATAGTTAAAAAACTCATAATTGTCCCAAATTTTGAAATAGGGATATATTTACTGTAGCAAGTCCCCACAAAAAAATAGGGTCAAAAAAACAAAAAAATAATAATAATTTGTCGGGTGCCACCCAGGGCACCCGGCAAAGAAGCCTTTACCGGGTGCCAGGTCATGGGGCACCCGGCAAAGAAATTTAAAAAAATAATAAAAAAATTCTTTGCCGGGTGCCTAACGGCGTGGCACCCGGCAAAGGCTGATGGCCGCTGGCCGCCGTCAAGCCGGCCACCTTTGCCGGCGGCCATATTTTGCCGAGTGGCCGGCACCCGGCAAAGACCAATTTTTGCCGACGGCTGGAATTTGCCGAGTGCCCGGCACCCGGCAAAGACTGATTTGCCGGAGGCCTTTCTTTGCCGGGTGTCGCCAGGCCTGGCACCTGGCAAAGAATTCCTTTGCTGGGTGCCCGATAAAAAGCACCCGACAAATTTTTTTGCTCCCGGCAAATCAGCCGTGTCCTATTGTGTATCCGTCGAAGCATTGGCCATTTTCGTGCCCATCCTGGTGTACTGGGTGTACTCTGGCATGTACATGGCACTTGGCAAGTCCATGGACAAGTACAGGCTGCATTCGAGGAAGGAGGAGGACAGCAAGAACCTGGTGTCCAAGCTGCAAGTCGCTACGTGCGTGCTCCTGCAGCAGCTAGTGCAGGCGGCGATAGCTGCCGTACGTCACGTTCATGGTACGTACGACTCTTACTCTTACTCCCTCCGTAAAAAAAATTGTATAAATCTCATTTTCGTAGGAGTTAAACAATATCAAGTTTGACCAAATATGTAAAAAATTATATAATATTTATGATGCACAATAAGTATCATTAGGAAGACTAAGAATAGAATATGGTTTTATAATAAATATATTTCAAAATATAGATATTTATTATTTTTTATGTCAATTTGGTTAAATTTGAGATTCTTTGACTTCTCAGGAAACGTGATTTACGTTCTTTTTGGGACGTAGGTAGTACATGTATGGTGCACCATCACACACATGGAGGTGCACACCGCCGTATCCGCACTACAATAAATGTGTGCCTTTTTGGCATTCCATTATGTCACAATATATGGAATTTTCGTCACAATTTTAGATTTGTGACATTCAGTTGACGAAAATCCAAACGTCAAAAAGCCACTGTCACAAATTTGTTATATGATGTTTGTATATTTCATGTCATAAGTGTATGACATTGGTTTTTGGTCACAAGCCCTTAGCCATACCATGTAGGCAGCTGACATAGCGTTGACATGGCAGGAGAGAAAAATGTCATAAAATTGAAATACGGCCTGTTAAAGCCCATGTGGTTGGCAGCCTTATAGCAGGCTAAAAGAAAAGGCAGCCCACCTGTTTTGTAGTTTTCAGCCCATTTAGCTTTTTAATATTTTTAGTTTCAGCCCATTTTAGTGGAGTGAGGTTTGGCCCATACTGTTTTTTTGGCCCATTTTTTCTATCAGCCCATTTAGCTTTTTAGTATTCTTATTTTTAGCCCATTTGTTCGAGTACGATTTGGCCCACATGATTTTTTTGCCCATTTCCTACAGGCCCATTTAGCTTTTAGTCCAACAGCAAAGCAATTTGTTTCCACGAGAACCCTTTTCAATCAGCATTGAACACTCCTCCGAGAAAGCAAAGTACTGTATTACTCTACCAATAAAATAGTGCTACAACATCATAGATACAATGACAAGCCAAATCCAAGTTCTGCTTTGTATCATTATTACATCCCCCTGGTCGAGTTTCTTCTGAACACTAGTAACTGATGGAGCATCCTCTGCATTAGGGCATGTACAACAGAGACATAGCTGTTGTCTGTATGTTTTTGAAATTTACAACGTAGATAGCTAAACAGACAGCTAGTACAACCCACAGACAGCTGTTGTCTATTTGGCTATCTACAAATCGTTTAATGCTTGGCATGCAACCATAATCAATCATGAATATCATTTCTATGTACCATTGTGTTGCTAATTGATGCAAAACAAATCCTTCAAAATAAATCATGTATTATACTCCTTCCATACTAAAAAGGAAAAAGTCAACTTAACCCCCCACCTTTTATACTTGGTCTACTTCACCCCCAACTATGAAACCGTCTATTTTACCCCCTGAACTTTCCAAAACCATCTATTTTACCCACCGGGCGGTTTTTGACAGCGGTTTTTACCACAGTAACAGCGGGTTTGCTACAGTAACTGTGGGTTTGCTACAGTAATTGTGGGCTTGAATTTCCTTTCCATTTATTTTCGGTGAATTTTTGAAAAATCATAGAAAAATCTAATTTTATTGGACTCCACATGAGTAGATCTACACAGTGAATATATAATACGGTATGCTTTAGTACAAATTTTTTTTATAGCTTTATATTAATTGGAAAATCTAATTTTGTTTGTAATTAATTAGAATTTATCTATAACTAAGTTATACATAGTCCAATGAGTACGAAATTTTTACTATAGTTCAAGCATACAATAATTAGCGTACCATAAAAATTTCACCACAATTGGACCATAGAAGCTGCAGCTATGAATTATTCCAATTAATTACAGACAAAATTAGATTTTCCAATTAATCTAAGGCTACAGTAAAAATTTTGTACTAAAGCATACCATACTATATATTTACTATGTAGATCTACTCAAGTGGAGATGTCTGGGTTTTAGGCAGCCGACGTCGCAACTTGCTCGAAACTTTCTCAATTTTTTTACCAAGGCCTCCACATGTGATAAAAAGACACATCGATAAGTTTCGTGATTTTCGGACATCGTTTGGATTTTATATAATTTAAATAAACTTCCCCCGCGAGTACATCGTCATGTTACGACAACATGATGCGCGACATTTCATGCCACTTCCTGCATACGGCCTCGACATAGCCTAAATATCATGAATGCTATTTTTTGAATGACGAAATTCTATTATTTCATGTACCTGCAGTTCAAATTTGGAATAGTCGGAAAAATTCAATGAAACGGAAAAAATTAAGGAAATATAGTTAAAAACTCATAATTGTCCCAAATTTTGAAATAGGGATATATTTACTGTAGCAAGTCCCCACAAAAATATGGGTCAAAAAAACAAAAAAATAATAATAATTTGTCGGGTGCCACCCAGGGCACCCGGTAAAGAAGCCTTTGCCGGGTGCCAGGTCATGGGGCACCCGGCAAAGAAATTTAAAAAAATAATAAAAAAATTCTTTGCCGGGTGCCTAACGGCGTGGCACCCGGCAAAGGCTGATGGCCGCTGGCCGCCGTCAAGCCGGCCACCTTTGCCGGCGGCCATATTTTGCTGAGTGGCCGGCACCCCGGCAAAGACCAATTTTACCGACGGCTGGAATTTGCCGAGTGCCCGGCACCCGGCAAAGACTGGTTTGCCGGAGGCCTTTCTTTGCCGGGTGTCGCCAGGCCTGGCACCTGGCAAAGAATTCCTTTGCTGGGTGCCCGATAAAAAGCACCCGACAAATTTTTTTTGCTCCCGGCAAATCAGCCGTGTCCTATTGTGTATCCGTCGAAGCATTGGCCATTTTCGTGCCCATCCTGGTGTACTGGGTGTACTCTGGCATGTACATGGCACTTGGCAAGTCCATGGACAAGTACAGGCTGCATTCGAGGAAGGAGGAGGACAGCAAGAACCTGGTGTCCAAGCTGCAAGTCGCTACGTGCGTGCTCCTGCAGCAGCTAGTGCAGGCGGCGATAGCTGCCGTACGTCACGTTCATGGTACGTACGACTCTTACTCTTACTCCCTCCGTAAAAAAAATTGTATAAATCTCATTTTCGTAGGAGTTAAACAATATCAAGTTTGACCAAATATGTAAAAAAATTATATAATATTTATGATGCACAATAAGTATCATTAGGAAGACTAAGAATAGAATATGGTTTTATAATAAATATATTTCAAAATATAGATATTTATTATTTTTTATATCAATTTGGTTAAATTTGAGATTCTTTGACTTCTCAGGAAACGTGATTTACGTTCTTTTTGGGACGTAGGTAGTACATGTATGGTGCACCATCACACACATGGAGGTGCACACCGCCGTATCCGCACTACAATAAATGTGTGCCTTTTTGGCATTCCATTATGTCACAATATATGGAATTTTCGTCACAATTTTAGATTTGTGACATTCAGTTGACGAAAATCCAAACGTCAAAAAGCCACTGTCACAAATTTGTTATATGATGTTTGTATATTTCATGTCATAAGTGTATGACATTGGTTTTTGGTCACAAGCCCTTAGCCATACCATGTAGGCAGCTGACATAGCGTTGACATGGCAGGAGAGAAAAATGTCATAAAATTGAAATACGGCCTGTTAAAGCCCATGTGGTTGGCAGCCTTATAGCAGGCTAAAAGAAAAGGCAGCCCACCTGTTTTGTAGTTTTCAGCCCATTTAGCTTTTTAATATTTTTAGTTTCAGCCCATTTTTAGTGGAGTGAGGTTTGGCCCATACTGTTTTTTTTGGCCCATTTTTTCTATCAGCCCATTTAGCTTTTTAGTATTCTTATTTTTAGCCCATTTGTTCGAGTACGATTTGGCCCACATGATTTTTTTTGCCCATTTCCTACAGGCCCATTTAGCTTTTAGTCCAACAGCAAAGCAATTTGTTTCCACGAGAACCCTTTTCAATCAGCATTGAACACTCCTCCGAGAAAGCAAAGTACTGTATTACTCTACCAATAAAATAGTGCTACAACATCATAGATACAATGACAAGCCAAATCCAAGTTCTGCTTTGTATCATTATTACATCCCCCTGGTCGAGTTTCTTCTGAACACTAGTAACTGATGGAGCATCCTCTGCATTAGGGCATGTACAACAGAGACATAGCTGCTGTCTGTATGTTTTTGAAATTTACAACGTAGATAGCTAAACAGACAGCTAGTACAACCCACAGACAGCTGTTGTCTATTTGGCTATCTACAATCGTTTAATGCTTGGCATGCAACCATAATCAATCATGAATATCATTTCTATGTACCATTGTGTTGCTAATTGATGCAAAACAAATCCTTCAAAATAAATCATGTATTATACTCCTTCCATACTAAAAAGGAAAAAGTCTACTTAACCCCCCACCTTTTATACTTGGTCTACTTCACCCCCAACTATGAAACCGTCTGTTTTACCCCCTGAACTTTCCAAAACCATCTATTTTACCCCCGGGCGGTTTTTGACAGCGGTTTTACCACAGTAACAGCGGGTTTGCTACAGTAACTGTGGGTTTGCTACAGTATGGTGGCTTGAATTTTCTTTTCCATTTATTTTCGGTGAATTTTTGAGGTTTTGATTGTGCCCACCAGCCAATATAAAGATCGGTTCAGCCTTTATTTGTCTTGAGGACAGGAACTGGTTACTAAAGCACAAAGGTAAAAATAAATGGAAAAGTAGATTTAGTCCCTTAAAATGAATATATACATGGTGATCCAAATTGAAGCCAAATTGTTCGGATTAGGGAAGGAGCACTAGTAGAGAGCAGACTTTCCATCTTTGGCTTTAGCCTCGGCCAAGATCATCAGCAGGCTCATCTTTTGCCGCTATATCTTATTCAGCTTCCCCCGTTGCAGTGTCATCAAAGGCACCGTATTCAGGGAACCCAGGAATGTTGTCGTCATCCTCTTCTTCTTCATCTTAGCCGGGCATGAAACCTGACCTCAACAGGTGTTCATGAAGTATCCTTGAGGAAGCATAATCCTTCACATTCTTATAGAGAACACATAGGCAACACATGAATCCATTTCGCTTGCTTGCCTAGGCCACATGTATGAAATCATGCATGCCCTCAATGAACTATTGGAAGTGGCGGTCAGTGTTGTACATCCATTGTCAGATCATCTGAATTACATGAGCATATCAAAAACTTGAACATACCAATATCAATATGTTACACAACATGCATGATTAGATAATTGAAAGGTCTAAAATATACATTGTTGACGGTAGTTAACAACCAATATAAACGGTCAATAAAACATGAATAAGGGCATGAAAGCAATCACCAACAAAGGTCTAGGGGTCTAAACTAATAAATTCTATGAGTTTTGGTGAATCTATGATTTCTGCAGGGTTTAACCAGAAAACCGTCAAGGTTGACTCGGTTACTCGTGCTTATCCGCCGCGAAACGGAAACTAGAAGGTTTCAGAGGACACCAGAGGACACCGCGCTGAGGCAGACTGTGAGTGGCTGCTAGGTGGGGCCAGGCTGGCCGGCCCTTGGGGCCCACATGTCAGTGCCGCCTCGCTATGTTGGTTCCCCACCGCCTTAAGGATTGCATCTACACCGTTTATTCAAGTTGGTTTGATCCGAGGGCTCAGGATTGACGCTCCGGCCTATATATACCAGCCCCTACCACTCCCCTGAGTCATCCCCAGTCATCAAGTCATTTGAGAAGACAGAAACCCTAATCATCCTCAGAGCTCCATCAATTCTAGGGCATAGCTAGTTAGGCTAGGTCTAGATGGAGGCAAGCAGGCTTCGCTTGGATTCCTGGTTGTGTCAAGAGCGTGGTTTGGTATAATCTTTGTACCCCATATCTTTTGTATCTCTCATTACTTTTATATGTTTGCTACAATTGTTATGACATTGTTATTCATATCGTTCATATTCCTAGTTATAATGTTCATCGTCTACTTTGATTATATGTTTAGTATAGTTGGATTATCATCATGTTCATGCATAAGTTTGTATAGCGCTCACTCTAAGGATTCATGGTTGGGTGGTTGACATTGTGTAAGTGCGGAGCTTATACGTTGTTTACCTGTGGATACACCCTATATTCCGGGTCATGTGGTAGATCGTAGATGTGACACTCTTGTTGAGTACTTTGTAGTCCACTCCCCGAATATAGGTATGCACGTAGGATGCGGTTATGAAGGAAGATAAGCTCTGTTCTTAATCTTCCTTAGTAATATCCTTTATGTGTAGATATGACGATGGTCTTAGCAATGACTACTAGGTATAATTGCACTAATCAATGTATGCTTTGACAAGTAATTAAGATTGACTTAGAAATTATTCCTCAAATATTATACCTGATCATGCTAATGCCATAGAAAGGAGTACTCTAAGTGATTTATCATTATCATTGATCAATACTTATCATATATCTTATCCCATGACTTTCCCCTGTTATGAGTAGAATATTGGTTATGGTTTACTTCCCCATCAATAGTATAAGTTATCAATACATGTCCATGCTAGACCTTCCCTATGGCAAAAATATAAATAACGATACCTGGAATACTCTTGGGTGAAATGCTACAATGGTATATTATCTGTACGCTTGCAGATTCCTTTTCATTCATATCTATATATATTTTTTCTAGTCACATGAAATAATAAAGAACTACTTAGTAATACTAGGTAAAACCAACAAGCATCTCTAGCACCATCATTAGGGATGACAACCTAGTACAAGTAATGCTAAGAGATGTGGGCATATAATAGGCGGCTACTTAAAACAAGTGACAAGTTAATAAGTGGTTGAGAGACACATCAACTTGACTTGAGTACTAGTTTTCTCATTCCACACAAGTTTCATATTGGAGGTTTTGCAAGATTTTTCAAAAGAAAGCTTAAGTTCCTCATATGGTACTCTCATGTCACTCATATGGTGTTTGTTTCCTCACCAAGGCACATCTTTGAAGTTGCCTTCTCATCCTACTTCTAATGGCATATGTGGAGCTTTGGGTAGGATAAAAGATGTAGCATACATGCATTGCATATATTGTAAAGTCTAAGCTTGGATCCAAGGAGAGAAGTGCCATACTCTTATATCAAGATGTGCCTGTGTGTGGAACATGACATATAAGATACTCCTTTTGTAGATATGATCTCTCTGTCTAACTTATTATTTTGAGACATGGCTATATTTCTTTTTCTCATCATTTTTTAAAGCATGAACCTTCATGTGCTCACATTTTTTTCTATACTTGGACCTTCATGTGCCCATTTTTTTGTTTTTCATACTTTTCCATAACACATGTCTCTTATACTAAAAACATTTTTAGAGAGAGATCACACTTTTAGAACATGGAGCAATTATTCGGTGGAAATGAAAGGCATGTTTTTGCGTACTTCCAGTGTAGAAGCAACACATATATGTGGTGTTTATGTGCTCTTGATCTTGGGACCATGATAAGTCTCTCAACAAGGGTCAACAAGACTAGACAAAACTCAACACAACACAAGCAACTTATGTAGAAAGCGTGTAACACCATGTATGGCTTTGGTAGGGAATTATCACCATTGAGGAACATTAAGTTTTTTTTAAAAAAACTCCAATAGTCATACTCATTTAGAACAAGATTGTATTAGCTCTTATCTCGCTACTTAGAGTTAGCTACAACACTTGCATCTCACAAAGTTTTAGGTTCATGATGGTTTCATATGAGCCAAGTAATCCAAACTTAGAGGAATATCAAGGTATATACTAGGGACTAGAGAAACATTAATAGAGCAACTATTCATCATATCCAAGATGGGAAGAGTGAAACGTTTATGAAACATATTGAAGGGAAAATATTTTTGGCATTTTTATCATATTCAGTTTTTACAGCAAAAAATAAAATAAAAGAAAACAATGAAAAATGCAAAGGAAGAAATACTTACCTTAGTGGGGGAGGGATCCTCCCCAAGCTTGTTTTTTGGCTAATCTTGCCCAGGTGGGTTAGGGCTCATGTGCCTCCAATATGCCTCCCATTTTCTTGTTGCATCACCAACAAGGTTTGTTGGTTCTGGTTGATGGACCTTTGCATGATGGCTTGATGGAGTTGGATCTCACCTACTTGGTTGGTGAGGCAGTTCACATCTTGTGCTAACCCGCGATATGCCCTCTCTTGTGAGGACGAGAAGGAAAATCAGGCACTCTGGGTTGGTGGTGGCATTCCACTCAAGCTTGAAATCTACATGGCACTTGAGGACTCCTCCAATTCGTCGCTTTCATGTGACGGGCCTCCTTGCTCAAATTGTGCTTGTGTCATGCTTCGGGTCACCCATCCTGTACTAGCACCTAAAAAACTCCTGCTCCCAACTACACGGTCCAAACCAAAGGTTAACTCCTGGGTCCTATATAACCGAAGCCTCTCACATGGGAGCAGCATTTTGGCTATATGGCCACGGTAAATCATAATCATAGAATTTCTTGGGCCCTTTTTAAGCATGTGCGCTTGGATAAAATGTTCTTCAGTTATCATGCTTTGAGGTATAGGAATGTAATGCACAACAGCATTGTCAAGCAAGCACAAAGTATGGACAAGTCTAGTGATAAGAGTGGTACACTAAACAGGTCCTACTCTACAAAAAACAACTTGCCATTGAGCAAACATGTTAATAATAGGAGAAACATGAATTTTGTGAACCATGGCATACAACAACCTAAGCTCATCATTTCTGATAGGCTTCACATCAGATCTAGGAATGGTCATGCCTATCCAACGGTGTATAAAATGCAAGGTAGGATTGTGAATTTCATTAGGTCTAGGGTAGTTGCAACACTTTGGTCGGTTATAGCTTCCCAAAACTCAGATTTATTAAAACCAGGTGTAGCTTGTTCCAGGTTAAGAGAACATTTCACATCAAAACTGAGTGCTACACTCACTTGACACCAAGTAAGATTGTATTCTTGCTTGAACATCCGGAATGTAACACCGTTTTGGTGAGAATGCAAAGAGCATAGAATTTCCAAAGTAAGAAGCCTACACCTGTCTGACATATGGGCCCGGGGTACCTTCACCGCCCATGAAGGCTAGGTGGATCCACCAGCATGGAGATCAAGTCATACCAAGGATATCTGGTGCCATCATATCTAGGCGATAGGGTAGAATCATTCTGTTGCGCATTCCATGTAACAAACTAGGAATCCCATCTATTAGCCGATCGGATCTACTGTAACCATATCCCCTCGGACTATATAAGGAGGGATAGGGGCCACCCGATCGAGATCCCATCTTCTACATTCTAGCGCATAGCTACAAGTAGCAGCCCCTGTAATCGAGCATACGAATATAGAGAGAAGCAACTTCAAACTAGACATAAGGCACCACGTGCCTGAACCAGTATAATCTCTGTGTCTTGTGTGCTACCTGTCTGATTCACCTTACATGAATAGTTGCTAGGTATTGCCAGAGCTAATTCTTTTGACAGTTGGCATGCCAGGTAGGGGCCTTTCGCGTACAGATTCATTGTGTTTCAGATGGGCCTCGTCTTCAAGTTTGGTGACGACGCGGAGGAGATGCAGCCGGGCGAAAAGATCACCTTTGGCAACCTGGACTTCGTCGCCGATCAGCTCAGGAACCTACACCTGCAGAAACTCAAATCGCCTGCACAGGAGGAAGAGCGACCACCCCCGGTCCGTGCATTCATCACCAGACTAGAGGAAGCCATAGACGGAGGACCACTCGCCCTCACCCGCCACGGCTGCATCCTCGCCGAAGCTAGTCGAGAGCACAAACTTGATGTGACTTTCTATATCTAGAAAGATCCAGACTCTGACCCTAAAGCAGGTTCATAACTGCTACCCGACCACATCTCCCTGACTTTCCGACCGAATTAAGGAATGTGGTGGCGACCTACGCAAGCTAGCTTCCACAAACCGCGGTGGTACCCACCGAACCTTGTACCGATGAATTTGGAGGTTACGACTTAGATCGGTCAGACTGGGCATGTAGTGATGATGACTTCGACCCCCGACACATCGGGCTGGTCATCTACAGCCTCAGCGAAGGAGGCACCGAGCAAGAGGAGTCGGCTGCTTCCGATGGCGGCTTGAATGGGCTCAGGGCCGACACATCTGGTCTTATCAACCCTGCTGGGTTCTTTTGGTTCCTCGACAGCTGTGACCAGCTCCTTGAGTGTTTCAAGTTGGAGGATGATGAGGACACTATTCTCTTGCATATGCGTGAATGCTTCATCGACACTCTCGATCAAGACGCCCCCTGAGAGGAAAATGAGTGACACTCCCTGGATCAATCTCCTCGTGGCCACTTCAACTTCGACTATGAGGTCCCCAACAAAACTAGCCATGAGGCTTGAACTCAACTGCTCAACGACAATGATATGCTGGCAGAGGAAAATAGGCGGTTTTGCCAACAACTTTGGGAGCAAAATGTGGCACGGGGATGCTAGGCTTACAATGACATCCTATGGGCAGCTCCACCATACCCGAGAGCCGACCAGAACCTAGCCGAGGCACTATGGGAAATGATGGACATGCCACAGTTGTCGACTGAGCAAGGACATCAGACGCTTTTGTAGATTCGGGTGCTAGTGGCAGCCACAGCGGTTCAGATCCCCAAGGAAAGCCATGCCTCAGCTTCCCATGGATGGCCTCCATGGCCCTAGAGGGCTCAAGATCATCCCCTGGAGGGCGTAGGTGACCATCAATAGCCAGAGCCCCATCAAAACTCCATCCGCGATCAGGACGCAGCAACGGTGGACATACCTCCCACCAGGATGACGAACATGACCGTTCACTGGATGAGAGAAATTCGAGGAACGCCTGAGAGCTAGCGCCCCTGTGGAGGATTACTTCCCACATTGGGTGGGGCCAGTCACATTCGGGGTCTGAATTTGGGCGGTGCCGACACCTCTGAAATTCCTTGCTCCAAACATTGAGATCTAGAACGGCCAGACCGACCTGAAGATCTGGCTCGTCAACTATCGACTCGCCATGAGAGTCGCGTCTAAACCAAAGCCGAACTTCATGATCCAGTACCTATCACTAATCCTCACTGACTCGGCTAGGACCTAGTTGAACCATCTGCGGGAAGGCACTGTCAACAGCTAGGCTGACCTCGAGCGGGAGTTTTACAATCAGTTCGAGGGGGCTTATGCCAAGCCCAACACCGCTTGGGAACTCCTATGGTGCAAGTGCGAGGCGAAGGAGATCCTGCATGCCTACATTGGGTGCTTCAACCAGCACAAGAACCAGCTCCAGGACGTCCTCGATTCAAACGTCATCAACTCTTTCATGACGGGTGTGAAGAGCGAGGCCCTCATTAGTGACATATGCCAAAAGAAGAATATCACCATTAGAGAGATGTTCGACCATGGTTAGGAGCACGCCAATGGAGAAGATGCCATCAATGCCAGCAATGGCAAGTACAAGTCCTGTATAGATGACAACGACAATCCTTCTTCGTCCAAAAAGAAGGACCATAAGCATAGAGTGGAGTTTGTTGCCAACACCGAAAAGCATGGCGGCAG
This sequence comes from Miscanthus floridulus, assembly GCF_019320115.1. Classification (NCBI taxonomy): domain Eukaryota; kingdom Viridiplantae; phylum Streptophyta; class Magnoliopsida; order Poales; family Poaceae; genus Miscanthus; species Miscanthus floridulus. The sequence goes on along the minus strand of NC_089588.1, from coordinate 98,260,788 downwards.
CAAGCAGAAACAAAGCAGTCAGGACAAGTTCGACAATATCATGAGCAGGTCCTGCCAGAATCACAGTTTTTGAGTGACCCATCTTGCCAAGGTTTGCAACACATACAAGAAGCGAATCGCGCAAGAAGGTGAGAAGGAAGCAACCAAAGGGGTCCACCCAAACAATGGCAAGTGGAGAGAGGGCGGTGACACCATGCTTTTGTTTGGTGGCTCAAAGGCTTATGAAGACCGTCAGCACCAGAAACTTATGCATCGGAAGGTCTACGCCGCCGCCCCGGCTACTCGGTCTATCTGCGCAGGTCCGAGTGGCCGATTACCTTCGACAGGAGTGACCATCATGATCATGTCGTGGAGGCAGGCCGATTCCCGCTGGTGGTCATTGTGATGGTGGAAAACATGAGGATGATGAAGGTCCTCATGGACGAGGGAAGCGGCATCAACATCCTTTACAAGGATGCCTTCGACAGACTCAATGTCGACATGAAGCTTCCACTAAGTTTTTATTGCTACAGTCCAATCCTAAAGATCTTCCACTTCAAACACTGCATATCATTGCAACAGCCTGAATAATCTGAACCAGGATGACTCAATCCAAACTTGTGAAACTGGACGTGAAATTGAAAATCCATGTATATAAGCATTACTGCTAGTCCATGACAGAAATGGCCAAACAGCAAGCAAACAGAAGACTCCAGTTCCATCCAAAGTACAGAGAAGCTTGCACTGCGTCACCAAGATGGGCATATAAGCTGGCATAGTCAAGGGCAACAATCATTCAGCCAAACAAGTTTGTTCAGACAGATTTTCTTTGGGAGGAACAAAAAGCACATCATCCTTTCTCGGTTTTGATCCACAGCAGATAAGATGGACCAAATGGAAGCCCAAAGTGAGGAAATTGCAGAACGAAGTTCAAAAAAAGGGAGGACCAATGTCACAAACAGCAGATTGGGTCTGCATAAAATAGAGATGAAGGCATAAAGGATGAAGTAAAGGAAGTGCTCCGTTCGTTTCAGGCAATCAATCTCATGATAACCAACAAAACTAAATAACAGTATCACATGAGAATAGCTACTTTGTTTGCTACTATGTAATCCATAAATCAGAGAGGGAGAGGCACAGGGAGAGAGAGTGGGAGATCACTGACTTGGCCACTGTGCAATCCTCCAGCTGCTTCTTGCCACAGCCTGTGTCGTCGGTGCACGGGGGGCAGGGGGCCGGGCGCAGGGCGCCGGGAGCCTGCGTCGTCGGCGTGCGGGGGTAGGATGCTGGGGGCCGGGCGCGGGACGCCGGGGGCCGGGTGCGGGACACCGAGCGTCGGGGGCTGGTGTGGGCGGGCGCGGGCGCGGGACCGGCGGCGGGGCCGACGGCGGAAACCCTAGGCGCACGGGGCAGCCTGACGGCGTCGGAGGAAGATGACAGCGCCCAGACTAGATGACTCCCGTGTGCCCTCCTATTTATACTCGGGACTATTTGTAGGGGTGGTTCCTGATCCAGCCGCCCCTACAAATGCATTTGTAGGGGCGGTTCCTGATCCAACCGCCCCTACAAATAGTTTCTATTTTTTAAATTATAAATTCTATATTTTTTATATCCTAAAAACACAAAGTAATATAAAAAAATTGTGTATATGCACAAATATAATATTTTGTATTATTCTATATATGAAGAAATATATATATATAAACAATTGTAGTCAAAACAATATAGAAAACAAAAAAAACAAAAATTAAAAATTTGAATTTTAAAACTTTGGCTACAATTTTATGACATTAAATGAAATAAAATGAAAATGTTGTAAACATAAAAGTTGTATAACTCATCAACATGTATAACTTTTATTTTGGTCATCTTGTCATGTGACTTTGTAGAAATTGTAGAACTTTACCCACCCAGCCATGATTTCCAATGCCGGGGTTTGCAAAGCCCACAACACCTCTACCTAGGAAGTGTGGCAGGGTTTCACTACGTAACCCTTTGCTAGTCGCACTAACAAGTCATAGCTACTAAGGTTTCAGCCGTCTAGCCGTATGTGGCCCTCCTCTAGGAGTGACACGTGTGGTCGCGGCACGGTACACACCCTAGCAGGAAAAAAACATACCAACTAGTGCCCCCCTCTTGTCCTTCCAGAAATCTATAGACAAGCTAGTACAAACTAGGTAACAGGTTAAAGTCAGAGCCATATGACACTCGGGGTTGTATGAAACCTCCTGAGTGGCCGCTTCAGGATTAAGTCCCTATGGAGAGGCACTAGAGCACTCAACCCCGTACTCTAGCACCTAATTGTTGCTAAAAAGCTCCATTTTATCACATTGCATAATATCTTTAGTCATGTTTAACAATTATTTTATGTTGAGCGCTGCAGCATCTATCCAAAATGTATCCCAAACCATAGGTATCAAGGATATGTGGTAAAGTAATAATCTAGGTAAAGTCCTTAAGGGTACTTCAAATTTAAACACATGTATGTAAATGAATTGTAGAGTTCATAAGTACAAGGGGCCTTTGCTAAAATTGCCTTCCTCAAAGTTTTCCTCTTGATATTGCTGGTCTCCCTACTGATCCTCAGTCACCTCGAACTGATCACCTTCTAAATGTGTTCCAATTCACCAATCAAGCATCCAATCCAATCATTATATGCATACAAATAGACTTCTATTAGAACACTACACCAAACAGTGGAAACATAGACTGAAAAGCTTATAAAACTATTCTACGTACTGCTACGAACACGTGAGCGAAAGAATCACTCAAATCGGACTTAAAACGTAAAAGTTATGCATAAAACAAGTTTTAATGGCATTTCTGTAAATAAACCAAACTCAAATTTGAATTTAAACTAAAAACATCTGAATTTAAATGAATTATGGATGGCGCGCACTATTTCCTAAAACTACAGGGACTAAAACAAATAATAATAGGACTGAAAAGTAACTCTTTTGAACTATACTGGACCACGAGTTGATTCACTAAAAACCCGAGGGCTAAACTGCAAAAGTGCGCGACGGGTCGCAGTTGACCCGTCGCCGACTGACTGGGCGGCCACGTGGCTGCGCATGAGTGGTGCAGTGCACCACGTGCGCATGGACATGGCGTGTGGTGGCGGTGAGCCAAGTCCACGGCTCTCTGGTGGACCGGCTACATCCCGAACTGGTATGGCCTAATCATGGCCGTCCATCTAACATCCAACGGTGCTGGCGCGAAGGCACAGAGGGTCACCGGGGAAGACAACTCCCGCGGCCAACACCATGGCCGGCGGCCAGTCAAGCTCGGTGGCGGACGCCGGGATGGTGATTCCGGCCACGCTGTTCCAAACTTAAAGCACTGGGATGATGTGCGCGATCTCACGAACTCAATGAAATGCTAATCTAGGCCGAGGAACACGTCGAGACGACGACCCCCATGGCACCATAATCGGTGAGATGCGGAGCATGCTAACACGGTGATTCTATGAACGGAGAGCGAAAACAAATGCGCGGGAACAACGAGGGGTATACCGCGGGTCCGATGCGAGGGTTTGCGGCGTCCGAGAAGGCTCCGAAGGACTGGGTCGACGGCGGCGGTGAGCTGGAGAGAGAACATGTTCGTGGGTGAGTGAAATCCGAGCGATTTGTTACCAAAATGAAGAAATGAGGGCACCTACGGACACGGTGAGTCACAGCAGAGCTCCGAGGTGCATCGACGTCGTTGATTGGGCACTGGAACGTCGGATTGCGGGGCGGCGATGCGAGCTCGAATGCGGCCGGGGAAAAAGGTAGAGAGGGAGGGGCTCGACAGTGGGCTTTATAGGCCGGACAGGCGTGCAGAGATGGGAAGCAAGCGTGGCGGGCTACGAATCATAGGATTTCAAATCCCTTCCATGCTGGCACAGGAGCGGCGGCGAGTTGCCGTAGACGGCGTGCGCCATCGCTGGGACGAAGAAGGAAGGGAAGCGGGAGGCTGACGAGTGGGTCCCGCATGCAGTGAGTGAGAGAGACGAGCGTGCGGGCGTGGCTTGGACGCGGAGTAGGCTGCTGCCTGGGCCGACGGCGCCGAAGTGGGCCACAGTGGTGGGCTGCAGGTGCGCGCGAGTGCGGAGCGACGCCCAGGCGCGGAGCGGGCCGCGAGCAAGCCTTGCGGCCGGGCCGCGTGCGCGAAGGAGGGAAGGTAGGGGAGGCGCGGGGCTGGGCCGCCAGCAGGCCAGGCGTGGGAAGGGGAAGGAGGAAAGGGCTGGGCCAGTTCTGGAGTTGGGCTAGAAAGGGAGAAAGAAGAAAGTTTTTAAAAGAAAATCCTTTCCTATTTTCAAAGCTATGAAAATTGATCAAATTCAAATGAAATTTGAATTCAACATCAAACAACCTAGCCCTACACTCAACCAAAAACAGTAGGCTTCGGCATGAAAGCAACAAACATGTTTTTAAACCTTATAGTTAATTTTAATTAACCAAAGTTTATTATTTGGCCAAGGTTAAAATGCATAGAAAATCCAATAAATGCTCAAATTTAATTACTAATTTGCAAATGAAATTTTAGGGTGTTACAAATAACTACACACTCAATTTTTGAGGAGTCAGCGTTTTTAAAAGTTTAATCAAATGGCACTATATAACAAAAGATGTTAATATTTATGTTGTGTTTTAAAAACGACGCACCTATGCTACATTGTGGTACATCATTTTCGTTTAATCATTCATTTATTCTGTTTTAAATGGTAGTTTCGAACAAACAGTGACTAAATGTCAAGAGAACGATTGTTTACCGTTTAGCGTTTAGAATAACATCATTGATAAGTATCAGCATATTATATTTTTTAAAATAAACTTATTTGAAGATACAAATTGATATTCATGTTGTGTATTAAACACTGTTCACCTAAACGCTGCATGGTGGTACACCGTTTTAATTTAATCATCCATTTATCCTATTTTAGATGGTTGTTTTGTAGGAATAATGACTAGAGGTGAATAGAACGACTGTTTACAGTGGCTCCATTTTGAATGGTTGACATGGCGCTGTCATAAAAAATTGCTTTCGAAACCGTTCAGGTTGAATGGGTAAATCAGACTCACACAACAGTTAAACCAGGTCATATGGAGTTTTTCTATACTAGTATTGAAGAGCCAAAATTTCACTCCTATTTTTTGATCCATCATCATTTCACTGCTGTCTTTCTTGTTTATAGTTTTGAGAAGCAAAAATTTTCGCTTGTGTCACAAGACATGTGGTAACCAAGCCTATGCATGTCATGACTCGACATGGCTCAGCACGTGACTCACTTTTCGCCTTTCTCAACTTAGCAGTTGCACACAATAACCACATATTAAAGTTGAGTTAGTCTCTAGTTAATTCTCCACGTGGAATTGAGTTAATTTTCCAAAAAGGGTCATTGTAATTCATGTTAATTTCAACCTTGGTTGTTGAATTTAAAGTGTTGTTAGGAGAAATTTTAAATACATTATCATACTTTTGGCTATTTTATAATTCATATATTTAACTGTTTGGAGAAATTTGTGTTTTCATTAACGAATTGTCGGATTGTATTTGGTTTATACCATATTGCACCTTGGATCTTTTTGTTTGCTAGGCCTACCTAAGGTCTGACGTAACATATGATGCTTTTGCTAGCTTGTGCGACTGACGATGATCAAGAGCATGCATGATTCTTTCTCTGACTCGATCGACCTTGTTGTACGTGCAGGGAGTCCATCTGATCTATCTATATGTATCAGATTTTTAATTTGCATGCCGGCCAAATGATCGAGAGGAGCATCGTACGTCTGTCCGTTACTCACTGAACTCGATCTGACTGCAATATAAGCTAGCCGAAACGTACAGTTGCATGCAGTGCAACGTATCCTATACAGTATATGTCGTCAACAAACAAACACGTACGGCTGGCCGGCCAATCAGGAAGCAACAACAAGACCCTGAGCAGTCAGTCAGTCAGTCAGTTCTCCGCTTTTCCGTCCCATGTGATGTGCTGTTCTGCTCCTTTTAATCACAACAGTGGACAAGCGCCTCCCACCCACCGGCCGCCTGCATGCTCTTTCGGCGAGATTGCGACAACCATGGGTCTGTTTGGTTGCCAAAGAAGCCCAGCAGGCTGCCTGGCCTGGAGGTGGGCTTCCCCGCCGGATTAATTTTTTTTTCTAATTTTAGTCGGATTTTGTGATTTCTGAAAAAATCGATGAATTGGAGTGATGAATGGTTAAGGGTGGCTGGTGGGTCAGCCGCTCCAAAGAACTGTCTTCAGCCGCCGCGCCTAGAAAACACTCTTATAGCACATAGTCATCAAGTTGCGCTAAGGTTTGTCCTGCAACCAGATACTATAAATACAAGTACTACATGACTGACTGTGGGATCCAACATCCAATCAATCTTTTCACATCTATTGCCCTTTTTGTCCTAATCTCTTCCGACCTCATGTTGATGCTCTTCATCGCTTGATGCGACGACCAAGGATGGCGGCCTAGCCTTGCTGGCTGATCTAGGGCAACCCGGCGACGTCCTTGCCCTGATGGTTCCTTTGCTAGTTTATCCGCAAACTAGCTTACGTAAGCACGGTTGGTTATCGTTTGGTGGTTTGCTCACAAACCTCGCCATTTTTCACCACGAAAGAGTGTTGGTTATCCGTTGCATTCTTCAGTCTATGGGGACCCAAACGATCTAGCCGCGTAGCTGGTACCACTACTACAGAATTTAACTGTAGGGGCGGCTCTAGAGCCTCTGTAGGGGCGGCTACGCCAGCCGCCCTTCCCAGGGTGTTCCTACAGAGGGTGTCTCTGTAGGGGCGGTTTTCTGACCGCCCCTGCAGTTCCTCTGTAGGGGCGGCTGGTATTTTCAGCCGCCCCTGCAGTACCTCTGTAGGGGCGGCTGGTGTTTTCAGCCGCCCCTGCAGTGCACTCTGTAGGGGCGGCTGGTGTTTTCAGCCACCCCTGCAGTGCCTCTGTAGGGGCGGCTTGTGTTTTCAGCCGCCCCCACAGTGACCTCTGTAGGGGCGGCTGGTAATATCAGCCGCCCCTGTAGTGGACTTCTGTAAGGGCGGCTGTATCACCAGCCGCCCCTGCTGTGTGTATTTGTAAGGGCGGTTCAATCAAGAACCGCCCCTACAGTGGATTTTCAGGCAAAAAAAAAATAATTCAAATTCAAATCTGACCATATATATATAATTCAAATTCGAATCTGACCGCCACAAATATACATATATACATCCACAAACACAAGACCATTATTTAGAACATCATCACAAGTCATAATTCACAAAAGTCCATCATTACAACATAGTCCATTATGAAGTCCATCATTACAACATAGTCCATTAAGAAATCCATAAGTATCACTTCTAGACCCTTTTCTAGACCCTCCTGAGTAAGCATCACTTCTAGACCCTTTTCTAACTCGTTATCGAACTGCTCCTGAGTAAGCTGGTCATCTAGTTCTTGCTCTCCATGGGATGGCTGCTCATCATTCACGGGGCATCGAGATGCACTCTTTGATGTTCGCGACATTTCGTGCCTTGTTCTAAGAGATGCAAGAAAAAAAAGTAGTATAAGTAGTAGAAGTAGTAGTACTAGTGGTACAAGTAGTAGTACTAGTACTAGTAGTAGTAGTACTTGTAGTAGTACTGGTAGTAGTAGTAGTACTTGTAGTAGTAGTAGTTGAAAGCACTCTAAAGGAGCCCACTGGATTACTTGTAGTAGTAGTACTTGTAGTAGTAGTACTACTAGTACTTGTAGTACTAGTAGTAGTAGTAGTACATGTAAAGTGTATAGTTTTTTTAATGAATCTCAGCACAAATACAGACACTCATATACATATATGTACAGCTTATCCCTATAAGCTGCAGATAGATCTAAGATTGACAGTCACCATAAACAACCCCTACTGTCAATACGTGTAGATGTCCGAAAAAAGAATAGAATGATTCTCCTACAGTCCAGGAACTGACAGTACAGGCTCAATGACAGAAGGTCACAGCCATCACCCGGCCAGTTACCAAGCCCATGTTTTCGTTGACTGTACAGATGAATATCTACTAAAACTAATTGATAATTGTTGGAACTTGGAATCATCTGCAGGGGCTTAGCCAGTTGTTAAGGCTACAGAGGAGAATCTTTTGCAGCTAGCAGCTGAAATAAACACCACTAGGCTACAGAGGAGGCCTATGCTATTTGGCAGAAATGTAGTGATTAATTATAAAATATACAAAGTGCATTTGTTTGCTAACTGCTATCAATTGACAGAAATGTAGAATCCTTTCTAAAGGAACCAACCACAGTAGGAAGCATTTAACCATCCAGACACATATGAGTAGTTTTAGAAAATTCATCATACATTTCTCAGTAGCAGCAGTTTATTTACATTAATGTGTCCAATCCAATGATAAAAAAAACATAATGTCACATACCTAAACAGAAAGAGCTCTCTACAAGCCAATCTCTCCATTTTTTTCCAATATATAATGAGCTACTACTATTCAACATAATTAGATATTTCATTCACAAAAGCCCCAGAATCTAAACTGAAAATGAATGATGATAAACATATATGTTAATCTTTGTAGCTTTTGGGCAAAATCCCTGCAGTTAACCTTGCTATTCACAGGAATACGGTTATTTGTGCTAAATCAAATTAACATATGTCAAATTAACATATATCAAATTCACATGTAAATAATAAAAAACAGGATGACCCAGATTCTTGCTTGACGACTAATGCAGGACCCTACAAACCAAAGAAGGTTCCACCAGAGTTCACAGCAAGTTCCAACCAAGGTGAATTTTAGTAGCGCGATCACGCTACAAGACAGCATATACTGAAATAGACACCAACCATATTGAAACCTCCGTTATTCAAGTCAACAGATTCAAAGTAGCAAACACAGAGAGGACCCGTATCTACCAACACCAGAAATATACTGAATGTATTTAAACTTCCAGTGTGCGAGTACAAAGAAGCTACAGATCCTATTTGTCAGGTATGTCTCCTCTATAATATTACAGTAAGTTTATTTGTCCCCTCTATTTTGTAGCATCAGGGAAAAATATCTAATTCTCGTGAGTGGCTGGGACATGGAGTTTTTGACTCAAATAAGTGTTTTTATCTGATTTAAACAATTGAAAACTGGAGAATAGTGAGGTTTGCAACAAACAGTAGAGTGAACTTTGCAGCAAACGGTAGGAAGGAACACATTCAGTCCTAATTCTACATTCTTTTCTGTAGTATAGTTGTCTATCATGCTGTTAAAAAAAGAGAGATTACATCTATTTCACACAATTTCAGCTCTATTGCCATTTACTGAAATCTATAAGTACTTGGGATGCTTTATTTGCCTGATAGTGAAGGAATAATGTTGCTTCATTTAACTAATTGGTAAACTTTTTTTCTCTATAACAGTTTGCTAAAGTACAGTGCATGTTTCTATTTGTTAATAGTTAGTGAATTGCACAAGAGGAAGACGAATTATGTAAACAATAAGCTGAATCAGTAGCTGATGAATATTAAGTAGGACAAAGTACAAACTAAGCTACCACTGTACAATCAATTTATTGATTAATCAGGAGGGCATTCATTTTTGCCACCTCTCCTGCAACTTGTTAGAGACTGCAGTACAGTATGTTTGCTGAAGTATATAGAACAGATGCCCATCATTTGCAATTTATTCCTTTCCTTTGCAGAGACCAACATTATTTAGACTTGAACATTATTTAAGCTCAGGGCAACTTGCTTGTAGAGCATGAGTTTAGATATTTGTTTCCACTAACGATATACTATTTGCTCAGCCTAAAGATTTATCCGTGCCTGACATGACTGGGTTTTCATCATAAAGTCTCTCAACCCTCGAGTAATGATCAACAGTACAACAGTACAACAGTATCATAAAGTCTCTCATCATAAATCTCCTAACCTTTAAACTAAAATATGCACTGGCTGACAATCTCAAACCAGAAAAAAAAAGACAACTAACACAACAATGACCATACTAAAATCCAAACAACTGAAACTGATTTCTATCCCATGTTATGAAAAGCACTGCTAAGCATAATTCATAAACAACAAGTCCATGAAATAAAATGTGCACTCCTACAGTACTAAAATCCAAACTATAGTACAATGAAGAAGTAAAATTCTTGTGATAGATAGATCTGGTGCTCACCTGCTGGATACTCGCTCCCGGATTACACAAATGGGGCCGCAGCCCAGCTGCTCTCGCTCAGCGAAAAACCCTGCAGTAGTAAAGAAGACAAGAGGGGATGAAAGTGGACTCGAGACAGACATGAATGTTGAAGATGAAGAGATGACGCATAAGAGATTGTGTTTCTAATATAAACGAGGATGGGGATTCATTTTCAGAGATCACAAGGAAAAACTCTCATGGAGGGTTTAGGATCCCACTCAGCGATCCTAAACAGCTAGCAGCATTCAGTCTCACACAATAAGTCACTAACCGTAAAGTTGAGGTGTAATTCACACAATAGGTCACTAACCATAATATCAAAGTTGAGGTATGATAGTGCACCAGTTAATTGATCAATACAGTGGCAGCAAGCTACTAGATTGGCCTGCCATGGTAGGACAGATATCTGCTAACTCCCATTAACCGACCTTCAATTTTGGAGAGGAAGGGTGAAATCTATGAATGTGGGTCTAGTGGCACCTAGGGGGAGCCCCAAATAGGTGAAATTAAAGGCATGGATCCCACACTGCATCCAAAAGTTCTAGAGAGAGCTGTAAACAATTTTCTTCCCGCACATTGATAGGGGCTAGGAAGGATTTGTGAAAATTAACATGCAGACCTGTGGAGTCAGAGAATGATCTTAGAGAGACATTTCAAGTTGAGAAGTTGTCTAGCATCTGCTGGGAGGATGAGGAGCGTGTCATCTGCATATTGGGGTAGTCTCCAAAAAAGTTTTCACCCAGAGGGTGTGTTTGAGTAATCCTTTCTTGGAAGCACCAATTTCCTGTACCACGGATTTCCACAGCAACAAAATAAATAATAATTTTGGTACACTTAACAACAAAAAACAGTTAAGCAATAATTCCCACGCGCTTAGCACAGTACAGAGGCAACTAGAAAAAGCGAACGACCGTACAAACGCAACCTAGGGTTCATTAGAGCTAAAGGGTTCCCCAAATCTCAGCGAGACTTGGCGCCCAGCCAATTGCTACATCCACTAGGCCGCACAATAGAGACGAAGAACCCGAAACGAATGGGATCTGAAGCTACATGACGCGCAACGGTGATTCGCAACGAAAGGGAACCGCCGTGGAGAAGATGAGAAAGGGAGAGAGGGGACGAAGACCTGAGCACTTCGTTGTCCCGCTCGGCTTCGCTGACCTCCGCGAGGAAGCTCGTGAGCTGGTCCTCGTCGGCCTCCGCCGTGGAGAAGCTCTTGACGAGCGTCGCGCGCCGGAGGGATGGACGGGCTTTGGTTCTCAGGAGGTCGAGGTCCCAAACCCTAACCTCGTAGCTGCGCGGAGGAGAGAGTGGTGTGGTGGTCGGAGGGGAAGGGGAGAGCGGTTGGCGGCGCGGAGCGGGCGAGCGGCGCGGTGGGGCGAGCGCCGGCGAGCGGGTGGCGGCGCGGAGCGGCGAGCGCGGGCGGAGCGGGCGAGCAGCCTGACGGCGTCTGTAACTGATTTCGCCCAAATTCAGCTTCTAGTGCCCAGCGGAGTTTGATATATCTCAGACCACGGCAGGGGCGGCTGACCTTATAAGCCGCCCCTAGAGTTGAATTAGCCACTATAAGGGCGGCTGAAGTTATAAGCCGCCCCTACAGTTAATTTTTTTTTTCAAAATTCTAAATTAAAATGAATTATTCATATGTAAATAATAAGTAATACAATACAAAATTTTATATTTATTTTTTATAGATATATTTACATATACAATAACTAAAACAACTACAACAGTTTAAAATTGCAAAATTGAACATTTAAAATTTTGAAAAAAAATTAAATTTTAAAAATTAAAATCAAAACTACTAAAATAATTTTGAGACAACAAATGATCTTAAATAAAAATTTGATAAACGTCAAAGTTGTAGAGGTCATGAAGATCTACAACTTTTATTTTGGTCATCTTGTCATTTTACAAAATTGGAACCTTTCGATTTTGAAATTTTAAAAAATAACAAGTTCGAACCAAAATTTGAGACCCAAAATGATTTCAACATAAAAAGTGATGAATACCAAAGTTGTTCAACTCATTAATATCTACAACTTTTATTTTAGTCATCTTGTCATTTGACAAAATTTGGACCTTTCAAATTTGAAATTGTGAAAAACGACAAGTTCGAACCAAAATTTGAGACCCAAATTGATTTCAACATAAAAAGTGATGAATACCAAAGTTGTTCAACTCATGAATATCTACAACTTTTATTTTGGTCATTTATTCATTTGATAAATTCTTAGTACACATTGTTCACTAATCTTACACATGTCTCATATAGTTTATAAAACCTTACGAGAGATGTGTCACATTTGTGAACAATGTCATTACCACTTTGTCATATGAAGAAATGACCAATACAAAAGTTGTAGATCTTGATGAGTTATTCAACTTTGGTATTTATCACTTTTTCAGCTGAAATCATTTGGGGTACCAAAATCTTGTCTGAAGTTGCATTTTTTTTTAAATTCAAAATTTAAATTGCTCAAACTTTTCATATGTATATATTGACAAAACCAATAAAATAAATTGATAGAGCATGATTTTAGAAAATTTTAGGAAAAAAAATCATCAGATTTGGAGTTAGTATGAGGAAGAAAAACTAGTTACAAAGTTGACCCACAGATTAAAAAAAGAAATCACACTGTTCACTATGATCATGTAAGGATTATCTAGAACAGTGTGATTTCTCTTTTTAATCTGTGGGTAAACTTTGTAACTAGTTGTTCTCCCTCATACTATCTCCAAATGTGATGGTTTTTTTCCTAAAAATTTCTAAAATCATGCTTCAGCATTTAAGTATGATCAAACTTGGATGTGATAATGTTTTACACGTTTTAAAATTTAAAATTTGAAATTTGACAAGTTCAAACCAAATTTTCAAACCCTAAATGATTTCAGATGTAAAAGTGATCAATACAAAAGTTGTTCAACTCATCAAGATCTACAACTTTTATTTTGGTCCTCTTGTCATTTGACTAAATTTGAACCTTTTAAATTTTTAAATTTGAAAAATGACAAGTTCGAACCAAAATTTGAGACCCAAAATGATTTCAACATAAAAAATGATGAATACCAAAGTTGTTCGACTCATGAATATCTACAACTTTTATTTTGGTCATTTATTCATTTGATAAATTCTTAGCACACATTGTTCACTAATCTTACACATGTCTCACATAGTTTATAAAACCTTACGAGAGATGTGTCACATTTGTGAACAATATCATTACCACTTTGTCATATGAAGAAATGACTAATACAAAAGTTGTAGATCTTGATGAGTTATTCAACTTTGGTATTTATCACCTTTTCAGCTGAAATCATTTGGGGTACCAAAATCTTGTCTGAAGTTGTATTTTTTTTAATTCAAAATTTAAATTGCTCAAACTTTTCATATGTATATATTGACAACTTTTATTTTGGTAATTTCATAATTTGATAAATTCTTAGTACACATTGTTCACACAAATATACGTGAATGTAGTCTCAAACACACACATAAATATAGTTTCAAACACACATACATAAATGTAGTCTTACATACATGAATGTAGTCTCACATACACATACATGAATGTAGTCTTATGAACACAGACACACTTACATAAACTAGCTAGCCCACCGTGATAACTTTCCCCTTGACACCTTTTCGTTCCCATGGCAATACATCTTTGGGCAGGTTCTTTTCCACAGCCTCGATCTTCTTACAAAAGTTTGTGAATAGCGGCATCTCATTGCACTTATTGTAAGCTTCAACATCATCCACGCCATCAACTCCGATGATATGTTGTTTCCCGGAGGCCACCACGTGCTTTGTCTTCTTCTTTGGGGGGAGGTTACTTTGCGGGTCAGGCATATAGAAGACTTGCGCGACATGTTCAGCGAGCACCCAAGGGTCATCCTGGTAGCCTACATTCTGGAGGTCGACGACTCTCTGTCCGATCTCATTGAATTGATGTTGCTTGATCCAGCGGCATCGAAATAGGGCCACCTTTATATCCCTTCCATAGTCAAGTTCCCATATATCTTCAATTATGCCAAAGTACAGGACCTTTCGCCCCACTCCGTCGAGAGCCTCTATTCGGACGCCGCTGTTCTGATTCATAGATTTCCTGTCCTTTGTGTCGGTATAGTATGTGTACCCATTGATGTCATAAGCATTCCAAGACGTCACCTGTTTCGATGGCCCGGCCGCCAACCGACTGATGGTAATAGAATCTATGGTTTCTCCAGGCTGTATGTTCTGGTCCTTCAACCATGATGTCAGGCGTTGCTTATGTTGTTTCATGACCCAATCATCTGAACGGCCATTCCTCTCGGCCATAATGATAGCCATGTGTTCATCAATGTACGGTTGCATCACTGCCATACTCTGTAAGACACTGTAATGCGCCCGACTCACCTCTCTGTAATCATTGTCAAGGAACACTTTCCTACCACTTGTGCCCTTCCCAGCTAGCCTTCCCTTGTGACGAGAATCGGGATTACCAATCCCTCTCTGTACTTTTAGCCACTCTTGGCAGCACTCGACGACTTCTTCGGAATTGTAACCCTCTATCATGGAGCCCTCTGGGTGTGTTCGGTTATGCACGTATCGGCTTAGAACCGACATGAACCGCTCGTAAGACCACATTTCATGCAAGAAGCTAGGGCCCAACGCCTCGATCTGATGTACCAGGTGAATCATGAGATGTACCATTATATCAAAAAAAGTGGGAGGTAAACACATCTCTAGCTGGTTCTGGGTCTCCACCATGAATTCATGTAGGTCACTCAGCTCTTGCCTATGAATCGTCTTCTGTGAGATCTTCGAAAAGAAGTAGCACATACGGGTGATGGCCATCTTTAGGAACTCTGGCTTTATAGCCCTGATTGCAATTGGTAGGAACACTGTCAGCATCACATGACAATCGTGAGCCTTGCAGTATGTTAATGATAGGTCCTTCATCGACACTAGCTTCTTCGGGTTCGCCGAAAACCCAGTCGGCACTCTGACCCCCCTAAGGAAATTGCATATAGCTCTCCTCTCTTCTAGGGTTAGGTTGAAGCTAGCCGCGGGAAGACTGTACTTGCCATTATCCTGCTGTACCGGCCAAAGCTCCCGCATCACGTTCAGCTGCACCATGTCTTTCCATGATCTGAGACCATCCTTTGACTTGCCCGTTTCCATCAAGGTAGCCATGAGACTCTCAAAGACATTTTTCTGCACGTGCATCGCATCAATGGCATGTGGGACCTCTAAGTCTGGCCAATAAGGTAGGTACTAAAAGAAGATCGATTGCTTCTTGAATGGTACACCTTCGATGGGAGGTGTGCTTCTATCTCTGATCGTTCCATCCGGATTCTTCTTTCCATAGACGACGTGTATGTTTTGGACCATTCTGAACACATGTTCTCCATTATGACGTCTCTCAGGAGGGGGTTCATCCTCCGGGATGTTGCCATAGTATCTTAGGTATAATTTGCTGCGGTACTTGTGACCTGTCTTTAAGAAGCGCCAGTTCCTTATGTAAACTATCTTCCTGGATCCATCTAGGAACACCCATTTAGTACCATCCAAACAGACTAAGCATCCAGTCTTGCCTTTGAACTGTCCAGACAGGGCAAACAACGCGGGGTAATCATTGGTAGTAACAAATATTATTGCTTTGCATATGAAGTCCTCCCGCCGGAACGCATCGTACATCGGCTCCCCATACCTCCATAGCCTCTCCATTTCTTGCATCAGAGGCTCCAAGAACACGTCTATATCAATGCCTGGTTGTTTGGGGCCGGAGATAAGAATGGTGAGGAGAAGGTACTTCCTCTTCTGACACAAATATGTTGGGAGGTTGTACATGGTCAAGATGACTGGCCATGTGCTGTGGTCGGTCATCCTCTCATTGAAGGGATTCATTCCATCGGTGCTCAAGCCGAACCGTACATTCCGTGGGTCATCACTAAATTCTGCTTTGTACTTGGCATCGAACGCTTGCCACTGGCTACAATCGGCCGGGTGTGCGATCATATCATCATCCACCTTGCGCTCATCATCCCACCATGTCATCAGTGCGGCTTCCTTAGGGTTTAGGAACATACGCCTTAAGCGGTCGATCACTGGCAAGTACCACATAACTAAGGCAGGAATTCTTCTCTTATTTGTATCGTTGCCTAATGGAGTTTCCTCTAGGGGCTGAGATTCTTGCACCACCTTCTTCCCACCCTTCTTCCTCTTTCCTGCGGAGGCTTCCACCCCACTTTGAAGGTCATTGTTCTTGTACCGACTAGCCCCACACCTAGGACATGTATCTAAAGTCTCGAACGATGTGCCACGTCGAAAAAGGATACAGTGGTTGGGGCATGCATGGATTTTTTCAACCCCCAATGTGAGTGGACTTATAACCTTCTTCGCTTGGTATGTGTTGGCAGGAACTGTGTTTGGCCGTGGGAGCAACCGTGACATGAGGCACAACAGATCATCGAAACTGCAGTCCGACCAGCCGTACTTAGCCTTCAGGATGAGTAGCTCAAGCACAAAACGTAGCAGTGTGAAGTATGTCGGACAACCCTTCTCAGCATCATACACAGTCTTCTTCGATGCTTTTGTCACCCTCTCAAGATTTTCTAGACCTCTCTTGCTCTTTTCTAATATTTCTGGTCCAAAGGCCCCAAGCATTTCATCCAAGTTGTCACCATCATCTGCATCCCCCTCATGTGCTTCGCCATCATTACTGGCACCACCAGCATCATCACCACCTTGTTCATTGCCAAAGCCACCACCTTGTTGATTGCCAAAGCCACCACCTTGTTGATTACCATAGTCACGATCCATTTGTTGCTCAAGATCGTCTGTGAATCGGGACAAGTATGCTTGGGTTTCAGCTTCATCAGCTAGATCATCGTCGCTGTCATCAACAACCACTGTTTCACCATGATGAATCCACACTGTGTAGTCCGGAACAAATCCTCTTCTAATAAGATGTTCTTTGATGGTACTCACATCTCGAAATGCAATAAGGTTCTTGTAATCTTTGCAGGGACAAATAATCGTGTCGCTATTCTCTTTCAACGTCGCTGCATGCTTCTCTGCGGCTTTGATGAATTTGTCCACCTCATCACGGAAAAGAGCGTCGTGTCTTAACGAACCATACATCCAAGAGTTCCTGTAGTCCATCTTATAGAAACAAAATAATCAAAGAAAGAATATTACTCGAGAATAATTGTATATACCTGAGACACGCACCATGGTAGTAGAGGATAGTTAATTAATTGACTATTAATGCATAAATATTTTAAAATATAAATTAATTGGTTCAAATAAACAATTTCAAATAAAACAATTAGCAACATTTAATATTGCATCCACTACCTTTTATGCAAACTCCATTCCAATTTTATGGTAGAGGATAATTAATTAATGGCATATTTATCCATAACTAATTAAAAACACACATTATAGAAAGGAATCAAAATAAATATTAAATGATAATTAGTAGCCATGGTAGAGGATATTTTACACATTAGCAACAATTAAAATCTTACACATTCACCTACATGCAAACCCTAGTCACATAAAGGAAAAATTGAAAAAGAAAAAAAAAACAAAATCCTAGATCTAGATATAGGGTTTCATGACACTTGCATCAAACTTCACTAATACTACACTAAAATCAACAAAGATGTACTAATAAAGGGTGCAATCTTACTTTCCTACCTAATTTATCATAGTATAGTGAAAATTAGGGTCTAATTTCACTCATAACTAGCTCAAGCTCCATGGAAGAAAGAGAAAACCTCAAATCAAATTACTCATTAACCAACGAATTAAACTTAAATAAAGAGTTGGAGACGCATTTCCTTACCTTTTAGAGCCTCTCCACCAAAGGATTTGAGATCAAAACCTCCCTCCTTAATAGAACAATTTTTAGGAGGAGCCCAAGGCCTCCCAACCTTTTTTTTGTGTGTAGAAGAGTGTGTCCCGAGGTGGAAGAAGAGGGTGGCTGCTATTTATTCGTGCGCCATCAGTAGGGGCGGCTGGTGATTCAGCCGCCCTTACAGTTAGAACTGCAGGGGCGGCTGGTGATTGAGCCGCCCCTACAGATAAGCCCTAACTGTAGGGGCGGCTCAGGTTACCAGCCGCCCCTATAGTGACATCTGCTGCAGGGGCGGCTGGTGATTGAGCCGCCCCTACAGATCAGCCCTAACTGTAGGAGCGGCTCAGGTTACCAGCCGCCCCTACAGTGACATCTGTAGGGGCGGCTGGGCTGCTGGGGCCGGGGACGCCCACTGTAGGGGCGCCCCCAACCCCAGCCGCCCCTACAGTAAAAATGCCCTCGTTCCTACAGCAAGAATTTGGCGTAGTGTACGTGACCAATATTTGTGTCCAAAACTCTGGTATTAACGAAAGTTAGTAAGAAAAGAGGAGGAGGGGGTCACAGCGGTGTAGTTTGTTTACTGATTTACACGAGTGGGTACAGGCCGGCCAGATTCGCAAGTTGACATGGTTGGGCCACATGGAAGTGCACGGCGAATTGAAGCTCAGCTAGAGTTGCAAACTGGACTCATTCGTTCTTCCTCCAGCTGGGCTCTGTACTAGATTTTGTCGTCTTTGCTCCTGGACCAGAAAAGCAAAGAGCCGGTCCATGAATAATATTCATTGCCGGCCAACCCATTTGGATGTTCGTGTGATCGCCAGTGATGACGTAATTAAGGTGCCTGTCGTCGCAAGCTTAAATAATTCCCATGCATTTCACTCCGTGTGTGGACTCTGGACGCCTCTTTCCCTTTTGGTGCTAGTAGCTTTATGGCCCTTTATATGTACTAGCACGATGAGCGCGCTACGCTGCGCTAATTGTTGAAGGGGATAAAATCCGCGAAAAGAAGCACTAAAAAAAAGAGCAAAAAAAAATAAAAATAAAAAAATTAGGAAAATAAACCGTGCCGAATAGCGGCCGACGCCCCTAGAGGCCAGGGATTTCTTGTGTATTAAAAGAGTAGTTATATCTCTGTCACGCAAGATGGAAAGTGCAAAAGCGCACCAGCGTTTGACTGAAAATAGTGTACATGACATAGTGTTAGAAGTAATAAAACACTTGTCAATATCATGTGTAGTCCGTACAAATGTCATCATAGAAATCAATTTCTAATAGTATTTAACCTAACCTAGCTAGAGATATGCACCACAAATTCAAGGTTTTGCAAATTTCTGACTCAGCGCAAATAAAGAACTAAAATGATAATTCATGCAGCGAGTTAGATATCTTTCCCTGCATTCACAGCAGTACACAATATTTCTCGAGAACACATAGAACTCCCTCTGATTCTAAATTATAAGATACTTTGACTTTATTATAGATACATAGATTCTACTATACACTTACATACGTATCTCGAACAATGTTGAATAAAGTTGTGTATTGGGATTTTATTAGTGGTTGGTTCCCTAACTTGGTATCTTCTGAGAACCTGATTTGGTTACCATCCTTTAACCTGAAAGTCCCCAAACTTCAGAAAGTTTCTTTTACACTCATGAGACTCATCCAAATGAGAGTCTGCAGCTTTTCTCTGTACCTGTGAAAAAGTCTTATCCTTAATATATTTGTTCCTCAATAAGTCCTGCCAAATACCATGTTCATTGCTTAATTTAAAAAGCCATTTGTCCGAGAGACACTTATTTTGTAAATCCAGATTCATAATTCCTAAGCCCCCTTGTTCTTTGGGTTGGCTTAATAGAGGCCATCGAACTAGTCTATAGTTTTTATTGTGATTGTCGTTTGCCAAAAAAAAAATCTGGATCAGTAATACTCTGGGCGTGTTTGACTGGCACCCCCACCTCGCCGTACCGCAACAGCGGCGTCGCCAGAAACGTGGCGCTCGAATTGGCCACCGAACTTGGCACGTTTAGGCGTAAAAATTGAACTGGTGAGCGATGGCGTGGCCACGGCGTGCCATAACTGCTGCTACGAAGCAAACGGGAGCCAAAATTACGGCGTGGTGCGGCAAGGTTTGGCTATCAACCAAATGCGCCCTCTATCTTCTCCAAGACACCTCTAGGAATTTCAAAGAAGAAAGCATAAACAGCAAAAGGCTTGACAACACTGAATTAATCAGTACCAGTCTACCTCCAATTGATAAATGCTTGCCTTTCCAACTATTGAGTCTTTTTTGTATTCGTTCTTCTACTTTCTTCCAATCTTTGTTATTTAGCTTTCGGTAAATCATTGGGAGACGAAGGTATCAGAACGAATAAGTGCCTAACTTGTAGCCAAAAAGATGTGAATAAGCTGCTTCGCTATTTTTTGCCTCACCAGAACAAAAAATTCACTCTTGTGCGAATTAATTTTAAGACCTCATAATTGTTCAAAAGTGCAAAGAATTAACTTCATGTTCTTTGCTTGTTCAATATTAGGATCTAGAAATAGCACCGTGTTATCTGCATACTACAAGATAGACAACCCGCCATCAACCAAATGTCGCACTACCCCTTTTATTTGTCCATCCTCTTTGGTTGGCAATAATAATAGTCAACATGTCTACCACCATATTAAATAGTATTTTGAACAGTGGATCACCTTCCCGAAGGCCTTTTCGTGTTTGGATGTAAGGGCCCATTTATTCATTAACCTTAATTCCCACATTACCACCTTTTACAAAATATTGGGTCCAAGTACACCATCTTTGGGAAAAACCTTTCATTCGAAGGGTCTGATGTAGAAATGTTCAATTGACCTTGTCATAGACCTTTTCGAAATCAATCTTAAAAATAGCCCCGCTCATCTTTTTCCTATATAACTCATGTAATGTTTCATGTAGAACTACAACACCTTCCATTATATTTCTACCTGGGAGGAAAGCAGTTTGTGAAGGACAAATAACTTTTTGGGCTACTAAAGCCATCATATTAGTGGCCACTTTGGTGAAACTTTTGAAACTAACATTCAACAAACGGATCGGTCTATATTGTTGGATTTGTTTAGCATCACTACTTTTAGGTAGTAAGATTATTGTCCCAAAATTTAATCATTGAAGTGGAAGGTCACCTTTATGGAATTCCTCGAGTAGCGGCATCAAATTCCCTTTTATGATTTTCTTGAAAGCCTATAATATTCTAGAGGGCATCCATCAGGCCCTGGGCCGAATTATGTTTCACTTGAAAAATGGCATCATTTACCGAAGCTCTGTGTAAGGATTTCATTTTCAACTTCGTGACTTAGGGATGTCATCTATGCGAGTCTTGTCCATTGTTGAAAAAGAGGGTTTAGGAGAACTAAACAAAATCTTATAGTATTTGGTGATAAAATTTTTTAGACAAGCATCACCACTAATAATACCCTCCTCTTGTTCCAGTTGGAAAATACGAGTTTTTCCTATGCTTCCCAATTAGCCACTAATTGGAAATATTTAGTATTTGCATCTCATTCCAATAGATTTTTTCAGCTTTCCCTTTGGTACATTTTATTTCTTCCTCCCTTAGAAGTTGGGCCAGTCTTTCATTCAATGTATTCTTTAGATTTAACTCGTCATCATTGAGCTGTGATAACTTCGCTTTATTATCCAGCTCATCATCCCAGTACATAAACAGCTGTTTATCAAATTTGATTAGCTACTAAATACAAATCTTTAAACAGAATATCTCATATTATCTGCCCACTGCTTGCGTAACAGGTTTTTGTTGCGACCATGCATGCAGTAGATGTAAAAACTGTGTAGCTCGCTGATAATTAATACTCATCCGATGAGCTGTGTAGTACGTAACGATAGATCGCATCCGTGGAGTTCTCCGACGAAGCATTGGCTATTTTCATCGTGCCTAGCACTACTAGAATCGATTTTTAGGGATGGCTCGTAACTATTTGTAGGAGCGGTTTGGCCAGCCGCTGCTATCGAACCGTCTCTACAAATCATGTATTTGTAGGGGCAGTTCCTAGGCCGCCCCTACAAATCGATTTGTAGGGACGGTTCG
Organism: Miscanthus floridulus; assembly: GCF_019320115.1. Lineage (NCBI taxonomy): Eukaryota > Viridiplantae > Streptophyta > Magnoliopsida > Poales > Poaceae > Miscanthus > Miscanthus floridulus. The sequence continues at coordinate 98,238,697 of NC_089588.1, read as the reverse complement.
TATTACCAGCCGTCCCTACAAACAGGTATTTGTAGGGGCGGTTCAATCTAGAATCGCCCCTATAGTACGTTTTCCCGCAAAAAAAAAATTCAAATTTACAATTCAAAATCGCGTTGCCGAACGTCCCGCGACCAACGTTCCGAACCGCGTTCGCGTTGCCGAACGCCCCGCGACCAACGTTCCGAACCGCGTTCGTGTTGCCGAACGCCCCACGACCAACGTTCCGAACCGCGTTCGCGTTGCCCAACGCCCCGCGACCAACGTTCCGAACCGCGTTCGCGTTACCGAACGCCCCGCGACCGCGACTACAAGCATAAGAGTATTTTATAAACTACAATTACAAGTCCAATTCATAATAATATATACAATCCATCATTAAATATATAAATTCCATACACATTCTTATCAACGTCCTAGAGCTAGCCTTTCAGTCTCACGAAGGTGTTGGTACTGAGGATTTGTACCTAACTCAGACTCTCAGTTATGGTAGGCTCCTCTGACGTGTACAATCTGGTCCAATATGAAGTTGCAAAGGTCGCCGACGTGCTCTAAGAGTTGGTCATCCTTGTATGGGTCTTTTTTCATTCCTTTCTCTTCTCTCCACTACAAGAGAATAAGTTTCGGTTTAGTATTTCATACCATGTACGAAGTTTTTATACTATGGGTGAAGAGGTTCAAACTTACCCTTAAGGGGTGTCTCCTGTAGACACCGGTGTTACTCATCATAGAACATATATAGTATCCACAATGTATACTCCCAGGCCTCTGCTTGGGGCACTGTGTGTTTTGCATATGAAAATGTTAAGTAATGTTTTTGACAGCCATGTAACGGAGTACTTAAGAAGTAAGTTACACTTACCACACATAGTGTTTTTATAGCCAGCTTTTCCTTGTTGAATCATGCCTTCCATGATGATTAGTGACATAGAACCTAAATGCCATGTTCGAATTATTTTAGCAAATACAACTTGTTAGTATCCAAAAGTGAACGTTACAAGTATGTATACAAACATATAAGCTAATAAGGATTGTCAATATGTATACGTCTTAAGAATCGATATGAAGTCTTTGTATGTCACCGTGTCCCTATCTAAAGAATCAAAGACCCATGCCATGCTCCTCCCGACATCGACGGCTATACAAATCCAGTGGTTGCTGCATGGATTTAATCATAGAACTAGATAAACTCTTTTGCATCGAATAAAATATATCGAACAAAGCTTTAAGTATAAAGTTGAACTTACTCGAAGTTGTATGGTAGCCATATAGTAGAGTGTTGTTGGAGATTTTTGAAAGCCATGGCAATGTATGCCGCAACCTTAAGGGACCCTTCCCTTAGTTTCGCCGTACGGATGCGCTCTTTCTCCCGAAGAGTCTTTGCAGTAGCTAGCTCTTTGGCATCCAGTGTCCTCCGTTTAGGGTAATTAAAATTTGTTTGGGCTATAGCTTGAGGGTCTACATACCGGGCTTTCACACTTGGCATTTGTTTGACAATGTGCACTTGCATTCTACAAATCACGGCGTGGGTTAGTTACAACAAAATTCAAAGATTACATTCATATCATATCGGGAGGACAAGGACTTATAGGCACCACGTGCGAATTAGATTCATCTCCATTTCTCCCAGGTGAAAGCATGTGTGCATGTCATTGAAGTCAAAGACAATTTTTCCGGCTGGGCTTCCAAATGTGCCGGTGGGGAAGCATGCTTGTATGATATCTATGCTCGTTGGGAGAACACGCAAGTACCAATCATGGAACCTTCTCATTCCAAGTGGTAGGCGCTGGATGCCCTGGTTTGGTAGGAAGGGCTTGCCTCTTTCATATGTTTTCGGGCAATCCTTTGACCATTTGATGGCATCAACATTTGGATACTGCTTTGCAATTTGGTGGAGTTTGCCAGTGACAGCCTCCTCAGAACCCCGTGATGGGACTTTTTTAACTTGGTTCTCAAGCTAGAACTGGTCATGGGAATACCACTTGGACACCGACGAGACGTATGATCGGAACATAAACTGGCCTTATGTTGATTGGAATCTTCTTTCGAAGTTCCCATTCGGCCACGTCCTCATCTTCTTGTGCATCACCTTCTTTAGGAGGCACTCGTTGTTCATGTATCGGTTGTGCTTGTTGAGAAGTCTGTGGCATCTCATCATGCACTTGCTCGGTGCGAGCTGGAGAAGGTTGTGGCTTCTCATCAGGCACATGCTCGCTAGGAGGCGGGGAAGAATATGGCATCTCAGGAATGTGGGGGTCACGAGATGGTGAAAATATCTCCCCGACCTCAACAACTCGCTCCAAATTTGGGAGAGGGGGAGGCGATGAAGAAGCAGTCAATATAATGTCCCGTTTGTGCCAGAGGATGAACTGCCCCATAATGTTTCCGAGTAACACCAGCCCCTCGGGAGTTGCGTAGTCTATCCTCCACTGCATGAACTCGGGCTTCACTGTATGCACCTCGACCCTAGTGTAGTCCGGTGGTATCTTATTATTGTGGTGTAAGCCACCAGGAGGATGTGCCACACCTGTTGCCACCTCCATCACAGTGTTCTGCCGGCCGCTGAGAAACACCAAGGTGCAACTAGTTGGTTCGCGTATGCGATCGACTGGGGTTGTGGCTGCAGTGAAACCTTGACTGCTAGGAACTTTCAGAGGGCTACCAACTAATGCCATTTCTCCCAGTGGCGTCACTAATATCCATGGCTCTATAGACAGTCCTTGCTCCTCCAGTGCCTTCGCAACTAGAGCCTTCACTTGGAGCTCAAGACTAGTCTCCTGGTCTCGGCCATGTTTCTTGTACATGTGCCTGTCCTCTTCGAATCCTTGCTTCCAGGTCGTCCTTTTCCCTAGCCCACTGGTGCGACCTGTGTGCTCCTTGTTTCACAAGCCAAGGCTAAGCTTGTCCCTCTCTCTGGAAGGATTGAATGAGCCCTTCTCCTTGTCTTCAACATATTTCAGTATCCTTAATACCACCTCTTGGGTCTCCGGCTTATCAAACTTAAGATTACTGCCAGATGATTCTATACTCCTCATATATATCCAGTTCCTTGAGCGTACCTTCAAATTCGTCACATCGATATTCCCAGCAGCTGCGGCCTCTTCGTCCATCTTCCTAAACTATTCTTCCTTGGCATAGTAGCCACCGGGGCCTAGATGATGGTGGTGTTTGTTCCTCTTCGCCAGCTCGGTGTTACGGGCACTGAGCTCCAATGCCTCCGGTGAAGTCTTCTGAGCCACGAGCACCTCCCATTGACTAGGAGTTATTTTGCCGAATTCGTTGAAAGGAGTTAACCCCTTTTGGATATACTTCGTGTTGAGCTTCGACCTCCAACATCGGAATGACTCTCCCATCATCCTGAAAGTAATTTTTTTACCAATTCATGCTTACCCTCCTGAAATCTAAAATTGAGCTTCAGCTGCCTATCCCATAGTGCATTCTTTGTGTTCTCTGGTACCTCATTCCAGTTAGGGATTGCTGGGTTCAATTTATCTCTTACTAGGGCCCCGATCGCATTATGGAATCGTCCTCTTAATTCTTTCGGCTCAAGGATCTCCCCTGCTGACCCGACCTCCGTTATCACATAGCATGCCTTATCTGGATATAGATTTCCTTTTCTATCCCCTCGTTTCCTCTTAGGCTTGGTAGTTGTGGTTGTGTCTTGAGGTTGTGGAGCAGAGGCATCGTGATCCGTCTCTGTGGCTATTGCCTCTGCTCTCCTTTCCTCTGCTCCGTCTTGTCCAGCAAGATGTCGCGGACATCGACGTCGTATTTTCCGAGTTTCAGGAAGGACCTGTATATACGACAGGTCAAAGTGTTAGCAGAGGTAACATAGCTAAAGCTTTACCAAAATTTACAAGCTAAGGCTTTTTCC